>NW_009649307.1:826644-878171 GCF_000708025.1 Charadrius vociferus
CGGCTGCTTCATCCCTCTTGGGTTGACAGAAATTTAGGGGGGAGGGGGGTTTTATGAGAGAGAATTGGGGGTGTCCCTGTCTCCCCCCTCTCCTGCCAGCAGGTCAGGGCACTCTGCTCCTTCCTGAGATCTCTTCTGCACCTTCCTCCACCTGGGGGTGGTGGTGGGGTTCCTGTGACATCTTCCCCCGGCATCCTGCCCCTTCATGGGGTCCCTTCTGCACCTTCCCTGTGTTTGTGATGGGGTCCCTGTGACATCCCCCCCGGCAGGTCAGGGCACCATGCCCCTTCCTGAGGTCTCTTCTGCACCTTCCCCGTGGGGGGAGTCCTTGTATCATCCCCCCTTCCAGCAAGTCAGACCGCTCTGCCCCTTCCAGAGGTGTCTTCTGCACCTTCCCCATGGGTGGGGGTCCCTGTGACACCCCCCCACCCCTCCCAGCAGGCCGGGACACCCTGCCCCTTCCTGAGGTCTCTTCTGCACCTTCCCTGGGAGGATTTCCAGGACCACCTTTCCTGCAGCCTTTCATATTCTGCCTTGCTCTGCTTTAGTTAATAAAGCCCCCTCCAGCCTGCCATGTGCCGAGGAGGATAACGTGGTTGCTAATGAGAAAACGTGCATTTAGTGGCTTTTAGCGTTTTTTTTTTTTCAGTGGGTTTCCCCCCTCCCCTCCTTCCACGCAACTTGCTCTCACCTGGCAGATTGTGCATTCAACTTTTGAAGTTCCTGCCCCGAGCAAAAGGCAACACCAAAAGCAGAGTGTGTCCTGCCTCCTTACAAGGCATCTGTGAAGGGTGCATGTATGGATAAACCAATTTATGTTGCACCCTGAAAGATCGGGATTAAGTCTTCTGGAACCTGCTCCGGTCGATGCCGGGACTGCTGCTTTAATGGGAAGAGACACAGTTTCTGCTTCTTGAGACTGCTGTGTGAATTATTAATAAATAAGGTCCAGTCCACTCTTTCAAAGGCAACAGGTAGATGCTTGGAAATCTCTCGGGCTGAAGGAGCCACAGTGCTGCTTGGAGTCGCTGGCATTGATCTATATAGAGCTGTTTCTGTGGGTGCATAAAATGTTGTCAAATAATGAGAAAACAGCACTAGTTAAACTTCAGTTACAGGTTAACTTGCTTCTGGCATATAACGCAATCAATCAGAAGCAGCTCTTAAAAAAAAAAAAAAATCCTGGTTTTCTTTTAATCCTTTTTTTTGATTCTGCACTGCTTGTGCTTTAGAAGACCAAAGTTTGTGAGGATAATGGAAATCTGAAAATCCTTTTCTTGGACGTGAGAAGGCTGAAAATATTTTTAGGGTGTATAGATGATGTTTGATCTGAAATTAGTTTTGTGGTGATGTATGCTAAATGTCAAGTCAGTCATTATTGTGGCTTATTTTTGTGCAAGTCAGTCAATAAAAATGTTGTGAGTTAAATAACTTAGGCCGTGGTCGTAGCCCTTCTTCTGAGCTGGAGGATATCATTTCAATAACAGACAGAAGCTATTGGTTTTGATTCTAAAGGATGAATGCTGCATCAAAACACATTTTTACTTTTAGCATGTGCTAGTCTTCTCTCCTAGCTGAGAACATTTTCTGGAGGAGACTGAAGTTTCAGTTTATTGAGCAACTTTGTGGATTTTTTATTTTTTTTTTACTCTTCTTTTTTAACTATATTGAAGAAATCTCCGGTTTGCTCAAACACATCTTCTGTTTTTACCAGCAGGAAACTTGGGTGGTGTGACAGAAAGTGCTGTATTTAATCAAAAAATAAATTGCTTTGGGAGAGGTTTAGCTTTAGAATCGTTAGGCAATGCTGTATTCTTGGCTTCGCTGGAGACTAGAGTGCTGACTTACCTGTTTCAAATAGCTGTAGCTAGCGTGGCTTTTGTTTTCTCATCTGTTTTGCTATTGGGAGATTTGAGCAGATTTAAATCAAGACAGAGGACCTCTTCTGTTATGATTTACTACCTGCATTGTGTTTCCTGTGATTAGAAACCATTTACGTTTTGCACTACTGAAAATAGCTGTGTAAATAGCACTTAGTGTGCCTGTGAGCCTTACTTTGTAAGTGGGAAGTGAACAGTGGTAGGATCTTTCATGCTTTTTTTAAGGACATAATTTCTTTCCTTATGTATTGGAAAGGTATTTGTATTAGCAGTGTGTTGGGATTATTGATGTGCATATATCTAAAAGCTCTGGATCCTCTGATGATTATTAGAAGTGATCTTCCAGCTTGTAGAGGGTGGTGACAGTCCTGTCCTGATACAAATCGTAATGAAGTAAAACGGCAAATAATTCATCCAGTTTAGAAATACAAAAAAACCCCAGCCCAACAACATCAGCAAGTGAGTTGGCTGGCAGGTTGGAATGACTTTGTGTGCTGTGGATCTCAAACATGCTGATCTCTCATCGTATCTCAGTTTCTCCAAAAGCCTGTTCCTCTTATTTCCACTGGAGCTGTCACTGCTGCTGGTGATGTAGGAGCCAGAGATATTCATGGCCTTGTCTCTTGTCGCTTGGAGCAGTTCTAGGCAAAGTAAAGTACAACTTACTGTTAAGTCTGTGGTCCTCTTGTATCCGTGCTGTCGTCAGGGTAGTGCAACAGTGGCAGAATTACCAAAACAGGGATGGAAATAATGAAGTGATACTGTGAGTGCATGTGCTTGAAAAGTCCGGTCGGGATCTGCTTGGTGAGGGAGGAACACGATCCACAGGCCAGGGGACCTTCATGGAGCACGTGTCCCGTTTTTACTGATGTGCTTCTCTGAAACCTTTGTTTGCTGCTGCAGTCGCTGCTCCCTGGGGAAGTTCCAAAGGGTTCATCATCTCCAGGGCTTACACGCATCTTGCTTATACTGTTATATCACCCAGAAGTACTCGTGAAAACTGCAGTCTCATTGTGCTGGGTATCAGAGATGTTCCTATTCCAGGTAGCTTGCAGGCGAAGGTTGCAGATGGAGTTGGAAAGACTGTGGTGAAGTGGACTAAACGTGTAATTTTTCTACCAAAAAAAGCTGCAAGTTGTGTTCTGGCTTCATTGGTACTGTTTTTTTCTGCAGGGTCTCAGCTGAGGTGTTAAAAGCTGGCTGGCTTCTGGTACCATTGTGGAATGGAGAAAAGATCGGGAAGGAGAAGGCATTAGTTTAAACTTTATGGATCACTTCATAGATGGAGCAGGAAGGGGGGAGGATCTCAGGTATACGGTCAGATGGCCTTTTCAAGAACTGATGGCAAACCCAGTTTCTTTAACAGAAGAGCTGGAGTCGGTATAACAGGCAAATACAAATAATCGTCTCCAAGCATCTCTCTTAGTGAGGTTCAGAGTACTCAAGAGTGTGATGATGCGTTCCTCCTGGGCAGACCTGGCCTGGGAAGGTGCTGGGCTGCTGGCTGCCATCGTTGCTGCAACTTTTGAAGGTGGATATAGGTGAGAGCCCTCCCGTGTGTGTGTGGGAGGAAAGTGCAGTGTCAGAAGCATCATGGGGGAGTGAGGAAGATGATGGAGAAGCGTGCGGGTTCTGTCCGGTGAGGGGGAGAGTTGGAGGGGGTTTGTAGGTGACAAGTTTGATTCCTGTAGGACGAGTATCCTGAACGCCACTTTCAGTTCACTGTAGTCGGCACAGTTTAGGGAAGTCCCGTCTACAAAACCTGACCAGTTAGCAGCTGGTAAATGGGTGGCTTCGGGTCTTTTTGCAGATAGGCATTTGTAATTTGAGGAACACATAAAAGAATACGGCGACTTCGAGTAGAAAATAAAATACAGATTACCTTAAGAGCAGTGTTCATGTAGGACTGTTATAAAGGCAGAGGTTAACATGTGTCACAAATGTCAGTATGTTTTCCTTCCCTTTCGTGACTGATGTCGTATTGATCAATGCAGCAAAGTTAACTGACTGGTCAATAGCAACACTAATATTGGTGACCTGGACAGTTTTATGTCCCGGTTTCAGAAACAATGAGTATCCGCGTAGGGATCTCTATATCGGACATCGTAAATACTTCATAGGCTGTCTGTAGTTTTATGGTCATACATTAGAAAGACTACAGGTTACAGGCTAAGAGCAGTGGTGCAAGAAGGCAGAAGCGGCCGTGCAGGCAGCCCAGCCTGCCTCGGCATTTGGAATTCAGTATCGAGCCGGTTTCTTGCAATGGGGAACACGGTGGGGAAGCGGCAATTTAGTAGCTTCAATTTATTTTGCATGGTAGCCTGGGAATATGTTGAAATCTATGTCTCGTTATTTTCTTCTCGTAAGGATTTTCTCTACTCCGCGTCTTCTGGGAGCGGGTTGCCTGGTTGTGGTTGGAGCGCTGGGCTGGAACTCGACGCTGAGCTTCGCCACAGATTTCCTGTGCGATGCTGAGCGAGGCGCTTAACCTCTCTCTGCCTCTCTTCCCCATTTGTGTTGCGAAGTAGTAGCGTTTTCGTGAAGGTAAATTTGTGGCTGTTCTGAGGCCCTTGGAGATGGGGATGGCAAAGAGGCTTGGGGCATATAAGTCGGGGACTTTAAGGAAAAAAATAAAATAATCTTGCTTTCGTGGGGGGAAGTGCAGAGAGCAGCCTTTGCAGCCAGCCAGCTGGCATCTTTGGGCTGCCGGAGTGGGAATCCAAAGAGCAGCCTTTTCCTCTGGGCAGGCTATGGGTAGCGAGTCTCCCTTTTTTGTTTCGCCCAGTAAGTCAAAGCTGTGCCAGCACCATTGTCCTGGTGGAAGTAAATTAAATCTCCAAAAGGAGTTTGTTTGAATATCCCCCTCAGGAAGGGAAAGTAGAAACAATAACTACATTATTCCTAACTTTAAACTTTCTTTTCTCAAATTGAATGTCTTCGTATAAAGAAATGACATTTGGGATGTGCTTGTGCAGTTACTTAATGATTTCTTCTGTTTTGTTCCATACTACCCGCCAGTCTAAGAACGGTTTTCTCATCCACTTCCTTAAACAGCTTTGTCACATTTCTAAAATTTTCTAGCATCATGCTTTCTCTTTGTGTTGCAAAATTAAGCATCAGTTCAGGGGTAATATAAGCAGTGTTTTCCATTTCTCAGCGGGGAAGTCGACGTTACACCAGGATGTTATGTGTGCCGGGTAGCTGACCTCTTACTGACAGCAACTCAGAAACTGCTAAAACTGCCACTGTAAATCAAGATAAACGAGACCCCCTCGGTTGTTTCTGTAGCTGCCTGGAGGTGTGCTTGGTGGGTCACAGAATGAAGTAGTACTGCCTGGAAATACCGTCTCTGTGTGTGTGTTTTGGAAGTTTACCTGGATTGCTGCCCAACTTGAAGCGAGTCCAGTTGACGCGCTTAGCGTTGGATTAATCTGGTTAGATTACTTGCTGCTATTTATGGTTCTAGAGTTAACTACTCACTCGGCTGCCTTGGTTTGGGCTGTGTTGGTTGAGGTAGCGTGATAGGGCAGAGTGGTTTAGAAAAGATGTGGTTAAATTGGTCGGTGTAGTATACTTGTGAAGTCCAGGTGCGTACACAGCAGAGCAACTCAATTAAGACTTGAGTGAAGACGATATTAAATAAAAAAAAAAAAAAAGGACCAGAAGAGACAGTGCCAGCTCCAATCTTTTCACCTAAATTAGGAATTGAGTATTTTTTGTTATGTTTTTCCATTATGATTCCTCTGGAAATGTTTAAAATATTACTGTGAAAAGGATCAAATTCTGGAATATCACTGAAAGCTTCTACCTGTATTAACACTTTGCTATTTTTTCATGAAAACTGATGCTGATTTATTCTACCAGGGCAAAACAAGCTTGTATTGCCCTCTTCCTGAAAATGATTTGTTTTTTCCTATACCAACCATTGCAAGGGGGGAGAGGAGTCGGTGAGATCTTGAGTCTCAAGATACTTGTTGACAACCATCACATCGTTTCTCCTGCTGTGGATCTGTTTAGGTTTTAGGGCATGTGTCTGTGTCAGGGTTCTGGCTCTTGCCGACACCAGGATGCCCACTCTGTTGATGGTGAGGACAGCACTACAGTTGATGGACTTCCAGTGTTTTTTACCTTGATATCATTTCACCTTCTTTAGCATGTGTATCGGAAAGCTTGAAGTTACGTGTGCAGGTAGTCGACATCGAGCACTTGTGTTACGTACGGCTGGTAGTGAGGAAGCTGCGCTGCTCTCGGATCATGTTTCAGGTGCTTACAAATGAGTTCCTGCTCAATGATATTGCTGCAATAACTTCAGATATTATCTCCGTGCTAGTCTGCTGACCCCCATTGCCAAAAAATTTGTCCCCCATCCTGAGAAAACCAGCGTGAGAAAACCTGTGCTCATGCTTTAGCTGCTTCAGTGCAAATTCAGCTTCTCCGTATAAGTCTGGCTCAGGAATTTAAGCTAAGATGCTGGACTTTGAAAAGCTCAAGTGTGTGCGTGTGTTGCCTTCTGATAGGAGGAGTTGACTTTAGGAGGGAAAAACAGAAAAGAGGGAGAGTAGTGATTTCTTAAACCAGGCAGCAAGCTTTGCTAGAGCTTCTTTATTAGTATATATCCATTTATAAAATATTTGTTTAAGTATTAATGTAATATAAGAAGAAACTTGCACGTATGTTTGCTAAAGAAGAGTCAGTAGGCCCATAATAGGTTAAGATTCTACTTGTTTATAAACTGTTTCACATCTCTTTGAAGGGAAATTCAGTGATTCTGAGAGGGGCATCCCTGGGGATATTTTTCTCTGTTTTCCATCTCTATCTTTCTTTGTGAAAGTCGTAAAACGCAATGGGAGGACAGAGCAAAAATGTTGAAAGTTTTTCTTTCAAATATTCTCTTATGAACTGGCAACTACGTTGGGAGTATGTGGGGCTATAGGAGCTGGATGATAAATTTGACGATACTCTAGTTGAATTGGCAGAATAAGCATGCATGCTGTTTTAGAAAGAATCTCTCCACAGGGCTGTAATAGCTTGATGCCTTCCTCTTCAGTAAGTCATTTCTGTCAAGTTAAAGGCCAAAATTCAAACTGGCTTGTTGTCAAGGACACTAAGCACAGCAGGCAAAAATCCCCAAGGCTACCCAATTCACAGCGTAGATAGATAAAGCTGGCAGAGCTTGGCTTACTCTTCCTCCCCTCCCCCATGAAAAATCCTCTTGCCTGTTTGTTGGTTTGGTTTTTTTTTTTTTGAGGATATGGACACTATTCTGCATACTAATACAATTTAACAGAAAGTATTTAAATGGAAGGTTTGTTCATCTGTTTGTGGGTAAAACAATCCATTATTGTTTGGGAGTAATGCTAAAATAATGCACAATTCCCCCCCAGTGACTGCGTGGTGCTGCGGGCTGCTGCGCCGTTCCAGCTGTGCTCACCTCCGCCACAGCTGGAGGGAATTGTCATTGGCAGAGGACCGGTTCCAGCATCCCCTCCCGGTGAGCACCAGCCCTTTACGGTGGCTGTTGTGTGATGAAGCAGTTCCAATGGGTTAAGCTCATAATGCTAAACCGTGCTGTTATGACCATAAGAAATGATGGAAAATCCTGTGGAATTAGGTGTTTGTAATAGCTTTCTATTTTACACTGTGGTTCCCGATTCTCTCGTAAGAATATACAGCAGCCCATTTAGGAATAAAGGGCAATGTTAAACCACGCTATTAACTTCAAGTATTATTGACCACTAGAATACTCCAGGAATATTATGTGTCCCTGAATGTCCTCACTAATGTGCAGTTTTCGCCGTGCTTGGGTTTTTTTGAATGGTAGATGTTTCTTTCCCAATTGATTATGAAGAAGCCCTGCTGAAGAAAATAGACTTTGATTCTCTTTCTTTCATAGATAGCATGGTATTATCTTTCTCTTGCAGTAGTTCTTGCTTTTACTGGTAACCAGTAGTAGGTAAAGAAATATTTTTCGATAGGATGCAGTCTTTTTTCCTCAAGTTCATGAGGTCTTTCTCGATAAATTTTATTCTTTGGAGTAAAATGGCATTTTTTGTATGAGTGAATTAGGAGGAATAGCGTTTTCTTTGACCTTTCAATATGTTTGCATTTTTGTCTTCCGTAAAAATCTGCTTATTTCCTCTAATGGTTAGTCTAAAATAAAACGCATATGTTCTTATCAATTTAAAGTTTCCACCTCTTGTTTACTTCACAAAATGGCAAATTAGATTTGCATGTGTTAAAATCTGTTCTTCTAATTCATCTCTCTAATTTCCAGGACACTATATTAAAAGCTCTCCTTTGTATTTTTCTCCTTAAAATAAAGGTTAAAAACCCATTGAAGATAGTTGCCTATTTACTTATTTTGAATTCAAGGCAACTGCTAACATCAGTCTGAACTCTCTCTTTTCGTGGTCCTGACTTTTCTTCCTCACCCCTCGACTGTGGTCTGTATTGCATCCCCAAAGTAAACCGGACGTTACAGCAGAGAAGTCGGTCCCTGTGGTCAATGCTCTTCCATTTTCTAGTACACAGCGGAGGGGTGACCCCAAAAGTCTCTCAAAAAGGAAACGTCTTTTGAAATGCATGTGCTCTGTTTTCCTGGAGAGCAAAAACAAAACAAAAAAAGTCCAGGCTGCATATGAAAATTGAGTGTATGGATTGTGCTGTTGCTTTAACTTTTTTTTTTTTTTTTACTACGCAAGTGCAGGGTTTAG
This sequence comes from Charadrius vociferus, assembly GCF_000708025.1. Classification (NCBI taxonomy): domain Eukaryota; kingdom Metazoa; phylum Chordata; class Aves; order Charadriiformes; family Charadriidae; genus Charadrius; species Charadrius vociferus. The sequence continues at coordinate 835,238 of NW_009649307.1, forward strand.
AAAAGCAAGGAATTTCAATTTGATTTGGACTTGCAGTGATTGATATACTTCCAGGGGAAGCCTTGTTCTTTATCCTTGCAGCTGGTGTGGTTTGTTTTTTTTTTACCTGGACAGACATTTTTATAAGCATGTGGGAACTTCAGTTTAAACTCCGAATTAAAATACAGAGGTGTCGTATTCTACAAGTGTAAGTCTAATTAGTAGATGCCTTGGTTTTGGAAAATGCTTATTTAGCGTTAACGGGGAGAGAATCCATTCGATTTGGTAAACTGAGGGTTCGGAATTGCGTAGGTGAATGTCAGCTAAAGATCTGATGTCAGTCTTTAAAAGAAAAGATGGGTGAATTTTCTGGGCTCTTGAAATGATAGTTACTTCAGCTTTATATAGTAGTAGAAATTCCAAGCAGTATCTCTTCTATCTCTTTCTTAAAAATGTCTACAGACAAGTGACCATCAAGCTAAGTACTACGATGGGCATGTTCATATTTCACGAGCCCGTAAATTCCCTATTAAACAGCAGATGAGAGAACAGAAATGGCTTGGTGGGGAAAAAAAAAAAAAAAGCCTGAAGTGTTGGGGCTTTTGGATTTTGCAGAGAACTTCTGCGCATTTAATTTTTCATCTCCCAGCAGTTTCTTATGTGAAGCGTTTTTATACTGTGATCTGCTGGTGCACCTAACCCGCTCCTGAAACTGTTTTTAACCAGAGTGAAAATGCTTCTGTTGAGGTCCCCCTTTCACAGATGATTGCTGAAATAAGGCGAGATAAGCTTACGAGGGGTAAGTGAAGTTAGGGGGCTAGAAGGTGCCAGCGAGTGGCAAAAATGTTTGAAGCACAGCGTGGCCCACGAGCCCGTGGATGTGCTGGAGTCAGAGAAGGGGTCCAAATTGTGAACCTCCTCTCTAATGGCTTTGAACTTGGTGGTTGTGTGGTGTCGCCAAGTTAAACTCAGGTTTAAATCTCTGCCCTTGCGCCTTTTCCAAGAGATCCTATAATTCATTAAATAATCTAACATTAGGTTTTCTACTGTAAAAGCACAGGCTATGGCAATAAATGTCTGGCTCTTGGTAAGACTGACTTCTGCATATCGTGCAATAATTACCTAAAATATAGTACAGCTAATATGCCATAATAGGAGCACATGCATCTTTTATTCCTTCTTCCCCAAATTTTTAGGGAATTGACTGTTAATAGACTTTTTTTTCGAGACTTATTAATTAGATGTGTCTGTTACAGCATGATAAAGCAGCACAGGGATGTGAGTCAGTCGGCCAGAGCGACACCAGCGCGCAACCTCTAGATCTACTTAGGGTAATGTAATCAGTTCCAATAATTGCACTGTCACCAGCTCTTGTTAGTAGAGCTTTTACCTGGTCTAGTAGGAGACTTAGGCAAACAAAAGAAACATGTAAATGGGGGCTTTTCTGTGTTGTGTTCTTTAGTTTAAAATTAAATACCTTCTCAGAGTTAGAAGGGTCTGTGTGGTAACAGGATAAATGCTACTTCAGTATAATCCAAAAGCTTGGCTTGGGTTTACAGTCGCAAGTGATTTTTGTTTTGTTTTGTTCAATCACAGAAGTAATTTGACTTGTCTGCAAATAATGTTTTGATAAACTTCAATAGAAATTAGCAAACCAGCCATCAAATGGGATTTATAAAAAGTTGCTTGGGAAAATGTGTTGTAAGAAGTCTGCAATTCAAGGCATTTCCTTCGCAGGATGCTTATCAAGTCTGCATGTGCTACTTCCAAATTGAACTAGAGCATAGATGAGAACTATTTTTGATAGAAGGGAGAAAAAAAGAAAATAAAGCCCAGTTGGAAAGCAGTATCGGGTTTTTTATCATTGCCTTAGGATGTAAATCCTACAGGCGTGCAGAGAGAAAACAGACTTTGAAACACCAGAAGGAATCAGATTAATCTGTGATGTTTGAGATGATGCTGGTAGTGTAAACATGACTGAAATATTCCTTGTAGGAGTGGTGAGTGAATATACTCGAAGCCTTTGGATAAAGTGATTTCTCTTTGAGAGTCCGTATACCAAGTGAAGACAAAATGTCCCTCTTGTCTCTGTGATGTTTCTTCACCAGTGTGGCTGTATCAAGTGGAGCAGCTGCCAGTTTTACGGACAGTCATGCTTCCAGATGCTGATGTAGAGCTCTTTTTTTATTTTTTTTTATTATTTTTTTTTAAGATAGCAGCAACCAAAGCCTCATGCAGAAGGTCCCGGTCGTGGCTGCCAGCCTCTTCTGGGGTGGTGGAATTAAGATGTTGAAAGACCAAGGGGAAAAGGATCCAGCAAATATTTTTGCAGGGACCTTCTAGATTGGAAAGCTGATATCAATCAGTTTTCTAGGCTTTTGGTGGTTTCACAAATCAGCAGTGAAACCTGGTACACGGAAGCTGCCTACAGATTTTGGGAGACGGCACTGCCTTAATTTCACCATCAGGCTGATGGGTAAACTTAAGGGACAAACTTAATCTTCTTTCCAGACTAAAAAAGTAACCAGGCTGAAAAATGGGATCGTACCTGTCAGTCTCCTCTAACTAATTTTTGGCTCTTCATCTGATTTCAGTCAAATTTGATAACGGCAGAGGTGTTATGCATACCAGGTCTCCAAGGCGCGTGGAGATGAGTAGCTTGGTAGAACAAATTCCCCTCTTTGTGGTCCACCGGCGGGGCCCCGGGGGGCTGCCCGAGCCCAGTCCCAGCCGTGGGGACAGCAGATGTGGAAGGAGTAACCTGGGAGAGTGGGAGAGGAGCTCTGAGGTAGGAAGGAGAAAAAATACATGTATTAGGTCCACCACACCTCTGCAGGTAAATCAGGCTTCATGAATTAAACTCTGAATTGCATAACCGGACTGAGAGTGTTTTGTTTTTTTTTAGTTTTTTTCCCCTAGAAGTTAACAACATTCTCCAAGGAACATCCAGATGACTTTATCAAGCACCTGTAATAACACTCCCTATACCTTTCTTTTGACTTAGGGGTTTTGTTTTGCTTTTTAACCCAGATGAAATTGTGCGTTAATTCCTTACACAAAGACTCATCTGCATCCTGTGAGCATGTTGCTTGCAGCATCAGCCGATGCATCAACCTCCTACTGGCATTTTTTAATTAAAAGAACAGCACTATCACTTCAAATTAGTGCCACATAGCTTATTTTAGTAAGGAATGAAATGGTGTTTAAAGGTTTTTCTCTTATGAAAATCGTTTATTAAATTTTGCTGTCTTTTGGTTCTATCTAGTAGTTTGTCATTCAGTGCTTGGGCAGTATCAGATTCCTTGGCGTGCCAGTCCTGTTAGTGATATGAATGCAAATAAAAGGCTTGCTTTTAATATCTCAACTATTTGATAAATAGGAATTACCCTCTCAAAAAAACAAACGTTACATTATGTTATAGTTCCCACAAAGCACGCATTAGCCTGTTTTCAAGTGCCTTCCCCATGTTGAGAAGGTAGTGAAGAAACAGGTATTTCTGCGAGCTTCTGTGTCATGAACTGCGAAGAGATGTTTTTTGTGATCCTGTTCAGTGAAATTGTTAGGCCTCCGTTATACTAAATTACCGAGGGAGCAAGTAATATATTGAGTGAGAGCTAGCCCTAGTGAGAATTTTCCTCATACAGCATTTCATTTTATCTGGAATATTAGCACTGTTAACCATCCGTGCGAAACGTAATGTATTGAATCTATTTAATCAATTTAAAATGGAAAGCAAACATCTTAGGCTTTGACTGAACCAGCTGTCCTCATGTATTGTTTTTTTTAAGATATTAAATTTTGGACTTTGGATGTGTTAATATAGTAGTTTGATAAAGAACTTTTTGTTCAGGAGAACTTTGTTCATATTTTTTTGTTGCAGGATCCGGCAGCCGAGTGGTGTCACTTGCATAAAATCCAATGTCTGAATATGAAACACATACGTTAAGGTTGTATAGGAAGAGGCATGGTATCTTTTCATTCAAGCTCCGGTTTATTTATAGAGTACCTTTGATCGAGGTATCTCAAAGCAGTAGTGGCATTATAATTTATTGATGTAATGGACACTGACATTTTGTACAAGGAAAATAGCAAACCGTTGCCGTTGCAGGCAAAGTGGTGAATGTATAATGTTGAGAAAATCATAACCAAACATCCCGGTCACAATAATGCACTATAACATTTTCATCAAGATCCCAGCCTTTGTGGCTGCGGATTCACTTGGGATTAGAAAGGGGGTTTCCTTTATTGAGTAACTTGCAAATTGTTCTTAAAAAAATTGCCTGGGGCCGGGGGGGGGGAGGATCCACATATGTTGCTGTTAAGCCACTGTTGAGAAACTAACTTTGAAATAAATGCGTTTATTTTTTTAATTTAAAAAAATCTTAGCTAGAATGCTACATGCATGCTGTATGTTATATTTTCGTTCTAAACTCTATTTTTATTTTGCTCTCTGAAGCCAGCCAGTAACTAAAACATTCCTAGCATCTTTTGGCTGGAGATTTAGTCAAGGACGCTTTTCATCCTGCTTTCAAGAAGATGGTTCCAGCCTTTCTTGAAAATGCTCCAAATGATATTTCCTTCCGTAGCGGGTACAGTGACAGTAAGGGAAGTCGCTGCTTATGGTCCAAAGGCTTAGTGACGTCCTCTTGCTGTTGTCATGTCCTACCATGCTCAATCTGGAAACAAGTGGAAATATTTAACACAGCTAGATGGTACCAGATAAGGTTTGGAATCACCCTGTATCCGTAATGTTAGTTCTGCTTGAGCTCACTCAACTCGGGAGTTGGTTGTTGGCAAAATAACTTGGATAAATGTTTTATGGGCACGAAGGAGAGGGACTGTGTCAATGTCCATCAGTGTTAGACCTCCCTCCCCACCTCCTGACTAAATCGAAGGGTGTTTGATGTCACGGATTGGTTTTTCTTGCTCAACCATAGATTGGCTCTGACCAATGTGTTTGTTTTGTTGTTCATCCCTGGTGACTGTCAGTAGCGCTGGGCTGAATAAACAGAGACTATTGATCAAATTTGAAGTCATTAACTTGGCAGTTTAAATAGATGCTGTCCTATATAATTAGAACAAGGGAGTAACACATAGGCTGATACGGCTTTTTTCTGAATAAAAAGCCTTCTTTTCATGAAATCTTGTTTGGGGCTATTCAGCTCTCGGTTTTGTGCCTCCCATAGGTCACACAAGAATTAGACATTTTGTTTAAAATACCTAAAGTGAAGAGGATGGCTTGGCTTGTGTAAGAGGGTGATGACCCTGATACGATGTGGATCTGCTGAACTTTGATACTAATTGGAAATGGTGTGCTAACGGGGGGTTATTCGTTAACCACATCCAGCTAGAGGATGTCCTGGGGAGGAACACTGCTGAGGATTACCTTGCGTCTCCGAGAGCAGCGCTCCTTCCAGCTCCCAAGCAGTCGCAGGTTTTGGTTGTCCATCTCGCTGCTGCTCAGCTGAGAGAAACACATGCCTGTTAGATCTGGATGTTTATACTCAAACACAACGGGTGATTAATTATTTCTGAAGGAAGACGTTTCCTTTTAACGGCTACTGTCGTGCGATGTGCCTGTCAGCCTTCTAAATCATGTTAACGTTTTAGATGGAGCATGGCCGTAAGAGACGCGGAGTGGTTTGCTGCGTGTGTGCTGGACTCCTGGAAGACCCGTTACAGACGACTGGCGGGGTGGTGTGAACGCACCGGCAAGGAGCGGTGATAATCTCATTAATAGATGTGCAGCGTGCGCCCGCAGACATCCCGGTGCTCCTGAGTCACACTGCCACGAGTCCCTAGAGAGCGTGCAAATTCAGCAGTAGGATGCACACGTATTGACCCACATTTCCTCGGGCAGAGCAGCAGTCACGTGCAGCTCATTGCTTGGAAATCAGATGAGAACTGATGTAACTTGGTTCATCCAGCATTTGCATGACCCGAGCCAAAGTGCTTTTAGGGATTTACCACTTGTGTGACTAATACGTGATTAGGTGGCTTGTAGAGAGTGTGTGTATGTGCTTCTCATTGACAAGACTTACTGTATAACCGGCAACAACAAAAAAAGTCTCTTATGCATCATTCTCTCATTGTAGCTTTTAAATAGGACTGGTTATTAAATCAGATTGGTTTTCTCTACATAAAAGCTTTTATACTAATTCCTCGGCAAGTTTGTTACGTAGGGATATTTTTCCTGCAACAGATGGACAAATGAGCTACAGAAGAAAATAGTGATTCCGTACTGGGGTTAATAGAAAGAACAAAAGTAGGTGAATGAATGATAAAAATTTGGCTTCCAAAAGCTATTAATATCTTCGTAATTGCAGTCTTTTTTTGGAACAAACCTCGTTTCTGTCCTGTTCTCCTTCCCCCCTCTGCCACAGCTTCCTTATTCGTGCACACGCACCCCCCCCCCATCCTTTCCCGTTAACTGGTGCCACCGCTCTCACCTCCCGCTCCCCGCGCACCCCAGCGAGTTCGGTGGTCCTGGTGCAGGGCCTGGGCTGATAACCCGAGACAAGCTTTTTGACTGGCAGGTGTCCCACGTTGGTGCGGGTGCCCTTCACAAACACACTCGCGCGGTTGGTGCCTCCTGCGCTTTTTCATTTGTAAACAAGGAGGGTTTAAGCTGAGCGCTCTGAACAAATGAAAAAACTCCATGAAGAAAGTGGAGGGCCATTTGTAACATCTTGGGCGGATGTTGAAAGGGATTATAACAGGCTGAATAATTAGGAAACGAACTACTGAAGATTTTAGAGTCGAAATTTTTCAGGAATTAAAACCAGTATTCTGAAACAGCTGACGTACTTCACTCAAAATCCGAAGTGATGCCAAAGAATTTAATTTGAGGGAACACAGTTTTTCTTTCCTCTTCCTGAATTTAAACTTTGCACCTTTATTTTAGCTTTTGTATTGGAAATGACTAAAGTAATTTTTCCCGTTTTGTAGCGAAGCACTTAATCAGTCTGAATTATTTTTAAAATTTTACCTGGAGAGTCAAGGTGTCATTTTTCCAGTTTTTTGCGTGTGCCTCTTGAATCATCTGGAACCTGATGGCTATAATTTGAATATGAAACTGTAATGAAGACAAAAATAGATGTGTGGCTGTGTTTTGCCCGATGTCAGTACGCAGAACTGCTCTAACAGGCTCGTGGTTAGCGTTCCTGCAGAACGCCGGTCTGGCGGTGGCAGCTGCAAGGGCCGATCATGGCATGGCTGTGCCCGTACCAACGACCAAGAAAAAAATCCTGGGTTGTGCTTGATGGGAAACCCTGCTCCTTTCTGGACATATGGTGTCAGTTGTGTGTGATAAAAAAGAAAACTGTTCACCTCCTTTTAGTACAGACTTGTTACAGCAAGGTATCCAGGTGGTATTTTGAACAACTTTGGCTTTTTTTTTTTGCGGTAATAGCTTCACTTGACTTGAGTATTTTTAAAACAAATGCAGTCTTCCTGTTTCAGTAATCTATGCTGTCTGTTCTGTATTGACAGCAGTTGAAACCCAGCAAAAGAACGGAGGTTAAAACTGTTCACTAAACATTACGTGTACAAGAGCTGGTAACAAGGTAGTCATCAAGAAGAGAAGTTAGTTTTAATTCCATCTAGCTTGGGCAAATCCTACGCTTTACCCACAAGACACTAAAAGCATCTCAGTACTAAGATGCAAGTTAGGATCGAAACTTCATTTATTATGGGCTATTAGGCTATGCCACTTCTTTCCAGCACCGGCTCCATCTTGTTCCGTATGTTTGTTATCCTCAGGTTGATAACGACAGCCTGGGGAGCTTATGGGAAGAAAGAAGTACTTCTGAATGAGTTCCAGCTGGTTCAATTTTTGCCTGTCCATTCGCTAAGTAGCCCAGAACAGAATGCACTCATTGCTGTAGGCTTTTGTACACTGTTAACTCTTCACTGAAATATTGACTTTCACCGCCTCGATTTTTCAGTCTGAGCTTGCCCTTGGTCTGTTCAGCGAGCACTGCTCCATCTCATCTGTTTGTTATCATGCTTACCACAAAACGAACAACAGATTTGCGAATAAGGAAGGCAAAAGCTGTAAGAGCATGAAAAAGTTTCTTTGGGAGTGAGGCCCATGGCTTTGAAAACCTTTATATGACAAAACTTGAGGCTTTTTATGTTTCTATCCAGACATGCCAAAAAGCACTCAGTTCAAATATGAGCATGGAGAACAACTAGATGCGCTAGAAATTAGGGAAGGTTTGTAAGTCATTAGTTAACCCGAGGTTTTAAAGCAATCATACAGTACTGATGCCATGCTTGAAAGAAAGAACGCTTTTCATTTACTTGCAAAAAAAATTGGGGTGTTGACTGTGTCTCTTGAAAAGTCATCCAGTACCTGTTGGAATTTGTTCTGGTAGCAGTTACTGAAGTTGTTAGTGATGCCAGAAGAGGTGCTTGGTAAGTGTTACTCTTTGCCGTAGATTTCTAGCAACTGCTTGTTATAAGATTGTCCAGTTAAAGAAATGCAAAATGTGCCTGAGTTTTACTAAAACAGCTTGTGCCCAGTGCACTGTTTTTCCTGAGGTTTGTTCTTTTTATATATCTAATATTCTATAAGCTAAATTTCTTTTTCTGTGGAATTTCTGTATTGAAGACTCTTCGCTGGAATGTTTCAGAATGAACGAAAAAAGGTGGATTCTTGAATATTGTGACCATGCTTGTCATCAGTGTTTGTACGTTTAACTGCCACTTCTAAAAATTACTTTGGCAAACTTTGTTGTTTCTTATTTTCATTTTTGCTGGCAGTTAATTTCAACATCAGCAGTATCCTTGTCACCTAAGCGATTCTCTTGCCAGCTTCTTGTTCTTGGTTTGCAGTGCAGCTTCAGTTTGACACCGAGTTGAACAGTACTACTCTGACCAGAGCCAAACCTGTATATTTAGTTTTAAGGCAATGTTCATGTGAATTGTTTAACTAAAACTCTTCTACTGATACATTTAAGCCCTCATGGGATGAACTAATAGTTTACATAGTTTACAACTTACACATAACTTCACGCCATTCATTTTTTAAATAAGTGTTCTCGCTTTTAAGCAATCTACTTAGTGCTTGATGAAAACCAGACACTAATTTTGTACTATTTATTAAAATATCCCCATTGGAAAATTTTGTTCCTATAAAGTTGATTTTGTACCTTGTTTAATAGCAGTAAGATATCACAGAAGCTAAATGCTGGCTCTGTCTGGAAAAACAAATCTCCATTCTTAAATTGAGATGGAGAATGTGTTAAATTGCATTCGTTTTTCCTCCTTTACAATAGTGTTTAACACTCAAATTGTTTTGTTGAAATATTGACGCTACCTGTATGTGAAGGGCTGCAAATACCAGCCACTCTTTGGAGATATAAAACATATGTTTTAGTTTTTAAACTGAAAAATACGCTTAATATTAGCTTGGAAGTTTTACACCTTTTGCTGTTTATCAGAAATTCAGTGTTTCTATTGAAATGGTGCTTGGCTGTATCTAATCAAACTTTGCCAAGATTTTCAATAGCGAGGTCTCTGCTTTCACAGGTTTTACGTGTTTTGCAGTGGAAGGTCAGTCATCTCTTCTGCTTTTTGCAAAACAGGCAGATATTTTGAGGCAAGACAATACATATATGAAGACAGCTGGAGATGCTACTGGGTTAGAAACTACAAAAGTCATGTGTTCTGTTCCTGTCGTTTCAAAAATGGTTTTTTGCCCCGTGCACAGGACCCGAAGGCTGGATCCTTTTCAATTGGTATGATTGCTTGAGCTTTCTACTAATTCTAGGTGCCTGGTAAGCATCCGCAAGCGTGTCGCTTCTGGTTTTGATCTCTTGTTCTGTACTTTTTCCTCCTTTATAAAGCAGCAGAGAGCACTTGTGCAGGTTTTCCTCCCGGACTTCGGAAATGAATGTCTTGTAAAAGCTCTAAAGGCCATTAATTGGATGGTGTTTTGTGGGGGGGACAAAAAGCTGCTGCTAATACAGAAATGTGCTGCTAACTTGAGTCTCACAAACTGGTTATAAAACATATAGTTGTAGCAGTGGTATGGGTAGCCCCGTAGAGAATATCTGGGAAGAAGGGGGATGTAAATTTCTGTCTTTTATAGTGAACATAATATTTATTGGAAAGACCTTTTAGGTACTGAATTAGTAAGCAAATGATCAGCTGCATGGGAGAGTCCTTATAAGCTTCTTTTTGGTAATGAAAATAAGGTGTTTAACGCTTTATACCTTTAACTTGTGAAAGTGGAGATCAGAGGCATGTTAAATTAAACACACCTGAATTAAATGCTGACTGAGCAGTAGGCTCTGCTGCGCAGGGGCTGTCGTTCTCCGTTAGAGGAGTGTCAGCTATTTAATATGTAATTTCCGCCTAAGTAATATCTAGAGTGTTCGGGGCAGGGGGGGGGGTGGTGTCTATATTTGATTAGTACTTTGCTGTTGTTCGTCTAGCATTTTCCAGAGAAACAAATCTATACATCTGAAGATTTGGACAGCGTTTCTAGAAAGGACCTTTTTGTTTACTGGGAGTACAGGAGCAGGACTGGGTTTGAGCTTGACCCCCAGTTCCGCCTGGGACCTGGTGGGAGCAATGTGAGGTGGAGTCTATGGGCCTCTTCGGTATTGACATTCGTAGAGATTTGAAAAAAGGTGCTTTGAAAACTCCCAAGTGTTAAAAGTGCAAAATATTTTTGGCAATCTTAGCAAAATTCAGTTTGGAATCTGAGTTATGAGTGCATGTGGGTGGAGGAACATGTTTTTCATGCTTTAGGAATTTTTTTCCAGATGCTTTCTCAGTGCTTGGGTAACTATAAAAGCTAAGTATTAAGACTTCAGCATGGATTTATTCCTTAGTTCTAATGTAATTTAAGAAAATTGAGCCACATAGTTTCGTGGCGTGTTTGTAACTTTATTATGGAGACGACGTCGCCCAGCGCACGTTGGGGTCTGTTTCAAAATGTGAGCACAAGTATGTGCAAGCTGTGCAGATAAGCCTGTCTTGATAGACGCTGCTCGCTTGAAAATATGAATTATTCAACGCAGGCGCGTGTGGTTGGGGACAGAAGAGGTGTAAGGGAAGAAATGCAGAATTGTGTTGATCCCAGTAACTACAACTTGCACAACGAAGCGTGGAGTTAATGTAAAATGCCATTTTGTATTTCCAGCAGGATTTTTGTCATTGAAACAGTTCTGTTTAGCAGTCAGCTGAGAGATTGTATTTGCCCTGAGAGCAGGATATTATTCTGTGTGGTTTTAACAGAAATTTTGAGTTCTTTCCAGATATTTCTATTTCTTCCTAGTGTATACAGAAGCTGACACTATAGCTGAAGCTGAGCGTACACCTTGTGTTCAGAGAGTCGGGAGACCGTTTGTGGACACTTCAACAAAGGAAGAACTTGACTGTGTTTGGGAAATCTCTCTCTACAAAATTACTACTCCACTTGGTTGTGGTTCCGGCAAATGTGTTGGTGGGGGTGGAGGACTGAGTTTTAAAAACCATACAGTGGATGTAAATGACTTTATATTCTGTTAATGTTTTATTTGGTAAAATTGTGTAATTGATAGGGTGTTTTTTGGGAATGGCTGTAAAATGGAGGTAGTAATAACTGACTTACCTCTTGAATTCCAGTTCTCTTAGAAAGTGGTTGTGCTTTGAACATGCTGAGAGACAGTCTGCAAAGAAAAGGTATGAGGACATGAGGGAAGATGGTGCTTCAAGGCCATCTTCTTGATGACAGAGGAGGCTTCACCAGTTACGGTCTCGCTCTTGCCCCAGTGTCTCCAGCTGTATTTCTTATTGCTGAGCAGTCACTGTTGGGCCAAGAAGAACGGTTAGCTGAAGGTGGTGAAGCAGCAGTTTATGACAAGTTTGCCCTAAAAAATAAACTTAAAAAAAGCCCCTGGAAGTACAATTTGAGTGAGAAGCAGGAACTTCATGTAGCTGGGCTGAGGGCATGGCTGTAAGACGCGAGCAGTCGGGGATGCTCGGGGTTTATGTCTGTCTAGGAAACAGGAGACTGTAGAGACCATGAGAAGGTTCCTGCCCTGGATTAAAGGAAAGCATAGCAAAGTTGTAAGAAAACTGATGTAATAGCTAGGATTTAATGAAAGATTTAATCTGGGAGGTGGCCTTTATATCAGGCATTTGTTACGGGTAAGCAGAAGGGGAAGAAGAGAGATAAAAGTTAGGATGAGGGATAATTGGATATGTTGGATATGCTTATTTCCACGAGGCTTATTTGTGTGCCTTTCTCTGATTCTGTACATCAGTATTCATTCGGCTTCCTATTGATCTCCCTTTTTTAATCCCTGCAAAGTTCTCCAACTAATTCCATAACTCTTAGTGTTTCTCCAAGTTTTACATCTCCATCAGTTCATTCTTAAACCTGTTTTACTGGTCTTGGGTTGCACACGGTCTCAGTTAACTGGGAATTTAATCAACCTTGTTTTTCCAATAGTCCTGTACTGTGGGGTTTTTTTAATGATTTATGTTATCGAGGGCTAAATCAGCCCTTGTTGGTGTGTGCATGAAGAGTTACTGTTGGTCAGTGCCCAGGAGGATTTTTCAGTTTGAGTAATTCTTAGGAATCCTGGAGATGAAACTCTTCTGTTTTGCCAACTCGGTATTGTTTGCACTACCAGGGCTGACTCTTGTTCGTGACGGGTTTCTGCTTAGGTAGGATGGAATTTTGGTTCCTGGCTAAGTAGATACTTTAATGACATGTTAATGGACTAATAAAAATGGCTTTTTCTGGGTGTGTGGTTTTTTGAAGATCTCTTCAAAGTTGTCTAGTGTTTGCAACTGGCTACGCGAAGCCAAGTTCAACCCACGAGGAAAGCATGCCTTGAAAAGAGGCTTTGATTTTTACTGCAGCCTACACAAAAGGGCCACAAAAAGGCTTCGTGTATCAAATCTAGCAACTCTTTGCGAACTGAGGGTTTTTTTAATGAAGCATTGCTTTAATCTGGTAGTCAAGGTCTGGTTTAGCATGAGTTGGGGCAAAGTCTTCCAATGTCAGGGCATGATGAATGCTGGTCCTGCAGTCTGAGGGGTCTCTGGGGGGTTTTGGGTGGCTTACGTGTCAGATTGCAAATCTCGTTGGCACCATGGTGCTAAGATCGTTAGTGAAGGCCACTCAGTGTACACATCAGTATAAAATTAGTTCTGTACAGCTAATTGGTTTATTTGGAAAATGTAACGGAAGACTTCAGTTTTGTTTATCTTCTTCTCCATGCTAGGCGCTGCAGTGATTCAGATTCGGTTGCTGAGAAGTTAAAGCAGCCCGTGGATTTATGCCTTTCAGTCTCAAGCAGACGGAGAGAAAGACCAAAAGTATTCCTAAAGCAAACAAAAAAAGGACTAGAATAGAAACCTTGGCCTTTGCGGTGACAATTTCAACTCCAATTTGTGAATAAAGTGGTATATTTCAGTTCAGTGATGTGGCTAGCTGTAAAGAAACTGCATTTTTATACACTTGGTGCCTTTAGCCATCTTTCCTTTCCTATTAAACACTTTCTCGTGTACCCTACCAAGCATAAATGATTGTCATCCTTAAAAAAAACCCAGAACACTTAAAACAGTCATGAGTTGCCTACTAGTAGAAATAAAACCAGACATTTATCTGCAGTGAAGTCTCATTTAAAGGAATGTGCAGAGAAAAAGAACGGTAAGCAGAGTCATTCGTAAAGGCGCTTCGGAAGGGGTGGCTTGTGGTATTTAGAGTATTTTCCACAAAATACACTGAGCCATTTGGACGAGACGTGATTTCACATAACAGATTCAGCAAAGTTTTTAATTGTGGGCCACAGCGCTTTGGGGCGTTAGAGCAGTGTGTGGTAAAGAGCTGATGTTTGCTGCTTTTTTTTTTTTTTTGAGGCTTTTTTTACACTTCAAGCACATTATTTTTGCCGTGCAGCCTTCTGAAAAGTGTTTTTCAGAATGGCAGAATTTTTGCTGTGGAAACCAGCCTGTAACCAGCGTACACGGGGGCCTGTGCTGCTGTTGTACTGTAGAGCTGGAGCAACACTACCTCCAACGCAGGTTACCAGCTTCACAACTCCAAAGCCAGGCGGACTTTGAACCATTAATGGAGACGTTTCCATTACTTGGATGCATCAAATTTGACCTGCTTTGTGGCCTTTTTTTTATTTTTCAATGGTGTGCAGTAACTTTAGTTTCATTTTATGCCAAGATCTTTATTTCTCTCACCACCGAAGCCTCATTGTGCTTCTCTGCTTCTCACTTACATCTTAAAACAAACCAACCAACCTGTGATGCTTTTAATGATTACGCTACATATCTCCGATTAAAGATGGTCTGCACAGAAGTAAATATTAAGTAAAGTCCTTTCTACGTCATCCGCCTGCTGGCCTGTGTTTATCTTCTGTCAGAAAGGAAAACGAATGTATCCCGGAATCTAGCTGCCTGTTTGCACAAGCACAAATGATTAACCCGGAATATCAAAGGGAAGGCCAGGGATGGCTGAAAGGCGTACGTGCTACTGCCGTTCACGGCGACCTTCTCCCCTCTTTCCTAAGGAAGATGTGGACGTACTGCTGGTTTGTCGCGTCTTCAAAACTAACTCGAGTACTAAATTGAAGGCCCTCCTTAGCTCAGATCCTTTCCATGCGTAAAAGTCCTTAATTTAAGCAAGGAGGCTCTTACCTGTAACTCACAGAGTGTGAATGCATGCAGTCCCAGCTGCAAATTTGCCTGCTATTTTGCATTGGTACAGGCTGAGACCTACGCAATACTTTTCATCGCTTTCCTTTTTTTTTTTTTTCTTTTTCTTTTTTCCTTCTCCCCTCCCAGTCCCAAAACACAACTGACTCGTTTTTACACTGTGCAGCTGAAAACAGTTGTAGCATCTCAGCAGCTGAGGATCGGCGCAGCATCTGAGCGCAGTGCTCTGGGACGGGGTGTGTTGGGTGTGAGTAAACGCGGTGTTGGTGCCGGGCCATCGGCGGGAGGACTCTCTGGCCGACCCGCAGCCATCCTTTGAGCACTGGCTGTTCGCAAGGAGGAAGGTGCACGCCACGGCTTTGATTTTGTAGGCTGGATCTGCTTATTCAGGGGATGTTTGAGATGGTTCCTCGTACAGGGGGGGATGAGGAATCCGGTCTTTCTCCGCCTGCTTGGTGAAAATGTTGGTCTGGCTGCGGAGAGAGACGTCTCGGTGATGAAGCAGCAGCTTTCTGATGCAATTCTCGGCTGGGTTGTTCAGCCACCGGGGCTGTTCCCTGCTTTCCTTACTACACCCGTCTGTAGCTCGCTCCTGCGGCACCTCCTGAACCACAGCAGATGATTCATTTCTGCTTTGGAAACAGGGTGGACAACCAGGGGCTGGCAGAGGAACCACTCAACTCGCTCAAGTTACATCTGCATTGAAGACATCCCTAGGGTGAATACTGACTTTGTATAAGGCTCGTCCTTTCTTCACCTCCTGCCAAATACGCTTTCACACTAGTACTTTACCCAGCTGGCTAATTTGGCCTTTGAAATTATCTCAATAATGTCAGGTACTTAAAAAAAAAAACAAACCAACATTCCCATCCCTTTATAAATATTGCAATCTAGATGTAAAGACATTGTTTCAATGTTGTTTGGGATCTGTTGTATTAAAAAAAAAATAAAAATAGTTCTTCAGTGCTGTGCAGCAATCCAGAGCGGAGTATAAACAAATACTATGTCAAGCCGAAACAAGTCGGTTGACTTTGAGGAGGCAGAATGTAAATGCCCAAGTCAGGAGAATTAGTGCCTTTTGTAACGTTGCAACAAATGCGGGGAGATTGCTCCTGCTGACAAGCCCGAAACCTTTCTCGCTTAAAAGAAAGAATAAACGAAAAGAAAAAGCTCTTTGGAAAGATGGAAAGTAGGTAAAGACGGGGTTTGTGCAGAGCGCGTCTCAGTTGCCGGGTTTGCAGATAAGCGCCCGTCCCGTTCTCCTCCACCGCCTCTGATGCAGGGATGAAAGGAGTAAGTTTTTAAGCCTTTGTAGCTAAATCTACCCGAGTTCACAGGTTTTGGGGCTGGAAGTAGCAGCAGTCGGATCCTGCTAGCAGGCTCGCTGGAGTCCTATTGGAGACAACGCGTTTAAAAAGCAAACCTGGCCCATACCCAGCTTTACAGAGCAGGGAGAGGCCGTCTGCTCCGCCGCTGGCGCGGTTTCACGTCCAGCTCTCCCATCGCTGACCTTTGTCACCTGTTTCTTTACTGGAATTTAGAAATCTATGGCTTTTAAGCGATAGAGCGCTTGAAAATATTTTTTGCTCTAGTGGGTTTAACCGTGCAAATAGTGGAACAGAGCCACCAGGCCATGGCGGGCAACCTGATTCTGGAGATTGCTCCATAAAGGTTTATTTCGGTTATTAGCCGCTGTGCCAATATTTTTCTTACAAGAAAGAGTAATGATTTTTTTTTGCAACCGAAAATTGAGGGTTTCGCAGGCTGCAACTGGAAAATTGGCAGCGGTGCTCATCTGCTGTAGACTGGAAGCCCATGGCAGAGGGAAAAGGGTTAAATGAAAAAATATAATTCTTCAGTAATAGCTTTAGAAACTTAAGCTGCTAGTTAGCTCCAGAAAGCACACCTGAAACAGAGAATAAAGGTAATAATTATATAGTCAGACTATATGCAGATATAGTTACAGATGGCATACTTTTCCAGCTCAATAATGCATTCTTAAAATTGGGGATGAGGAAGTCAAATGAGTTACTTGATTTAAAAATAAAAATAAAAGCTCCACCGCTCACAGGAACTTTAAAATTCCTTTTGGCTAGTCCTAGAACATACAAGTTCTGATTTTACCTGTACTTATTCCCTGTTTTTCTGGTATTTTTTCTTCACAACAGGAAGAGGAAATTAAAGGTTGCTCTGTCGTGCTTCCATAGAACAGCGGATGGCAATTCTGTAATCCTGTTTTGTTTCAAATTGAATTGCCATAGTCCTGCAGACTTCTCTTTTTCAGTCAGTTGTTAAAAAAAAAAAAAAATACAAGAGGAGCTTTCAGCAGTTTGCCAATGCAAGAAATAAGTAATTTTTAATCCATTCTAAAAATAGTTTTCTGGTGCGGCTGCTTTAATTATTACTAAGATGGAGGATTTGTGTATTTTTTTCCATGAACATCTGGGTTAAATAGGGGACTTCTTTGGTCTGTTTGCTTGGCATGTGAGGTGAGACTTTTTTTTTTTTTTCTGCTAGCTATGTTAGGTGTGGAACATTGCTTAGGGATGAGAGGTCTAAAAGAAAAAAAAAAAAATTTTATTCCCATATTTTTGCTACCGTGTCTTCCCTTTCCCCAATATAGAGTTAAGGTGAGACTGAGTATAAGTCAGGAGCGAGGTGAGACAGAGATGAGAATGGGGCTCTGCTGGGGGAAACGGCCATTTGAGCATCTTCTGAGTGTTCGTTCTCATGCTGAAAGATCGGAACTGGGTGGAAAAGAGACTACCTCCAAAAATAGTCAGGTCTTTTATAGTTATCTTCCTCTCTTGGATCCTAGTTTTAGATGAGTTAGAGCTCTAATAGTTTCATCTTTGGCTCTGTAGTTATTTTTCCTGGCCTGTTGTAAGAGTTTATAAGAGTTTAATGGATACTGCACAACTTGAATTGCTGAGATTGTACTGAGTAGTCCTTATTGAAAAGCAAAATTAGGCTTGTAGCTGGTAATAAACCTAGTAAAAATTGAGATTGATGCGAGTTTCCTGATCTAATTTTTACTTAAACTACTGGGCTCTTTTGTAGAATTGGAGAGAGGGAAATGATGTCTCGTTTGTGGCCCTTTCAAAGGAAAACATATCGATGCAATTTTTTTTTTTCACTCTCTTTTTCTCCTGAATGAGGTCCTGTCATAGCACAAAACCTTTTTGCGTTTGCAAACTGCTTCTGCTGCTCTGGCACACCTACAGCGCTCCCATGGTTTGTTCCACGATACATCACGGACCTTTTGTGTGCAAAGAGTAGGAGGTTGCACCACATTTGATGGGACTTAGCGTAGAGGTCTCCTCCAGGAGTCCTAAAACCATTCTTGGTTCAGAAACTGTTTAGTCCTTGTTCTGCGATGGGTGAGTTCTGAAATGACGCGACCGAATTCTGGTTTAGCATTTGTGTAAGCATGCAGTATAGAAAGCGAGGAGGTTTTAACAGAAAGGGGCGTTCATTAAAGCTTCTGTGTATTGCAACAAAAGAACAAAAGTAAAGGAATTTTTTTCTTTATGTAAATACATATTCCAGTCACAGATAAAGAAAACAAAGCTCACATTTAATATTTGGATGTTTTTTTATGTATTATGATCAGGTAGTAGTGTAGCTGGTACGATTGCCGGAAAGTTGTTTTTTTTAATGGTTTTAAGATTTCTTTATCTGATATTTTGTTTTGCAGTATTATGTGCCAAGAATCTTGCAAAGAAAGATTTCTTCAGTAAGTATGCCCTAATTGTATAACCTTCTGCTCTTTTTTAAATCAGATTTATTTGTAGATTGTGCATTACTGTCGTGGCGCATCTATGTTTGTCATTTGTTCTGTGATTCCATTCTTGCAGTAACATTGCATTACTACATGAGGAGATGTTACCCTCACTTTTATTTAGATAGTGTAGACTCTAGGACTGGAAAGACCCAGGAGTCACAGATTAGTTGAAAGTCTGGCTGATGGGACCACAAACAGGTTGCTGCTTACAATTCTGTCTGCGGGGTACCAAGAGCATCCATCTCAAAGATGGCTCTATTGGTAAAGCATGCCAGGGGCACGAGTGAAGCACCCCAGTGCTGCAGTCTCGAGATTACAATAAGGATTTAATAAAAATGCCTACTTACTAGTGTGCGTGGGTATGCGCTGTTAAATGAAGCTAGTCTAACCTATTGTTTTCCAAAAACTTCCACAATTTATGGCAGATATCAGTCTGTGTGACAGAAGTACATTACCTAATTAGGAACTCGATTCTCAATTTTGGATTTACTGAAATAGTTTTAGGAAATGACAACTTTCCTGTCGGGGGGAGGGGGATGCAAGCAGGAGCTTATGATAGCATTATCTTGGAAGAAACAACCCAAAAAAGTATTATTTTTTAATAGCACCTTTTCCCTTCCGCAGGACTTCCTGACCCATTTGCAAAAATAGTTGTTGATGGATCAGGTCAGTGCCATTCAACTGACACTGTGAAGAATACATTGGACCCCAAATGGAACCAGCATTACGATCTGTGAGTTGTTTGCAAGGTCATAAGTAAAAAATATTCCAGATATTTATCTAGCGAGGGTTGGCACCACAACTTCATTTTGCGTTAGCACGAAGAGTCACATTTGCTGAGGAGGACTGATTTTTTGCAACAAGAAATTACCTGTTAATAAAGGAGTGGTACTTTGCTTTTAGTTGTTTGAATTTGGAAATACCCGTGTGTCGGGTACACAGCACAATTGCTCAGAGTAAGCTCTACTGGAGCAGCGCGGTCCAGCTTTTACAAAAGATTGTCCTTGTTGTAGTGATTTATTTTCTTCAAATTATTAGAAACATAAATTGTTTAGTTTTGTACATTAATCAGCTTGTTGTATAGCTTTTAATGAGGCTGTCTGTAGTTAAATTCATGCTGCAGCAATATCAATTTAACATGCTGTGTGAAATCATAGCGCAGTAATTCATTAATAACACCATTTCAGGCTTAAGCACTTCTGCATTTCTACTAAAACAGCACGACCGATGTACTAAAATATATCAGAATTTGTACCAAATAACACATAAATTCTGTGGAGTAAAAAGAAGTTCTTTTTCCTAAACTTACTCTTCTAATATGTATTTTTCTAGATATGTTGGGAAGACAGATTCCATAACCATCAGTGTATGGAACCATAAAAAAATCCACAAGAAACAGGGAGCTGGCTTCCTGGGGTGTGTCCGACTCCTCTCCAATGCCATCAGCAGGCTAAAAGATACTGGATGTAAGAGCAATTCCCGCCCGGCGCAATCAGTAACCTTCTGTGCCTTGTATCTGAGTAGTGAATAGCATTCCCACCCAGCCCTCCCCAGTGTTTTGTTGATCTTTCCAATTCTCATTTGCAGACCAGCGTTTGGATCTATGCAAATTAAATCCCACAGATACCGATGCTGTACGAGGCCAAATAGTGGGTAAGAATACTCTCGGCTAAACTTTCATCTTCTTGGGTAAATACACTATACGGACAAATGTTGTATTAAAAAAGAAACCCAGAATCATTATTGCTCCCGTGCCTTTTCTGTGTTGTTTCTTCTGACTTTAATGGGATTAAATTGCATAACCTGAAATTTTTTGTTGTACTCCTACGTAGGAGTTTGTTTTCTCTCAGCTGATAATGGGAAACAATATTAAAAAGAGGGAATGCATCTGGCAAGGTTTCTAATGCAGCTCTGGAAGGGTAAATGTTGTTGTGAAACTGATTGCATTTGGACCAAGGGGACAGGCAAAGAGAATCTTACGTGAAAAAAAGGATCTGGAGGAGTTAAAAGACATCTTGCAAATTGCTGGTTTAATACCTTTGACTCATGGAACCCATTTCTAAATTTCAACAAGGCCGTGCTAGTTTTACGGCTAATTGAACCCATTTTACCACGTTTTTCTGCCCCCCACCCAACCCAAGCTTTTCATTGATACATAAATATAGTTGGCAAACCTCAAATTCTCACTGTAACAATGACATCTAGTGGCGAGTAATTTCTTTCCAGCTTACCTTGCTGGATCCTCGTGAAACACAGATGTAGAACCTGACACGTATGATATTTATAGAAGTAGACTCAGCTTAAGTTTTGATGTGGTGATGCCTTTGGTTTCTCTTCTCCATTTTTAGAAAATCAGTAATGCTTTAGGGTTATAGAGGGAGTTTTGGTAAGTGGTATGCTCTCGTGTGTAGGATGTAGTTTTCCTTAATATTTTACCCGGTATAAATGGGGGTTGTTTGGCCCTTATGTTGTTTTTAAGGGAACAGTTGTTCTTTTATTATTAATGGTGTTTCTTCTTTTTATTTCAGTCAGTTTACAGACACGGGACAGAATAGGTACAGGAGGTTCTGTAGTCGACTGTAGAGGGCTTTTGGAGAATGAAGGGTAAGAATTGTTTCCTTTACACTTAATTAGAAAAAAGTGGTTTATGTGTGGAAAGAATGTAATTAACACTAGAAATATTAAATATCAGTGTGACTAATACATTGCCTGGGAATATGTATCAGGTTATAGCTAGATAATTCCTTGAAGAAAATAAGCTAAACTTGGTATTTTTTGTTACAAGTGCTTCTGGCACTTCCATGAGAAATTTGGGGTATAAAAACATGAAGGAAGTGACATATCTTGGATTAAAATTTGCAGTACTTGAAGTAATGGAGAGAGAGAGAGAGAGAGGGAACAGTTATTTCTGCATTCACTTCTCTTGCGATGGAAACTCTTGAAGTTTCCCCATTTTCAGAACGGTTTATGAAGATTCCGGACCGGGAAGGCCGCTGAGCTGTTTTATGGAAGAACCAGCGCCGTATACAGACAGTACGGGGGCTGCTGGCGGAGGCAACTGTCGCTTCGTAGAGTCCCCCAGTCAGGATCAGAGGCTTCAGGCACAGCGACTTCGGACTCCTGAAGTCAGAGGTCACGTACAGACACCTCAGAACAGACCTCATGGTCACCAGTCGCCTGACCTACCAGAAGGCTACGGTAAGAGGTTTTTTCCCAGAACTACAAAATTGAGGGTTTTTTCAAAAGACTTTAGAGAAAAATGCTCCCGTTTTAATATATAGCTGTGGTTTACCTGTTAGAACATGCAGCATCCATGTGCATGTAATGGTCTGCGTCTTGGAAAAGGAACTAAGCAGCACAGATGGGAGTTTGAGATTGGCTAATTAGCAGTTGGCTACGCCAGGATACACTGAGAGGTTGATGGTAAATTAAACATGAGTTTGTGGTATGATGCTGTTACAGAAAATTCACTGCTAATCTTGGCTGTGTATCTAGGGAGAACAAATGTAAAGAGCTCTTTAAACTAGAGCAGTAATGCTATTTTTTCCTTCCCCCTTGGCATGTTGTGTAGGTTTGAGCCCACATTTGAGAAAAGATCAGGAAAATAGAAAAGCACCAAAGCAGCCAGTAGTAGAGAAGACTAGGGAGGATAAGATTAAGGAGAATTTAAATCTCGGAAAAGAGCACACCAAATCTAGGAGTCAGGAAATCCGGTTTGGGGGTTTGGGTTGCCTCAAAATCTAAAAATAAAAATGCAAACTAAAACATACTGGTGCATGTATTTGTGAGTTTCCAAGAGAACACTGAAATGTGTAGTCAAAGTAAACTTGTGAAGACAGCGTTTAAAGACAAAATAGTCCATGCTGCAAGAGATCAGGTGGGATGGCTCAAGTACTTTCTCCTAGCTCTGACAGGAAGATAACGTGCTAATAGCTTTGAACTAACTGTTTATTCTGATTTTTTTTCAGGTTTGTAATTAAAATTAATCTTTCTTCCCTTTTCATAGAACAAAGAACAACGGTACAGGGACAGGTTTATTTTTTGCACACACAGACCGGAGTTAGCACATGGCATGACCCTAGGATACCGAGGTATGTATTTGTAGTTACAGAGTCAGGGTTTTCTCTGTGTGCAGCATTAAGCTGAATCTTTAAGACCAAAAATCTATGAAGTGGCCTGTCTAGATTTAAAGGGAGAGCTACAAGCAGAGGAATAATTTTGGATCATTCTAATTACCTTTTCACCATCATGAAGGATTGCATTTTTTGAAAGAAAGAATTATCTACTTGTGAATCATTTAAAACAAAAGGGAAAAAAATATGCAGTCCTTCAGGAACTCCCATTTGACGAATTCTTCCTAAAATGTCAATGTGACTTTTGTTTGTTTGTTGGACTTTTTTTTGTTCTTTGGTGAAGCCACAGATTTCTGAATGTTACCTACTCTTTTTTTTTGGTATGAAAACAGTTGGGACTGCAAATTGAAGAAAAAAGTGACTACTTTACTTTCTTAACGCCATTGTTTCTTGAGTATTGAACTGGTAACTTTTGCTCTAGTAGTGCTCACTTATGTATTACTGAAGCGGAGATTACTTGCCGTCTTTAAACTTGAAGTGGTGTTGGGGTTTTTTTGGTGCTTTAGACCAATGATTTGCAGCTAGAATATCTGAGTCCTCCACATGATTAATTTAGTAAAGCCTCTTGAAACCTTAACCTGCAGTTAATCCTGGTCTTTGTGACTAAGGTCTGGCGCTCTTCCTTGAGGAGCTCTGAGTCTGGGCTGTTTCGCTGGACCACCTGCGCACCAGATTCAAGAGTGAAACACAAAGTTTATAACTCTTGAGCTGCTGCTCTGGCTGGATAATACTTGAGTGTGATACAGGATATTAGAAAAATGATATCAAGTAGTGCAGGCAAAAGTGCTGATAAAACCACAGTATATGGAAGGATATGAAAAATAAAGTTGAGAGAAAATAGCTGATGTTAGATTAGCTGCTATCGTTGGAAGAAGAAATGACAATGCTCATTCTTCATGTCACTCATGTCAGGCTCGTGTGCCCAAAGCCTTGTCTCTTCTTCGAGTGATGCTGGTTGGCCTAATGAAAGGTATTGCTGCTTCTCTCAGCAACTTTGAGAGCCAGGTTTTCAGGACCAGCAATGTCAGTGGACACAATAATGTCTTGTGAGTCACAGGTCACTCTTGTTTTAGTTAAAGGTGGCTTTCTTACTACTAAGTTGCAGTGCAAAAATATAACCTTGGCATTTAGCACGGATGTCGGCTAAAACTTGAGGTAATCAGATCTCTAAAGTACTTTCAGATGCACAGCTGATTGAAACAAATGGTCACAACCATAATCTTCTTTAAGGAGCCTAGCAAAGGCTTGTCTGTCTGCCTGTGTATCTGTCCCCTGCTGGCTTATACTCACGGTGACGCTCATGAAGCCTCTGGTGTACAAAGTGTTTCTACCTTTCTAAAGTCTCTCAGTTTACTCATTTATACTGATGATGCATGGTTAGATATAGGTAAGGAAATATATAGACTGGTGTCTTCAGCCCTGGAGAACAGATGAATCCATGCCAGCTGTCTCGAGAATACTTTGCTTAACAATAGCTTTTCTGTCCAAAAATAATCTTCGGGTTTCCCTCCTTCCCTTTCTTGCCACTCTCAGTGTTTTCCTCTATTATTAGGTGGCTGGGGCTGTAAGTGTTTTCAACTTTCTAGGTGTAAATATGTTCTACGTATTGAATTCAAATACTACCTGAAAGTGAGTGACTACCTTTAGCAGCACTTAGAATGGTACCTAAAATTCATCTAGGATTGAAGAGGTGAATGTGTCGGTAAAGCCTTACTCTCAATGATTTATAAGTCAAAGGTTTCTAACCTTGTCTAATAAAGAGGCGGATTTTTTTTTTTCTTTGAGGTGATTTTAGTATTTGGCTGCCCTAGCCTCTTAACTTACTGGGTGTTTGGAGACAGTGGGTAGTGCAGAGGCCTTTGCTTAATAGTTTGGTTTTCTGCACATGGATCACGTTAGCATTACTGGGAATTTTTGCGTGAAATTTTTGCTACAAAAAAACGTCTCTCCTCCAACAGTCCTCAGAAACCCTGTCGTCACCTCAATGATGACGCTGCATATTGAAGTTACTTTTAAGCTGTATGGATTTGTTACTTTCAAAGCCTTTCAAAAACAGCAGATGTTTTGCTGATTTACCTTTTTGTCTGTGTACCAGACAGGGAGTTGCACTGCTTAGATTGAGGATTCTAAAAAGACAGCGTTAAAATAGCTATCCTGGCCTTCCGAAGACTCATAGCCTGGAATCACTGGGCACCAAATTCATTCCCCCCTCTCCCCTGAACATAAACTGTTTCCATCTTAACTTTCAAAGAGCTTTAATATTTTGTTTGCTTTTCTCCTTAGAGACCTTAACAGTGTGAATTGTGATGAACTAGGACCTTTGCCTCCAGGTTGGGAAGTTAGAAGTACAGTTTCAGGAAGAATATATTTTGTAGATCATAACAACAGAACCACACAATTCACAGATCCACGACTACATCACATCATGAAGTAAGAACCTTGCCTGATAAATAATTCATGTCGAGTTTGGATTCTTAAACCTGTTATTTTTGTCCAATTTTAACTACAGTCTGGGAGCAATGGGAGCTGAAAAACTGCATGATAACGATATTGGGGAACAGATGCAACCAATGCTTTAGGCAGGGTCTGAGTATTAGTTCTCAGTGCTGGTTTTATCTAACCTTTTTGCAGATACTCTTCAAAAATGTTTTCACTATCCTTTGCAATCCTCAGGTTTAAGGGAGGGCAGTGCTGATCTCTCTAAGCTGGTTTGTCAAAACTGCGCCAAACTGTACTGGAGGAAATCTGCGGTTCTAGAAACGCTGGGGTGTGGGGTGGAGGGTCTGCCAGGTGGTTCCACAGCAGTCAGCTCACGTCTCTCTGGTTTAGCAGTTCTAGCTCTGTGCTAGCTGTGCTAGACCTGAACTGGCTTCATGCACCCGTGAGCTCCAGACAACAGGAATATAAAGCCAGCTGGAGTCTGGTTGCCTGACGCTGTGCACAGCCAGCTCGGGTTTAGCAGGATTTAGTAAGCTCGAGCTCTGCATCATGCAAAGGCAGCTGAACTGTTACAGAAATGACCCTGGAAGCAGCCTGGCAGTGTTTGTTGTGCCCAAGATCAGACTTTTTCCTGGATCTGAGTTGTCTGTGCTTGAAGCCAGCTGTGGAATCTCTGTATCTAAAAAAACATTGCTCCGCAACCCAAATATAGGACAGTTCGGTAATAAAGGATAAAGATAGTTGAATGTATGATACAAAAGGCCAACCCCATCCTGGCCTACATCAAAAGAAATGTGGCCGGCAGGTCAAGGGAGGTGATTCTGCCCCTCTGCTCCACTCTGGTGAGAACCCCCCCTGCAGAGCTGCATCCAGCTCTGGGGCCCCCAAAGTAAGAAGGACATGGACCTGTTGGAACGGCTCCAGAGGAGGCCATGAAGGTGATCCGAGGGCTGGAGCACCTCTCCTATGCGGACAGGCTGAGAGAGCTGGGGGGGTTCAGCCTAGAGAAGAGAAGGCTCCGGGGAGACCTGATAGCCCCTTCCAGTCCCTAAAGGGGCTACAGGAGAGCTGGGGAGGGACTCTTGATCAGGGAGGGGAGGATAGGACGAGGGGTAGTGGTTTTAAACTGGAAGAGGGGACATTTAGATTAGATGTTAGGAAGAAATTTACTGTGAGGGTGGTGAGCCCCTGGCCCAGGTTGCCCCGAGAAGCTGTCCATCCCTGGAGGTGTTCAAGGCCAGGTTGGACGGGGCTTGGAGCAACCTGGGCTGGGGGGAGGTGGCCCTGCCCAGGGCAGTGGAGGTGAAACTAGATGACCTTTAAAGGTCTCTTCCAACCTAAACCATTCTATGATTCTATGAAGGTTCAACTACATGGGACAAGTACATCTTTCTCTTTCAATAACCGTTGATGCAGTACTTTTACTGTGTCAAGAATCCCTAGCTTTATTTTGTGTGAAGCTGCAATAAAATTCATTGCAGTTGTTAGTTCAATTTATAAAGCTGTTCTTATTCCATTAGAGGTCTCTTTTTGCATTATACTCTTGAAATTTGTCACTATATGGGAGATATACCACACAAACTTTTTAATTTTGTCTCAGTTAACATTCAATGATCACAGCCTTCCGCAATGTATTGACATGTAAAAACTGAGCTGAAAATTGCTGAAACTTTTTATTTTAAATATATGTATTCCTTACCTTCCTGAATGTAGGATAACGATGCTATAGAAGTTACCCAGTTGAATATACATTTCACTCCAGGTTCCTCTTGGAGAAGCTTAATCAGTTCTTCCATCATTGTTTTACGTATTCCTTATTGTTATGGTTCCAGAATAAATGTTTTACTTTCTTTCAAAGCCATCAATGCCAGCTAAAAGAGCCCAGCCAGCAGCCTTTGCCAGCTCCGAATGAGGGGTCACTAGAAGACGGTGAGGAGTTGCCTGCGCAAAGATACGAAAGAGACTTGGTACAAAAGTTGAAAGTTCTTAGACATGAGCTCTCTCTTCAGCAACCGCAGGCTGGTCACTGTCGCATTGAAGTATCCAGAGAGGAAATATTTGAGGTATTTGATTGACTTTTTACTATTATTACCAGCTTTTATCACTCAGTAGTTAAGTAAACTGATCTTTGATTATAGTGACTCTGCTTCATGAAAGAGGTAGTGAAATCCACCAGGTATTAACAGAGTCGTCATTGGAATTTGCTTTAGATTAGCACTTTAGCAGCATAATGTTTTCTGTCGTTGAGTAACAATCAGTTATTATTACAGTAATGCATCTTAGTAGACTTAATTATAGGAAGGAAAGCAAATGTCTGATTGTAAAAAAAAATACACATGCAGGAATCCTACCGTCAGATAATGAAGATGAGGCCAAAGGACTTGAAAAAGAGGCTTATGGTGAAATTTCGAGGAGAGGAAGGCCTGGATTATGGAGGAGTAGCAAGGTGAGATTTGGGGGTTTGTCTGACACTTTTTAACTGTAAAATTGTCCTTAAAGTGTCCTTAAAGTGCTGAAAGCAGAGATTCTCTCGTCATCAACCATTTTCAGAAAAACAGCTTTTCTAAAGACCTCCAATGATTTGAGCTGATTTTAAACAACAGATTTTTTAAAAAATATTTCTTTATACTGTGCAGGTTGCAGAGGAGTGGATCTCTTAGTGTCCAAATATCTGAATTCTGTACAAAGTCAAGATTTTTTTGGAAGTGGGTCTTGTTCAGACTCAATTTGTTGATGGCATTGTCTAACAGTTAGCTATAGCTTCTCTGATTGACGTTGACCCCTTCAGTACTTCTAAACTAAAGCAAGTCTGCCTGTGAGTGGAGTAAGACACTGTATTGGTTTTTAAGCACACCTTTTTGGTCTGCAAATGGAGGGCAGTAGGAGGTGATCTGCTTTTGAAATAAGAATTTCGTAACTGATGATTAGTTTGATGATTCACAATAAATTAAAGTGTATTGTCTGAAGCTTAAGTGGAAGTTGCACCCTTTTAAATACCTTCCCCCCTCCCCTCCCTTCCTTCTTTTTGGCAGGGAATGGTTGTATTTACTGTGCCATGAAATGTTGAATCCCTATTATGGACTCTTCCAGTACTCCACAGATAATATTTACATGCTGCAAATCAATCCAGACTCATCTATCAATCCTGTAAGTATTAACTTCTGAGTGACGTACCTACTTTAACAGAGGTCCCCTGCAGGTTTTTGTTGTAGCTGCTCTTCCATGACAAGAGCGTAAACTGAAGGGTAAAGCAGAATAAGAATGTGTTAATGAGGCTTATATTGATATAGTGTGAAGCAGAGGGGTTTTGTTCTGAAATGAAAAACATGAGAGAGGAGGTATCCTTTGATAAGTATCTGCTTTCTTTGAGACTCCTCAGTACTGACTGGGATGCACGGTGATTTTGAGAAGATATAGGAAGGTGAAATTCATCTTCACAGTGAATGCAGGCGGTTGTGTAAACAGCACTGCATCCTAAGCAGCTGCAGGGGCTCCTATGCCTTGCCCTCTCTCAATAAACTGCTCTGCTTGCCCTTTTTTCCTACTGGAGGATTCGTATTGATGCAGACCCTGAAAGGAGCAGCAATTCTGTATTAGTACAGAGGAATTTTTCCTGACGTGACATTGCCTGACATTTGCTCTGTAAGACAGGGGAGATAGATTGGAAGAATCTCAGCCATAGGACTTATGCCTCGGTTTTCAAAATACAGTTTATAAGCAACATAAAAGACATGAAGGAAATGAGCACATGTCCTGCTTCCTCAAGAGCGAAAGGATTTTGATGGTTAAACAAAGAATAAACTAATTTGTTTGGAAGTGTCATATTTTGGATTCTGGGGACTTTCCTTTCCCGAGTTATGCCCTTTGAGAGGTCTAGAGGATTTGCATCCATATTAGTAGTCGGGTAATGCACCGAGACTTATTTGAGGCATTTAATCATTAAATGCTTCTGTTGTTGGTTTTGTTATGAGGAAAAATGGTGGCTCCTCTTGCCCAGAGGGTTGCAGATAACTTGCACTGAACATACAACTGATAGCGCAGATATAACCACAAGATGTCAGTGTCTTCCCACGGCTTGATTTTGCTCTCCTCTCCCTGCAGGACCATTTGTCTTATTTCCATTTTGTTGGTCGGATAATGGGTTTGGCTGTGTTCCATGGACACTATATCAATGGGGGGTTCACGGTTCCCTTTTACAAACAGCTTCTGGGAAAGCCCATTCAGCTCTCCGATCTGGAATCTGTTGACCCAGAATTACACAAAAGTTTAGTCTGGATCTTGTAAGTACTGTATTTACCAGTTGTCTTGCTGTAGAGAAGATGGGGTAGAGTATGTTGGCAATAGTGAGATAACGCTTTACAGAAAATGTTTACAAAAATCTTGTAACGGTGGAGATCTGTACAACATTATTAAACTGCTTTTACTATGTCAAAAAGCTCAAGGTACTTGAGGAAAAGTTCTTATTGCAAACTCGGCGTTAGCTCTCCTTGCAGCAAAAAAGATAATCATTAAATGGTGTATGGGTATGGTAGAATATCACAGTACCAAAATCCAAACTCGGGACAGAGTTCTGAGGGGGAAAAGAAAAACAACTTTGATTAAAGTAGAAATAAATGGAAGTGGTTTGGGCTTCTGTATGATTACAGTTCAGAACAAAATCCAACATTCAGTGTAGCTTTGAGACTCTTCAGCACTGCTTTGCATTACCTCAATTTCTTTTCCTAAATGCTATTTTGAATTTTGCATTTAAAGTTACTGATGTTGTTGAATTTCACTGCGTGTGATCACTGCGTGTGCTTCACACTGATATATGACAGCAGATTAGATTATTCCTGTGTGTCTATATGTGTGTGTGTTTGTAATTAGGGTTTTATTAACTATCCTGAGTACTACTAGTTAGATGGATGACCCGTATCTGATCAGGCTCTTCAACATGCATTAAACTATATAGAAATTGGTGATTATGGCAATATTCCTCTAGTGTGTGAAATGCAGGTGGCTAGTCACTAGGTTTATCCTGAAGAAGACTAATTACTGTTCAAATAACAAACTATCAGCATCACCACTGAGAATTATCAAAATATCAAAAATACTAGGTTTACCTTCTGTCTTTCCCTTGCCAGAGAGAATGATATCACCCCAGTTCTGGACCATACGTTTTGTGTGGAACACAATGCCTTTGGGCGGATTTTACAGCATGAACTCAAACCAAATGGCAGGAATATTCCAGTGACAGAAGAGAACAAGAAAGAATATGTCAGGTATTGCAGAACAAAAATATATCCTCCAAATGTTGTGGAAAGAAGGTTGTAAACAGATGATTTTTTTTTTTAATTAATGAAACTAATGAAACAAGTATTTTGGGGGGAAATACTTGAGTCATAAATGACATGAGTGTTTTTGCACAATGCACTATTGTAAGACCTGGGAAGATGAAGCTGTGAATTTACTTTTGGGTTTTCTGTTGATGGTGCAATAATTAATTTTTGATGGAAAAAGGAACTGATAAGCACTTCTTTCATAATACAAAATGTGTGTGTTAAAACAAGTTCCTCTATAAAACGAGCATTTTCCAGCTCTGCTGTAAAAAGCCCAGTCCTATCTAGCTCATCATGCCTGACTTGTTCTTTCCACCCCCCAGGTTGTACGTAAACTGGCGGTTTATGAGAGGAATAGAGGCACAGTTCCTGGCTCTGCAGAAGGGTTTTAATGAACTTATTCCTCAACATCTCCTTAAGCCTTTTGACCAGAAGGAACTTGAGGTATCTGTTTTATCCACATGGAATATCATTTTGTAATACGTTTGATCCACAGTCAAGCACTGATTTAAAAAAAAAAAAACACAAAACAAAAAAAAACCCAAACCCTCAAAACTTATTCCAATGTGCGTCCCAGAAAGCTGTGTATTTGTTTAACCAAACCCTTTTTGGTTTATTCTAGACATTCTTTGGGTTGACATTATTGAGAGGGCTCCTTAAACAGGGAAAGACAAATACACCGTGTTGTCAAACCGAGGACTAATGCTCAAAGCAGGTGGTCTGGGCTGGGAGGGACTACTGCAAGTTTGAGGAACTGTTGGCAAGACCTAACATGTTATCGACTCCAGAACTTGTTTTCTTCAATAACTGTTTTCATGCACGGCGGTTTCTATACGCACACAGGGCATGGGTTACAGGGACTAAAATAGAAGTGTAGAGCATATAGGAAAGAAATTAATGTCTTCTCATTTAGTCCTGAGGTGCAGAATGCTACCTCTTCAAATAATTCCTGTTATAGCAATTTTTCCTCTGGTTTTGCCTTTTTAAAAAAAAAAAAAAGGCAACCTGTGGAATAGTGATCATTTCTCGTATTGTAAGCACTAGCTTTCTGCTAGTCGTTCGTGCACACCGATTAATCCCACGAAGTTATTGCATTCCATTTGCTAGCTGCTTGAAAAGGCAGATTAAAAATCCATTAAATATTTCAATACTGTCTGCGTCACCACAGTCACAACGGTCCTAATAATGTAAATGAGTGTAAGCGGGTGCTGTCTTGGTGGCACAAAAAGGCAGCTGCTACATGGTAGCTCTCAGAAATGTGATACTCAATATGGAATATTATGGGAAATTTAGAATATGATGCACGTTTTGTTTACAGGGATGAAGTTTTCTCTATGCCATTTATTTGTCGTTGCCAGGGGAGGTGGTTAGATTCACGGCCAGCAGTGACTTCCTTTTACAGTATGTTGCAACCTGGTGTCATCTGGAAAAGAGATTGAAGTAATATGTCTGGTCTGTGTCAGAGCCTCACACAAACGGCATCAGAAAACAGATGCAAAGTTTCTGTAGTTTGTTGTGGAACAGCAAACCAGCTAGGATGTTGCCAGAAACCGAGCAGGATTCTGTCGTAGTTGGTATTGGCACCTCTAGGACAAACCTGCATCGGGACAATGATGTTGTGTAGCACAGTAGTTGGCATACGCCGTCTTCCGAGTCTGTACTGCACCTTCATAAAGATATACTGTACTTCTCAGGTGGGATAGATTTAACAAAGCAGATCTTGAATGGGCTTCTGACTCTCATTGCCTGTGAAAATTCTGGTTCTGGTAGGTGTACTCCTTGGCCAGTTTCGTTGCAGTTTAACTGGAGAGATTTACTGCCTGTTCCAAACGGTTTTGGAGTGTTACTGTACACCAAAAAGGTGGTTCAAGCACGTAAAGAATGCTAGGCTTTGTGAAATGATTAGATGTATGTTTTTATAGCTGCAAACCTGAAATGACTGCGAATGTTAAAGCGTTTTCTAATCCTTTAACAGCTAATCATAGGAGGCCTGGATAAGATAGACCTGAACGACTGGAAGTCAAACACGCGTCTAAAGCACTGCATGGCAGATAGCAATATCGTGAAGTGGTTCTGGCAAGCGGTGGAAACATTTGATGAAGAAAGAAGGGCAAGGCTGCTGCAGTTTGTGACGGGTTCAACGCGTGTCCCACTTCAAGGTTTCAAGGCTTTACAAGGTGACTGATGTGGAGGACAAGTTAATCTGTGGTGGGAGAGAGAGAGAGATGAAAATGGTGTGGTATTTCCTAACCCCTTGTAAAATATCAGCATATTACTGAATAACTCAAGTACTTACAGACTTTTGATCCCAAGAGCAGTTTTACATTTGTCATCAGCTCTGCTTATGGCGAACACTTTAGCCGTTGTTGATAGCGATACAAGCTGGTAAATCTGTCATCGTGTGGCACTTTGGTGTCAATATTAGCTTATCGGTCTTCTACAACTCTGTGGACTGATGTTAAAATCATTGCATGCAAGCACGCACCTGATTATAGAGCTGATCAAACAACTTTTTCACATGAAAACTGTATTCTCTTCATTGTTTGACAATAAACCATTAGACTTTAAAACAGGTTCCTGAAAATTGCAGGGTTTGTCATCAGAAAAGGTGGCGGCGTCCTAGGCTGTTGGCGTGGTTTAAGCCCCGCCAACAACTAGGGCCACGCAGCCGTTCGCTCACTCCCCACCCCCCCCAGCAGAGCAGGGAGAAGAGGGAGAAAAAGGAAAAAAACTTGTGAGTTGAGTTAAAGACAGTTCAACAGAACAGTAACAGAAGATAAAATAATAATAATAATAGTAGTAAAAGAATATTCCAAATAAATGATGCAATACAGTTGCTCACCACCTGAGGGTCGGTTGCCAGCCCGTTTGGAGCAGCACTTGCCGATCCCTGCCCCCGGCCAAGCCCCATTTATAGGCTGAATGTGCCATCTGTGGTATGGAATATTCCTTTGGCCAGCTTGTCCTGTCTATGCTCCCTCTCAGCTTCTAGGGGAAGCTGAGAAAGTCTTTGACTTAATATAAGCATTACTTAACAACCACTAAAACAATATGTGTTATCAACATTATTCATACTAAATCCAAAACGCAGCAGCTACTAGGAAGAAAATTAACTCTGTGCCAGCTGAAAGCAGGACAGCTGTTGTGATTCTCCTGGTAAAGTTCCATCGGTTGACTGACAGTAAACTAATGTTCAAAGTAAAATATATAGTACTCTTTTACAAGGAAAACCTTCTTGCACTTAAGTCTTTTCATTTTTGAAGGTGCAACTTCGTTAATATCAAATTTAGCAGCTTTCCAAAATACTGGTCTGCTAGTTAATTGTTGTGAACAGCCCTATCTCTTCTGCCATCCCTTCCTCAGCTGCAGATCTGATCTACGGATTTAGCCTGTGACATACTTGTGTTTGCAGCTGGAACTGTAATCTTCTCTCTTGCCTTTTTATAAGCAGCAAAATCTGTGGATGTGTGGATGATGTTTTGTTGAAGTGCATTAACTAGAATGTCTGTCTGTAAGGTTCTACAGGCGCTGCAGGACCCAGACTGTTTACTATCCATTTAATAGATGCAAACACGGACAACCTTCCAAAAGCCCACACTTGGTAAGATGAAAACATTCTGCATGTCGGTGCTCGCTTTCCCTTTGTGTGGTTTAAAGCAGTCATCTCTGCTGGTCCCAGCTATGGATTAGTCATGTGATATGCATAGGTGAATCCAGGCGTGCTCTGCGAGCGTGGAAATATCTGTACTCTGCAGCCAGCGGAATAATCGACTTCCCTTCGTATAGCTTGATTTGTCTTCTGTGCTATCTGTGGTTTTCGTTTATCCCAGAGTTGATTGTTCTGGATAGTGAGATGTTTGTAAGCTTATTTCTACGTGTTCAGCGAAAGCATTCACCGAGAAATGACTCACAGCAATGAGTCCTCATCCAGGGTTACAAAGAATAGTTTTCAGATGTAAAATGTAGGAAAAGGGCGCTGTTGGTCCGGTATAGGCACAGAGCTGAGCTCTGGTACGGAAGTCTCACTCTATCAGAGACAGGAAATCATTTCAGCAGAGGCACAGATTGTCTGCAGGCAGGGCAGGGCGCAGCTCTGTCTGATGTCTTGCTTTATTTGCAAGTCTCCTGCATCTGCCACCTGCCGCCTCCTCCCACATGCTGCCCTATTAAGTCGAGCATTCCTGCTGTAGAAGTACAGTTGGGGTTTTTTTATCTTGTCTCCTTTGGCCACCAAAGTGGCTGAAGTTTTCTCTGATTTGTACAAATTCTGTCTATATATAGCTGAACTAGATTTTTTTCTTTTCCGATAAATATTTTAGATTCATGTGCTGCAATGTGTTGTTATTTTACCTCTAGCTTTAACCGGATTGACATTCCGCCTTATGAGTCATACGAGAAGCTTTATGAGAAGCTGTTGACAGCTGTGGAAGAGACATGTGGGTTTGCTGTGGAGTGAAAAAGCAACCAAAGGAAACAGATGCTAGCTCATGGACCACCAAATCAAAAGCTAGAAGAAGCTTGCTGTGAACTTCCTGCTAAGCTGTCTGAAGCATCGGAACTCTAGACAACTTAGAGATGGGGCTGTTTCCCTTCCGCCGCTGGTGGATGAGGGTGGGGGTAGGGGCTTTTGTTGGTGGTTTCCAACTCTAATTTCTCCCCTTTGTTACAATAACCCCTTCCCTCTTCTTCCATCCCCCATAAAATGAAAAGCAGCCAAGTTCAGCATTTGGCTTTGGTTACACAGGATATTCTGCTAGATTTGTAACACATATTGTGATAGGGTCAGTGACTTGTGGGGTTTTTTTTAATAGGAGAATCAAAGTGTAATTAAGAATGAGCTTAATTTGCCGAGGACTTGCAACTGGTAGGTGTACCTGGTTAGTTCGTCTTAAATCAAGCTTGAGCCCTTGTAGAGTCCGGTGGGTGCGGAGTGTCTGACTGGCACTAGAATTTGCATTGCACATTTTGAACACTTGTTTAAAAAGTCATCTTCTAGCAGAAAATACCTCCATATGAACACTTAACTGAAAGGTAAAGAAATCCAAGTTCTGCCTTAGCAGGAAGCTCCCAGTAGAAGCTGTGGCTCACCTTGAGAAAAGTGAAGGAATGGGACAGCTTAAATGGTATTGTATGATTTCTTTTTGGTTGTCCTGGCTGAAATCTAATTGTTTTGCACATGAAAACAATTATTTCCTCCTGCAGAATTACTTTCCATAGTTCATTCAGATGTACGTACCTCGCAGAGAAGCCTTTTAAGGAGGAGACAGAGGATAAAAGTCTGTTCAGTCCCAAAGCTGTGATTTCTGTGCCACTGTTTTACCCGAGATGTGTTTGTATGACTTCAAATTCTAAGACTCACATGGAAATAACTGAAAGCTAAGCTAACAGCACGGACTTCTGTCCTGAAGTTTTTGGCCTTGGGAAAGGTTTATTTGGAGGTTGCGGTAAAAGGGTAACTATACAGTGAGTACATTTTAAATGTTATGGAAAGCTCTTGAAAGAATTTATGACTTCAGTTCCGTAGGGATGAAAATTTCTCCAGAGAGCCGTATAAGGCTATTTTTTCCAATATCCGAAACTAATATTAAAAGGTTTGTTCTCTAACACATTGCTAAAACAACTTCCCAGGGGAAACAAAAGCAAATCAAATACCTGAATCACTAACATTTTTTCCAGTTTGCACACCAAGATGAGACAGTATTTTAACAAATAACACTGCTTCAGAAAGACCCAGTTATCTATCAAACATGTCTAAACTTAAGTAAAGCAGACTTGCCTGTATAGGATTTTTTTTCTTTGGCAAGCCTGATTTTTAGAGATTCATTACTGAAACATTTAACAGATGTTACATTTATGGAATAGTGCATTGAAATTCAGCTGTGGGTAAGAGATCGTTCTTAGAAGATGTCTACTGGAATACTTCTATTTTGTCTTTTTTTAATTGAATTTGATAATAGCTTTAAACTGTGATAGGACAGAAGGTAGACACTTGTCAAAGCCCTGGCATCTTTCTCCGTTTGGTTTCTTCGTGGTTTTTTTTTTTTTTCTCCATTGACCATAATTCTTGTGATTTGTTGTTGGGCGTTAAGGATTGCATTGGAGGTGTAAAATTGTACCATGTTGTGAGATTTGCACGGGGTGGCTGAAGATGCTCATCCTGCCAGACTGTACAGGAGGGGCCTATTTAGACCCATGTTCTGTAGGAATCTTTTGGCACTTGGGGACCAGTTTCTGCAGTACTGGTTGATGGGACATAAATGAAACTATGTGATTTTTTTTTTTTTTTGGAAGAAAAGAGAGGAAATGCAACTGTCTGCAGAGAAGCACCTGTACAGTCTTGGGCTGAGTAGCAGAATCCCCGCAGCCCTGGCTTTTCAGAATGGCTGCGAAGTCGTACCTGTTCACAGAGTGTACTTAATCCTTTCAGTACGTTTGAATGTGCAATAAACCAGTCAGATAGGAAAAAAAAAAAAAAAACAACAAAAAAACCAACCACAAAACGGATTATTGCCCAAAAGCTTTGCATGCAGTCTCATGTGGATTTTTCACTAAAAGAGTTTAAAAAAAAAAAGAAAAACACCAAACCCAGATACTAAAGCCCACCACTGCCAAAAATCCTATCGCGCAAGCTCTACATGCAGCACAGCTGGCTCGGTAAAAACCAAGCGAGGTGAAGGTAAAGGCCCTTGATTTGGAGATCTATAGGTCAAGTAGCTTTATGTCAACGACACGGTTGACATACGGTAGTTCCTAATGTCTTTGCTAGGTCAGTGTTTTATTGAATGCACAACATAAGAATAGGCAAGGGTGGTCGTTTTGAAAAGTCCGTCTGTTTTTTGCTGTATTTAAAAGCCCTTGTCCAGGTACCTCCTCCGTGCTGACAGTAACGAGAACAGGGCACTGTCCTTTTAATTATTTCAGTTCTCTTTGAAACAGCTTCACCACCTCTCCCATCGTGTTGTCTTTGCAATTTTGTGCCACTTCAGTGACGATGAAGACATTTTTCGTATTGTTCTGTACATGCATTTGAGGTGGGCCTTAAAGCCGGTTGGATGGATGGAGGAAAACAAAGAAGTGAGGCAGAATGGGAGTTAAGCGATGGCTTGTTCTTCTGTGGCTGGTTTCAAGGCCAGGGAAGGATGAAATGCCACCAGGCGTTGGCGTGGCTCGAGCCATTGACGCTCTGAGGTCTCGGGAGCTGTTCGAATAACCTCAGCTGTCTGAATTTGTACGTTCATTCCCACTCGCTCTGCCAGCACTTGAACTGGTTGTTACTTCTCAAACTTGCCCAAAGAATAACATCGAGTCTGGTGTTCGTTTTGTCATTTCGTGTTCCACCTTGTACGCGGATACTCTTGGATCTGACCTGAAGGAAATACAAGGTACAGCGTGTCTTTTGTTCCTGTCCTAAAGGCAAACCTAAAAGCTGGTCCATTGGCACAGACCTTCAGTGCTCGCCCTGATACTGCTCATCAGCCTATACTATATATGCTCAGGGATGTAGGAAACCACCACTTTGCTCGTGTTTTAAATCGGGAAGAAACGAGACTGTTTTATGAATGTTAGTGTTCACTTGGGCATTATGTTAGACGAGACCCTGCTTCAAAAAGGCTGCTCGAAGCTCCAGATGGTGAAATCGGCGTTTGCTCAGCAGTATGTACTTAGTTCAAGTCGAGGTGGTTATGAAATCCAACAGATTTTGTAAATTAGTGATCCGGCCACCGGGCCCTCTGGAGCCGGTGCCCAGGTTCAGGGCCGTGTGGCACAGCAAGTTCCCAGAAACACAGTATGGATCTGTTTTTAATTTGTTAATTTTTTTTTTTTTTTTTTTTTGTTCCTCGACCACTTTATAATGTATTTTTTTAATTTATTATTTTGTAATGTCATGTTTTAAGTATTGCTGCTATCCTTGTTATTCTTCCCACTGTTTTTATTGCAGATTTATTTTGTGAAAGTTGTACACTAATGTTTCATTTTATGTCTAAATCAAAGTATTTAAAGAAATACTAGTTCTATTTAATGTGGTTATGGAACCAGCTGGAATAAACAGTGATTGTATAGTAGGCTGGACCCAGGAGGTCATGTTCATTTTTGTTACATATGCAATAAACTCACAACTTTAAACTCTTGGTAGCCATCATTTTGTTTGTTAAAATATTTACGGAAGTCACGGGAAAACTGATACACTCCAAGAGTGGTAGCGCTGCGCTTGGTGTAGCTGGAGATGAGGGTGGAGGATAAAGGCAGAGTGTTAAAGGCAGCACCGAAAAAGAAAAGGTATTGCTGTTACTGAAAATGATGTAGTGTTACAAAATAGTGAGTAAGATTTAAAAAAAAAAAAAAAAAATCCGTTTTGTTTGACGGACGCAGAGTTCGGTGTGGTGAAGGTGCCCCGATGTTAGCCCTGGTCTCGCCGATACCGACCGTCCCTGTTTGCTGACGCTGTCGTGAGCACCACCACCTCTGCGGTGTGGCTGTGCTCGTGGTGCCTGACTCGGTGGACGAGGTGTGGAAATACAACTGATGTAGCAGATTCATATGGACTGCCCAGATGAAACCCCTCCTTGCCAGGCAGAACCCTTCGCTTCGTTCATCCTTTACCTCATCAATTACCAGCCGTTACCGTTTGCTCTTCTTACCTTATTATTTGTCCTGTTAGTTTTCCAAAACCTCCGTTTTCGGGAAAGAAATTATAATCCGCCTCTTAAGGAAAGTTGGAGAAAAATTCCTTAATGCTGATGAATCTCTGCTTTCCTGTTTGATGGGGTTTTTTTTCCTAATTAGCAGTGTTGTGCAAGTGGAGAAAGACAGGTACGAGTCCGAGGATGGTGCCGGCAGCGATCAATCGGTGCTCAGTATCGGTGTGCGCTGCAGCACAGCCGTCCCTCTCTAAAACTGAGAACTAGAGTTTCTTTAATCTGTGCATTTTTTTTTTTTTTTTTAAAGAGAGTGGGGGAATAATTCAGGGGTTTTTTTTATTATTCTTTGAGTAACTTCACAATACGACCAAACGCACTAACACGCAATGAGCAAACCACTGTGGAGCCGGTGTTGCCCACCCCCCCGTTTCAGCCAGCAGCAGGGACTGAACGCTTCTGATGGTTTGGAGCAAGAAACGCTGTCTGTCCTTCAGTGCTCCGACAGACACTGGTCCTTTGCGTTTTCACGGAATCACAGAATCACAGAATTTCAGAGTTGGAAGGGACCTCTAGAGATCATCTAGTCCAACTCCCCTGCGGAGGCAGGGTTGCCTGGAGCACGTTGCTCAGGACTGCATCCAGGTGGGTCTTGAAAATCTCCAGAGAAGGGGACTCCCCAACCTCCCTGGGCAGCCTGTGCCAGTGTTTGATAACCCAGTGAAAAAATTTATCCTAATATCCAATCTAAACCTGGTCTGACATAACTCCAACCCATTTCCTCTCGTCCTATCGCTTGTCACCAGGGAGAAGAGGGCTGGAGCACCTCTCCTATGAGGAGAGGCTGAGACAGTTGGGGCTGTTCATCCTGGAGAAGAGAAGGCTCCGGGGAGACCTTATTGCCGCCTTCCCGTCCCTAGAGGAGAGCTGGGGAGGGACTTTTTACTGGGGCATGAAGTGACAGGACGAGGGGGAATGGCTATAAACTGGAAGAGGGCAGATTTAGATTAAACATTAGGAAGAAATTTTTCACTCTGAGGGTGGTGAGCCCTTGGCCCAGGTTGCCCCGAGAAGCTGTGGCTGCCCCATCCCTGGAGGTGTTCAAGGCCAGGTTGGACGGGGCTTGGAGCAACCTGGGCTGGTGGGAGGTGGCCCTGCCCAGGGCAGGGGGGTGGAGCTCGATGGTCTTCAAGGTCCCTTCCAACCCAAACCACTTTATGCTTCTATGTCACTCGCTTCACCTCTAAGAGCTTTGATGGCCATAGAATGGGGGGGATGATGACAGGGTGGGGTCCCCCAGCACCCACGTGCATTGCGCAGAGTGGGCTCCCCCCCGCCGTGCTGGGGCTCCTTCTGCCTTCGCTTTTTGTTGGAAATCAAAGGGGAGCTGCCTCGGCTTCCCAGGCACTGAAATTTCATCCCTCTCTTGCGGGATAGGGGAGACATTGGTGGCACATGGACAGCGTGGGAGGATGGTCCACAGGGAGCCCTCAGCAAATGGCTCATCTCAAAGGGTTTGGCTGACATGATCGGGAAAAGCGTTTGCCAGAGGATT
Source organism: Charadrius vociferus (assembly GCF_000708025.1). Taxonomy (NCBI): domain Eukaryota; kingdom Metazoa; phylum Chordata; class Aves; order Charadriiformes; family Charadriidae; genus Charadrius; species Charadrius vociferus. Next base: position 875,755 of record NW_009649307.1, read on the forward strand.
TGCAGTGGGAGCCTGGAACCCAATTTCCCTCCGGGAAATTGTTTTTTAAACTAATCTGGCAATAGACTGGTTTTCAGTGGAGCTCCTAGATAGAAACTTAACCACAAGAGAGGTGTTGAGCAAAAGGACTAAGGTGAGTTCAGCGATCGGAGCTGCCCCACCGCAGGGAATCTGACTTTTATCCTTTTATTTATTACCGTAGTTGATATCTCTTACCGGCCTCATGCAAACGGCAGCAGCACCGTGTCCTCTGTCAGAAGGGTTTAACCTGAACCCACATCGGTGTGCCAACGTGGGTGAGACAAATTTGACCAGGGGGATGAAAAAAAGCAGTGTCTGCAGTTCCACTTCAGTGGATTTCAAAGCTCTCCCTCTGCATCTCCCAAAGAGGAAGTTGATGGAGATGACGGTGGTGCTGCCGCGGTCCCCCTGCTCGTACCAAGAGATGCTGAAGAGCTGCCGCAGCCAGGAGGGCAGGAATCGAGCCCAGTAAGCGAGCACGATGCTGACGATCACACACAGGACCTTCTGCCTGGGACATTGGCTGGTTTCATCGGTGCTGAGAACAAGACCCTGCCAGGACCTCCAGTAGGTCCTCGCCAGCTTGGTGTACAAGCAGCAGATGATGACGCTCAGGGCGAGGATGCAGTTGTTGAAGATGACTGTGAGATACACCTTGTAAGTCCCCATCTGCCACGTGGGGCAGCACAGATGCTTGGTGGCCCCGTTGCAGTGGCTGGTGTGCAGGTCAATGAGGATCCTAGTGGGGAGGGTGAAGAGGAAGGCCACCAGCCCCACCAGGCAGATGACCACCTGCTGGTGGTCGCTTGACGTGCGCAGGGTGTCCAGAGGCCTGAAAATGGCCAGGTAGTACTCAGTGCTCATGAGGGTGAGGATGAAGATGCTTGTGTGCATGGTGAGGAAGTTGAGGCTGAAGAGGACCCTTCAGCCCAGGTCTCCAAAGTACCGGTCCCACACAAAGTATATGCAGACCATGAAGGGGACGGTGGGTAAGTACAGGAGATCAGCCAGGGCCAAGGTGATGATCTACACCGAGCTGGTGCAACTTGTGGAGATGGTGATGACCACCAGCATGTAGATGTTTCCCACCAACCCAACGATGCACATGGTGGCCAGGGTGCAGCTGAGGAAGGAGGTGACCAAGAGGTCGCTGGCGCTTTTGGCAGAGGTGTTGGGCTGGGTGGTGGCTTTTTTGGGGTGGCAGGGCACCAAGACGCACGTGCTTGGCTCCATCCTCCCTCGCGGAGAGCTGCTCTGGGGAGGTCTTCTGGAGGTCTCCCGAGCTGCAGAAGCAGGAGCTGCTGGCTGAGCCATCCCGGCACTGGGCTGGCAGTGGGACAGGGCAGCAGCAGCATCTCTCTGCTCCGGCCAGCACCGCTCTCCCCGGCACTGCCTGGAAAAGCCATTTTCCTCCCCCGCACACAGCGAGGTGAGGAACCAGCCTCAACGGAGGTGGGATTTGTCTCTCTGCCCCGGATGCCCCAGTCACCCACCAGCCCTTCCCACTGCCCCAGCCACCTGCCCCGCTCCTTCCATAACATGCATTGCTGCAGACGGATCATTTTCTACAAGAATTGTTTTTAATTACTCTTCTTTTTTATTTTTCCCCATCTCCCGGGGCTCTCCAGCTCTGCAGCGCTGGGTTGACCTCAGAGGCTTCACGGGAGCGGGATGTGACCCAACTGACGCCCTCCCCGGGGGCCTCAGCTCCCTGTAACCAGGAATCAGAGGAGAAATTAATGTAATCAAAAATTCACAGGGGTGTCTTTTCCCCGAAGCTGCTCTGGTTGGTGGCCTGGCAGGATGAGGGTTGCTGGATTTTAGGGGGCTTTTGGGATGGGAACCAGCCCCCGCTGACCTGGTGCTGGGAGGGACAGAGCTGTAGGGTCCCAGGGAGGTGAGGAGAAGGGTCCGTGGACCAGTTTGGGTCCTTATGAGCAACGTACGGGAGATGGAAAGCTCCTGAATTAGCCAGGCGGGTGATGGGGGAAGTAAACCCCCCTGGTCTGCCGGCAGCGGGAGTGCAGCGCGCCCCACGGCTGTTCTAGCACCGCTTTGCACCCCAAACCCACAATTTTACACCTCCAAAAGGCCGCAGAGCCCGTGGGGGGGGGTCACCCCAAGGGCTGGCTCCCGGTCCGAGTCGGGCTGTGAGCCCGGGTTTCCCTTCCAGCAGCTGAACTGCCATGGTGGGACTGCACCCCTGCACCCCATAGGGGTCCTGACCCCCCCTTGGCAGAGCACCCCCATAAGGGACCTGCACCACCACCATGGTAGTGGATCTGGACCACCACCACCACCACCATCTCTATAGGGGACCTGCACCCCATAGGGGTCCTGACAGCCCTTGGCAGAGCACCCCATAGGGGACCTGTACCCCCCCCCAATGGCAGAGC
>NW_009649307.1:879202-885052 GCF_000708025.1 Charadrius vociferus
TGGGGTGGTGAAGAGGGGGGGGGACACCCAGGTACAATTTCCCGGCGCTGCTCTCCGTGGGTCCCCTTCACCGGCTCTTTTCAGGTATCCCGGGCTGTGTGGTTATTCTCGGGAAGAAAAATAGCATCGGCTGTGGAGCTGGTGGGGGGGAAAGGTGGATATAAGCTTGTTCTTCGCTTCTGACCCCCGTCTTGTTGTGGAAACACTTGGTGCCGTTGGGACGTCTTGACATTTCAGGCATCTGCTGTGGGAGCTGCTGCGGAAAAGAAACCCAAAACACAGCTGTCCTCGGAGTGGAGGGAGCTGTGTAAGAGATACCCCTCCTCCTCTTCCCCCTCTCTCTGTTGGTTTGAGTGCTCGCTCAGCTGGATGGGAGAGAGCTCGTTCCCCCGAAGGCTGGAGGAAGGTCGGGTTTTCACGCAAAGTATTCGGAGACTGAAGAGTTGTAGCTAACTCCAGCGTGCGTGTGACGAGAGGAGTGCGGGCTCACCCAGGCAGCGCTCCCCCACGCTGGTTTGGGATGGGCGAAGTGTAGGTCGGCTTAAAAAGTCACTGTTGTCCCACAAATCCACCGGCTTTGCAGCTGCGCTGGCTGGAACCCCTGCCCAGCTCTTGGGTGGATAACGGCCGCTTGCGCCTGCGAGTCTGTCCCGGAAGGTTCTTCTTTTCATCTCACCTTCACTTTATGACCTGAAGCATTGTGTTTGAGCGTCTTCTAATACCTTACCTTAGACTGTTCTAATACTTACACCAGAAACGTAGCTTTCGTATGAATAAGTTTAGTTGTCGGTGCTTCTATTCAGCTTCCTTACTGCTCATCAAGCAACGTTCAGTTTCTTACGTGAAGCGGTACCATTCGGTCACTGGTTTGAGACCTCTGGTGCTTTTAAAAAAGAAAAGCTAAAGTTGCTGCTGTGCACTTTTATTTCCATTATCGAGACTTGATGCTGAGGGACTGTAGCTTGGTTGTCTCTGTGCTTTTTCACAGCGTCTCTCCTTGTGTTTCTTTTCCAGCTTACTGACTGCCCTACAGGACAGCAGACTCTTCTTGCTTTATTTTGGGCAGCAATCCTAAAAGCAATAGCTAATTGCCTTGGTGGCTGAAAGGCACGAGCAGCCCTAGTGCTGAGACCTACAAGCAGATCCCTGTTTCTCTATTCTGCTCTATGGTGGTTGGTTCCTCTTTCTTACAGTTTCTGCTGTCTCGATCAACTTTGGAGCCGTTGCAGGTTTCCAGCAGTAGCAATGGAGGAGAAGGCAAATGTCACTGGTCGGGTGGATAGACTGGACTTTGCATGCTCATTTATAAAGTGGCCTCCTCCCGCTTCCAGAGGGGGCGGCGTGAGAGCTTTTTACCTCCAGTGAGCTGTTTGAGAGGTGAGGGGGATGTTTGAGACCCATCAGTTTGCAGACCCAAATCTTGAGCAGGTTCTGGTACGTCCCTGTCCAGGTACCGTGCCGTAGGAGCGTGCGGTGCAAACCGTATGGTGGGACCCATTTGCTCTAGGACTAGTAGAATTGCAGGGACAGCTTTTAATTATGGGACTGTGGGATTTATAGCTTTAATCTGAGCTTTTCATTTCTAGGATGAATGCCGTACAAAAATTCCACTGCCTTGCACCAGGCCTTTCGATATTGTAAACATCTTAATAGATTTCATGTGCTGGGTGTCTGCGTGGTGTGACTAGATGTTAATAAACAGTCATCTTGACAGGAGTTTGTGCCTGGAATACCAAGACTTGGGAAAGGACTCAGACCCACTTCCTGAACAAGATCTGTAGAGACATTCAGCCTGCTTGGTAGCGCTGCTTTTTGGTAACGAGCCTTCTTCCATCTCTTTTTCTTTTCTTCCTAGGATGTTTTCCTGTCAGCCTGGCTTCTTGGGCAACTGCCTAAGTCAGGGCATGAATAACAGTTCCTGGAAGAGCAGTTGGGGCAGGCTTTACTGATGATAAGGTACACTCTCGTTTCCAGCATGGTGCTGGCAGCCTGTTGCTGGGCTTGTGTTTCAGAAGCTGCCTCGGAAGTCCAAATTCCTGGGTAGTCCGTGCTTTGTCTGCCTGAGAATGCAGTGGGCGTTACTGCCGCCGGCGAGCTACGATCGCTGGCAGCGTGGCTTGTGCTTTGAAATTGGACACAAATCGCTAAAAAGTCCTGTGGCAAAAATAGGTGGAGCGAGCACAAAACTCCGGCGACTTTGGTGCGGCTGGAGAGAGGCAGGAAGCGTATCTCGGGGGCCAGGAGCTGATTAGCAAGCCAGAGTAGCCCAAACCCAAGCGCGAGAGATGTGGAGCCCTTCGGGTGTTTTTTAGTGCCTGCTGGAAGAAGCTCCCATTCATTAATTTGGAATGGGTGGCTTATTTTTATTTATTTCTTTTTAAAGTCATTGTGAGTGGTTTACTGTGTCATAGCGCCGGCAGCTCGGCGCGGCGATGGGCGTCGGGGCTTGCTGCCGGCTGCATTCTTTTTGGGACAGTCAGAACTGCGCCGCTAATTCTTCTCATCGGAAGCTTGGGGTTTTTTGGGTTTTTTTTTTTTGCACGTGGATTGGGTCTGGAGATGTTTTAAGTCTCCATTTAAATTATTGAATTCAGACATCTTCTTAACTACTTAAAGGAGAGGCGCTAATAGTCTCGGAAGTCTGCGTGTGCGCTAAAATAATAGTGGTGTTGTGTATTGCATGCCTTGGTCGATGGGTGGGCTTTTCAAGCTGCTACATGTAACTTCAATTACTCTCTGTAGGATCTATCCCCGGTGGGGTAGGTGCCTCTTTTAAATACAGTGAGCAGTAGAAGGTACGAAACACGCAGCTTACTGGGCACGCTAGCCATCTTCCAGTAGCAGCCCAGGAGATAAGGTTATCTGTGTACTGACATGGTAGTTTCTGCGTTTGAAATTGAGCTGAATGATATCCTGACCAGCATTGGTGTGATGAGAAGTAGGGTGGCTTTGTTTTAAGCAGGTTACTGGGACAGGGAAATCTGGGAAACTGGGGAGGGGTGGGCAAAAAGAACAGGAAAAAGAGGAAAAAGGCTACTTAGCAGTGTCCTGGTGGCTTGGATAAGTGATCCTTGCCAAAGCACGGAGATGTGAGATAATAAGGAATGTTTTACCGAGCTGGGATAATCTCGTTCTCAGCAGCCTTCATGTCGCTTTTATAGAATTTCAGGTTTATTTTGGAATATCTCAGGAGTGATATTTTTCCTCTGGGTCAGCGCTTGAGAGCTTGCCGTGGTTTTAAATTTGTAACGATCCTTGATAAAGCTTAATTCCTGCAGACTAGAAATCGTATTACTTCTGAATGACACCTTTCTCCTAATTACCAGCGCTGCAGTAGTTCCTTCCCCGTGTTTGTGAGCGGAACTGTCAATGTCTGATACAAATGGAAAAAGCGTTGGGCTTTGGGGAAAGGCTTCAACACTGGGCAGCTGCTACCCCGAGTCACGATGCCATCTCGTAGTGTTTCTGACCCAGGTCAGGGTAAATTTAAATTAAGCGTGGCTTCCTCGCTGGCTTTGGGGGAGCCAGACTCCTTTGCCGATGCCGACGGTGGCTGTCTGTTCACAGGGTGACTTTTGGAGCCTGTCGTCACTCGTAACGGGACACAAAGTTGACGAGCTGAAATAAATCCGGGAGCGTATGTAGGTGTCAGGGTGACCTGAAATGTTTTCACTTGGCTTCTGAGGACAAGTGCTGTGTTGCTCGCGCTCGGTCTGCTTACCTCTGTGAGGAGGCCAAGCTGCTGTTTGCGTTATTTCAATAAACATTTGGACAAGATCTGTAGAGGCATCATGTGATATTACTCTGTAGTATACGGTGATCAGGCTTTGTACTAGCTGGAATCTTTGTTTGGGGAATATAAGGATGGAAGATGGCCTCGAGTAATATATTTTTGTCTAAAAAACTTCTCACACAAGGCTTCTGCTCTGCTCTGTCAGTACTGACGTGCTCTGGTATTGCTGTGTCTCGACTGGCGAAAGGAAGACAGCGGTTGGCTCTTTGCAGCATTTGCAAAAGCAGAGTTAGGAACAGATTTACACTTCTACTTCCAAATGCCATCCCAGAGATGTGATGCGTTTTAATGTTTGATGGAGGGGGGAGGGAAACCTCTCCCCGATGCTTCTTCCAGATCACTTTTGCTTGAAGGTACCTGATGGCCGGTAGCGGCAGGAGCGCTTACCCACATACCCGTGGCAAGTACGAAATGTTGGATAAACATGTTACAGCGGGATAGCAGAGTGGAACAGGCAGCGATGTTGACAGCTGCCCGCAGCAGAGTGGCGATGCTGCCTGGAAGACTTTCCTCCTCTCCCTGCTCTCTCCGTAGGGCGCTGTAATGCAATGTGAGGAAGATGACAGCAGCGGCATAATGGGGAGGCAGGAAAAGAAGCTTTTTCTCCCTTGCAGGAAAAGAAGCTTTTTCTCCCTTGCAGGAAAAGAAGCTTTTTCTCCCTTGCAGGAAACCAGCAGCGTAGGGCGTTTCATACCTCCCCTGCTGCTAGGATTTCCAGCTACAGATGAACGAGACTGGCAAGACCCATTAGCAGTAACTTGGCTAGCGTAAATTAGTCCGTGTTCTCTCTCTATATTGTTAAACTGGAATCCTATTGTAGTGGAGCAAGCTTCATTGTGTGTAAACTGGGAGGTGCCCCTGGATCAGCCCCGGCTAGCACAGACCAGCCTGCAAGCTGGAACGCACCTCTCGCTGGAGCGCGGTGTCTGAAGAGCGCTCCTCAGCCTAATGTTTTTGTGTTTGTTTAGCAGTTTGTGGCTGCTTTTACTGACCTTCCGTCCCAGATGGTTAAATAATCTGTTTGATGTTATACTGTTGCAACACCCAGGAAAAGAATTTATATTCTGCTATGTGAAGGCTTCAACAGTGTTGGACACTTGACTGCGATGACTAAGAGGTAGGCACGCAAATTTGCAGCCTGGAAGCAGTCGTGTCCTTAACAAATGGTCTGACTGCAGCCCGTGGAACCTCTTAGCTGCAGCCTTTAGTGGTTTTTGTAGTCTTGCATATGTAAGATGTTTATTTCCCGTGGGGTGAAATTGTTAGGTACCTTGCAGTTTCCTAAATCTGCATGACCAGACCTGGAGAATTAACGTGCAGTGTTGCTTTCCTTGCTTTTTAGCTGGCCAGCTGATAACCCGTTCCTTTGTGAACTTTAATAGGCTCAGAAAAGGATCATGCTGGATGTGGAGCATCTCTAAATCTGGCCGTGATCCGATTTCACTCTTACAGTTCTGATGTGGTGGTATGCTTACCTCAAATACAGCCTCTTTGCTTTTCTGCTGTTTTAACACATCCTGCTTGAACCCTGCAATGGCCGCTGCCACGTGGCGTGGATGAAGTCAGACTGGACAACTGTCATGAGCCTGGAAGGCTGCCTTCGGTTTCTGCCTCTGAGAACCTGCTTGCCAGGCTGGAATCGGTCGGCCGCGAGGCTAACGCGTGGCTGCAAACAAAACAAAACCTGGTTTTACAAAAGCAGTTGCTGGCGGGCTTGAAAATCTTGTAATATCTGGTCGTCTGCCGTGCTTGAGCAGTAAGGACATCATTACCCATCGGATGGGTTGGTGGCAATCCTTGTGCAGCAGTTGTTGCGTGCGATAGGCAGCTTTTTTTTTTTTTACTCTTTCTAGCAGGAATCATAGAGTGGTTTAGGTTGGAAGGGACCTTGAAGGTCATCTAGATCCATCCCCCTGCCCTGGGCAGGGACACCTTCCACCAGCCCAGGTTGCTCCAAGCCCCGTCCAACCTGGCCTTGAACACCTCCAGGGATGGGGCAGCCACAGCTTCTCGGGGTAACCTGGACCAGGGGCCCACCACCCTCACAGAGAAAAATT
>NW_009649307.1:885091-895799 GCF_000708025.1 Charadrius vociferus
AAACCCCTCCGGGAAGGGGGCAGCCACAGCTTCTCGGGGCAACCTGGACCAGGGGCTCACCACCCTCAGAGTGAAAAATTTCATCCTAACATCTAATCTAAATCTCCCCTCTTCCAGTTTGAAGCCATTCCCCCTCATCCTATCACTACATGCCCTTGTAGAAAGTCCCTCCCCAGCTCTCCTGTAGCCCCTTTAGGGACTGGAAGGGGCTCTAAGGTCTCCCTGGAGCCTTCTCTTCTCCATCAACCCCAGCTCTCTCAGCCTGTCCGCATAGGAGAGGTGCTCCAGCCCTCGGATCATCTTTGTGGCCCTAATGGGTCAGAGGATGGGTGCAGAGCGTGGATTTGTTGCTCAGGTATTGGTGTGGCTTACAAGGTTTCTATTGGTATTTTACTCTCGCTACTTAAGGCAGTTTAAGCCTCTTCACCGCAGAGTGAACTTGGCCTGTTGGCTCGTTATGGCTCTAAGTTGGCTCTTGTGTGTATTTAAGCCCTTCAATCGAATGTGTGAAGGCATCTTTCAAAAGCGGTGCCTGACCTGGACTAGGAGCACATATAGTTTGAGCGCTGGTTGGGTGTCTCGGCTGTGGTTGCATGGTGTCAACTCTTAGGCTGCAGTTTAAGATCTTCCCCCTTCTTGCAGTTTATTTTAGCATGTTATTTCTGTTCCCCCAGGTGTGCTGTGGTGGATGCCTGAGGAGAGAAATTATCTGATCTGAATCCCACAAAAAAGTTTTCCAGGGCATTTCTTTTCAAAGCTGGAACAAATGCTGGTGGAGCTCAGTGGGAGAGGAGGTGACAAGCTGTGGTGTGGGAACGCAACCATCTTAAGCAGGTCTTGCAGTGAAACCCTTCTGAACACGAAGCCACAGCTTCTGGCCACCACTGGCCACTGACCTTTGAAATTACGGCAGGTGCAGGTGTTTGATGTCGTTCAAAAAAAGGGTACGGCTGTAATAACCAGACTATGTGACCTGTGAAGTCATTCTTTTTAGCAGTCCCGAATTCTGGGATGTTTGACACCTAGAATGGTTGGTGGCAAACTTCTAAGTCGATACTTCTAAAAATACTGTGCAGATCGACACAGAAACCTTCCTTTTTGTTAAGGTGGGCTACTGCAATAAGTTGGGGTGTTGGTGGGTGGTTTTTTTTTTCCTTCTGTGCCACCTCGAGGTCAAGTCTTAGCTTTAATATTGTCAGCAGCTTTGTGAAACGAGGTGAGGTGTGCTTTGCAGACTGCAGCCATCCTTGAAAGCAAAGTTTCTTGTGACTGGTTCAGGTCACATTTAAAATAAAATCAAAATTAAAAAAATCCCCCCTTCCTTTCCACATTTGTTCCTGGTGGTGCATTATGGTTTTTTTACTGGAACACAGCTTTCCAAGTACAGCTTAAGATCTTTGTTTCCAGAGCTGGTCTGCTGGGGAGCAGCTTAACATCTAGGATGCCATCGCAACCTATTAATCCTTCGTGGCTTTAAAAGTCCTCTGGCTGTTACTGCAACTCAAACTAACTTGTGCTTTCCAGCCCTCTTGACTTTGGTCTAGTTAGTCCCTCGCCGCCGCTTGTAACAGCAGTTTGCTGGTTGTGTGCAGCCCGTCTCTCCTCTTTTTGCTCCCGGTGTCCACTAGGTGAAAATCGGTGCCGTAACCTGTTAGGATTACTCTAACCAGAAACCTTAAAGTCCTTTATTTTTCCATTTCCTCTCCAGTGAAGAAGGGTGCTAAGGTGAGAACCTGAAGGCACCTTCAGAGGTGCATCCAACTTGTTAAATAACTGCTTAAAAGGTTGCACTTGGTTTTCTATGTTCTGTTATACCTTTTAAAGGTGGCACTCAGGATCCCTTAAAAAAAAAAAAAAAGGAGAAAAAATACTAAGGATTTGGAGAGGAAATGCTGCGTCCTTTCTCCTGGAGAGCTCTCTGAAGTGTGAGTAACAGAGGAGCACTCTTGTATGTGTATCCTGGGGCACATGGGGCATTTCTCTGGTTCTTTTCTGTGTGGCCACTGGGTTGATGGGGAAGAGAAGACAGTTGCTATTAATGTTCTGTAGAGCACTGGCAGGTATGTGCAGCACCTGGTAGTCCGTGGAGCCCGGCTATTTCAGATACCCGTGGGTTTAATGAAGGTGCTGCTCAGGGAAAGGAGCCTCTGCCCCCTTCTCTTGGGACACACGTGAGTTTCGGGCCAGAAAACTGGAAGTAAAACTCACTCTGGACTTGGCAAAGCTGCAAATCACATGTTTTCACGTGCTCTTCCGTTCATCCCCACCCTTATACCACAAAATCGGAGCAAAACGGTTCTTTAACACGATGGTTTGGGAGATAGGCTGTGTGCCCACAGAGGTTGGTTTTGTGTATATGTGCTGCCGTGGCGAAGTGCTGAGCCGCCAGTGCCTGAATTGTTGCTTGAACACGAAATGCCAAGCTGGCACTTCTGCTTGTGACGTGGGAGGGCGGTTTTGGATTTGGGGATTACACTGTTGTGATCCTGCTCGCGCCAGAAGTCTGGAGCAGGCAGAGTAGTGCCCTTTGCAGGAGCTAACTGCAGAGATGCCTCCTCCGCCCTCAAAGCCTTTAATTTTCACTTTGCTGTCAAAATGAGCTACTCAAGGCAATGCCATTAACTGCCCTTTCCAACCAGACTTCTTCAATTTAACCTTTTTTTTTTTTTTTTTTAGGGCTCAATTTGATAGGGGAAGAAAATGATGGATCCAAAGCTCTCCACCTCTTGAGCCGAGCGTGGGGTTTTTTTTTTTTTGCATACGTCAAAATTAGCAGTCTCATGTTGGTCAGTGGGATGTGATGATATGGAGCCCTATTATTTAGCAGAAGGACTCATGGGGGTCGTGGGAAGGCACTGAAACGTCCAGCAGTTGACCTTGATGCCAGTCATCGGGGAATAGCTTGAAGGCATCAGAAACTTTGTTGAGTTGAATTAATAGTTGCCCATTTTTGGAAAACAAATACATCTGTTTCAAAACAGTGTTACGTTTTAGGGAAGAGCCCACAGAGCAGAGATTGGTTTTGCTAGGAAAACTGGTATCGTTGTAGGTGGCCAGCTGTTAGGTGAATAAGATAAAACTGGACAGATTTCTTTCCTCTTGTACTTTGTGTTAATACAAGCAATAAAAATGGAGATTGGGTACTTTTTTAAAAAAAAAAAAGATTAACTGATGGTGTCACCTTAATGGAATGATGAACTGCAAGTGAGGTTGATTGGAAGTCTTGTGACGTACAGGCGGTCAAGATGTTTCCTTAAGTCCTAAGTAGACTTGCAAAATGGGAGAAGTATAGTTAAGGATTTGAACCTGAGTAATGCCTAAAAATCTGCTCTCTTAATTGCTCCTGACTAAGCAATTTTCATTAGACCGGAGCAATGACACAATGTAGCTCGTACCGTGTCAATCCACAGCCTCTCTTTTCAAAGTATCTTCTGATGTGTTCTTGGTAATGCAGTTGACTGAGAATTGACCGTAAAAACGCACAGCAGAGCCCTGCATGGTGCTACAACGCGTGGTCCTTGTTCTAGCCACGCGCAGGGTTTTAGTAAAGGCAGACAGCCCCGTGTTAGCGCGCTCGTAGGTCACTTGCCGTGGATGCAGCAATCACTAAGCACCCTCCAGTCATCGAGAAAGCTCGTGTCAATGGTAAGCCTTGGTGGAAGGGCAACGTGTGGTTCGGCGTCCATTTCACAGTGTGGCTTTTCTTCTTGGGTATGAGATGGTGAGGAATAGGGAACTTCATAAGATGACTAGAACTTGTGATTGCTGCCAGAGAAGTTTGAAGACTCCCTGTCCCTCTTGTCTATCTTGTCCTAGCCTGGAGCGCTGCTGCAGTGGCCCGTTATGGTGCTGGTGTGGGAGCAGAAATAGTTGACGCTCTTCTGAGATGTTTTCTGAACATGGCGTGTGTTGGCTGTCTTATGGAGAGGTAAACATTCAATTTTGACTTACTTGCCACAAAATGCTTCTAGTGTTATGCTGTCTTATGTTTTGGTGTGACAAAAATCAATTCTCTGGCTGTCTGCAATAGAACTGTGTTACCTACCTTAATGGAGGAAAAAAAATGTTACCTTCAGTTTCTGTTCCTTGATCTTTCTCAGCTCTCAGGAATCCGGTCTTCCCCTTCTTAGAGGGCGTAGGTGTCTGCCTAAAGTCCTTTGGTAAGCTGAGCCAGCTGCTAACATCTTGTGAAACATTTGGGGAGTGTTCTAAAACTTAGAAGCCAATTGATCTTCCAGTGTGTTGTTTCTATTCAGCACATGCTGCGGGTCCAGATATTGGTGGCAGAACTACGTGGATGCAGTTGTCATAGTTCTACCTGTGTTTTGTGCTTCTGAGAGGAGCTTTTGTGTGATAACCGTAGCCGGTTGTGCCGTTTTCGTAGCAAACTGAGCCGCTGCTGGAAGCCGGGTGGTCTTGCCTGGGAGCCCCGCCTGCAGACTGCTATCTCCAGGAGGCCGGGGGTAAGGCTTTTCTGTTTTGGCGTGGTTTCCCACTTTTGCCGGAGCTGTGGGCAGCCCTCCCTGCGAACCTGCTCAGCAGAAGCCCCGCCGGAGGTCCACATCTTAACCTCTGCCTTTATTCCTTTGCAAGGTGCGATGCAGTGGCGGTAGCTGCCTTGCGCGTGGCAAACAGGACTTGTGTGTGCGCAGCAGTTGTTGTCGGGCTTATGATCAGGGGACTTCTAATTTTCGGTTGGGATGATGCCGCTTAACATGATCAACGGCTGTTAAACCCTCCCTGCTTTTGCTAAGTGATTGTTACAAGGAGCAGCCCCCAGCAGGTCCTGAACTCTTTGAAATGTTTCAGTAAAATGCTTGACAGTAAGCTGGGCTGGCTTATTTCCTTTCTGTTGTACTTTTTTTTTTGGTTTTTTTTTTAAGAGCTGAATTTTCAGCTTTTCATTTTGCTGGTTGTCACAAGCCATGAATTATTTAAGTAGCTTCTCTTTGTTTTAGCAGCTTGAAAAGAGCCAGAAATTCACCTTGCTCGCAGGCTACCAGCAGACACGTTTGCTGCCTGCAGGCAGAAAGTAGGAGTTGATGCTCTTCTGTCAACGTAGGTGAGCAACGGTGGTGTTGCTGTATGGGGGAGAGGCTAAATCACACAATGATTTGATGTTGCTGACATATCTTTCAAGTTGCTCTTCACCCCCCCCCCTCCTCGTTCGGTTGGGATTTCAATTCCTGCTTCCCCTGCAGTGCTTTCTGTCTACTCCTGTTGCCTTGAGCTACAGCCAGAAAAGAGCACTTTGAGTCTAATCCCATCTCGGGTATGTGGGAGTTCAGGGTTTCAAATGCTGTAAGGGGGGGATGAAAAAAATACATTACACTGCCTCTAGGAGGGGGGGGTCTCTCCTCCGCTGTCGCTTCAAATTCCAGCACTGTCTGAAGATGCTCATTGCAGCACAAACGTGAGGTGGAGGGAGCAGATTTGAGTTCTGCTCCAATTCCTGCAGTCCAGAAACGCCTGCATATACCGGGAGTTTAAATATATGCACAGTACCGCTGCCTGCTATTTTTAGGTGAGGCTAAAAATATGTAACGTGGTGTTTGCAGGGATTTTTGAATGGGTTTTGGAAATCCTTGTGTAAGCATTCTGTGCGCGCCTGAGACCTGCTTCACCTCTTAGCAGCTGATCCGTCAACTCATAGTAGTGGTTGGGACCGGTGGTTTTGTGGATCATCTTTTTGCATGTATGAGAAGCTTGTTCGGGAAGCACGTGTGACTTCAGCTGTCAATCTGAGATCTAGTCAGTTCGGAAAACAGTTATACATACATCCCTGATGGTCTGTGGTTTTCCCAGTAGCTGTTCTGTTAATGGGCTCTTCTCCTCCCAAGCTGCTGTAGGAAAAACCTGAATGGAGAGGATTTCGTTGCCTGTGCAGTGAAACAACTTGGATGTGCAAAGTCGTGAATACGTGGAGTAATGTGGGGGGAAAATGGAGGGGAGATTTGGTGGAACCCCATCTTCAGCGTGGCGGTCTCCACTGCGCTGTCAGTGGGTGGCTTCAAGGACGTGACAAGAGTTTTGTGTCACCCTGGTACTGTATAGGGTTTCAAGTCCAGTTTGTGTGTTCTTGTGCAGGTGGGAATTTTTAAGAAAAAGGAAAGGGGGGGAAGTTTGCAAAGTGTCTACCTGCTTGCCAGCTCTTTTTCTTTTTAAAACAGTCCTACTATCCTTGACTGTATTGCAGAAATGCTGATGGTCGTGTTAGAGTTTGATTATAGGTAGCCTTATTCTTTACCTATAAATAGGCACTGAAATCACTGAGGTGGTGTAGGATAGCTGCTCTTTCCATCTGTCTTGCATGCTTTTTTATTATGTTGTTTATATAGGGCGAGAGCCTAGGGTGGCTTTGATCTTGTTACTTCACGCTCTTGGCGGCCCGGGGCTATAAACACGAATAAACTTCTTATTCGTGCCACTAGATGGAACTGGCCTGTGCTTATAGATATTTGTTTAAATTTGAGCTCTGTATTGAGTATTGACAAAACGAATTGCTAGCTTTTGGTGGAAGCTTGGCTTTTACCCCCAAAGCAGTGCTTTATTAAGCTGCTTGAGTTTTTATGCAGTCTGTTTTGAAATAGAAAAGTGATACATTGCCAGTTCTTTCCAGGCTTGGCACTTTGTTGTTGTTGCCTTGACTGTGTGTTACAATTAACGCTATTTATTATATTCCTGCTTTTAAACCACCGTGATTCTTCCGGTGATGTGTACACATCTTTCTCTTGTACGGGGGGGTAGACAGTCTGTTATCCCGAATTTCATTTCAGATTATTTCCTGTACCTCTTTCCTCATCCTGAAGGTTGAAGTGTGTGAGTTCCTCTCTACGGGAAGCGGAGTTGCCTATGGAGAGGACAGTCTTAATGTTAGTCTTGTGGATTATCCCATGTTCTTGGATGTGAACAGCTGTGGTTCAGCCAGCGTTGGACAAAGCACCATTTGAGTTATTTGAGAGAAGATGTTTTGGTGACTGTGCCGAGCGTTTGCGGTGTCGACCCACCCACGCGTACGCACATACCCAACTCTGCGAGCGCATTGCATGCCCCTGTAGGGGAGAAATATCCAAACCACTCAGCTTCGCTCAGAGCAAATCCGAGCAGACACCTGTCTAACCTCTGCCTGCACCGCTTGATGCTGTGAGGGTCGATCTGTGGCTTTCACAAACGTCCCTGTTCCTCCCCAGCCAGCCTTGGAGTGATCCTTCACCATTTTTCCCTGCCAAGAGGTTCCTTTGAGCGTGAGCCTGCACGAAGGCAGCTGAGACGAGACGGGTGATACCTCTGCCGGGGCTCTTGGTTGTCACAAGGAGTGCTTTGTAGGACCAGCCTGGTGGGAAGCAGAAGTGGTTGGCACGGGTACATGAGCTGAAGAGGCCTGGGGGCCGCTCCTGGCTTTGCTGCTAGCCTGCTTGGTGGCCTTGGCCACACCGGTCCTTTTCATGCTTCCATTTCTCCATCTTTTAAATGGCAAGAAGTGCATTGATCTTATTTTCTAAAGTACTGAGAGGGCTAAGGGTGGGAAAATGCTATGCAGGACTAGGTGGTAGCTGTTCACCAGGGAAAATATGACCGTAATAATGTGGCTGTGACCTTTTAAAAAGGACAGGGTTTTCACCAAGTATGTTTGCAGTGATCCAGCTCCTGAGCTGCCGCTCTGGCACCTGTCTGCAATGAGGAGAAGAGCGCTTTCGTGCCATTCTGGCAAATAAAGTAAGATTTATTTCTCCTTGCTTATAAGGCAGAAACCAAAGAACCTAGTGGAAACACTCCCAAAATCTTACTCGTGAAGCGTTTTCAGAGCATCAGTATACCTATGATACTCTTGGAGCTGCTCACTGGAAATAGGGTGTGCTACTGAGGTTTCAGGGCTCAAATATAGGAGTAGTTGCATATTTGCAGTAATGCTGGTTAGAAGACGCCTCTCCAGTTCCCTGTCCCCATGTCCCACACAAATTTGGACCATCACCAGTGCTGGAACCAGATGAGCGTGGCTGTTTGCAGTCAAGCCTTGAAAACCTTTATGGTGGAGGTTTCCCTTGGAAAAGGCTCCTTCAGGCACTGAGCTGTGTTGCCGTCGCCCTGGGTGCGCGTTAAGCAAATGTCCTGCGCTGTAAACGAGGAAAACACTGCCGTGCTGCTCGTTTATCCCGCTGCTCGTTTATCCCACTGCCTACAGCACGAGGCTGCGGACCGTGTCTGCAGGAGGAAGGTGCGCTCCTGCCCGAAGCCGGCTGACTCTCCACGCTGCCCTGCAGCGTGCGCTTACTGCACAGTGTGGCTTGGGTTTGGGCTTTTTTTAAATGCTAAATTATACTTTATAATTTTTATTATTTTATCCTGTATTAAAATATTTTGAAGATGGTAATAGCTAGTTCCTTGAGGGGGGGGGTATAGATATGAGTACATAGTATGCATCTGAACTGATGTCTTCATTTTGCTGTCCTAGCTGCAAATCCTGCTCCCTGCAGAGGAGGTTAAGTAGAATTATTGAGGAGGAATTTATCTTGTGTACTCGCAAACAGGATTTTATAGCAGACCCACCATTTTCTTCCAACTTATGCATCAGTAAATATTTAATAATACAGATTCCTCTGTGTTCTAATAATGAGATGGATACTTCTCAGTAAAAAGACCTCCTTTCTTCTTCCCGTGATCAAATTGTGGTCGGAGTTCCTGTATGTATTTGTCTGCTCTGCAATAGCAGGAATTGAGAGCTATAAGCTGACAGAGCATAAAATGGAAACCTGCTGTTCAGGTTGCAGTGATTCCTCTGATCTCCTAATCCTGTTGGGGACCCTCCAGCCGGCTCATTGTGCTTCTCTCAGAACAGGTGGGGGTAGCAAATTTTAGTCCCAAAAGCTCAGTCCTGTGAAGGACCCTGATCCCTGTCGTGCTCTCTTTTTTGTTTTGAGAGCAGGTGGCGTATCCTGGAATTTGTACCAGACCCTCATTGAGGAGGGGATGTGTCATAAATCAGGGAGGTCTCTTCTTTAAAATAGCAGATGATGGCAAGAAAGTAAATGCTCTGTAAATGTGACTTGTTCCCGCGCCAGTTCACAGTGCAGGCACAAAACACGCACTTCTCTACTGCCCTGTCAAGCGTTGCAGCTTCCTTCTGATGTGCCGACAGCATGGATGGTGTGGAAGTGAGCTCAAAGCATCTCTGGTCCCTCTGGAGCTGCGCCTCGGCTTGGCGGCACGCAAGGGAATTCGGGGTTTGGTGGTGGTGTCTCCGTTTCAGCAGCGTGGCTCACTTCGTGGTTCAGCTGCTCGACAGCGAGGCTGCCAGGTCCGACCGGTGACATTGGCTTGTCACCTCAGCGCTAGTGTTTCTGCAGCACTTGTGTGTGGTGCGGCTTCTTGGCATTAAGTGCGATCAGGGATGGTTGTAATGACATCAACTGGTACCTCTGAGATGCAGCCTTACACCGTGTTGCCTTGTGGCAGCTCAGGCAAGTGGGTTTTGCTCCTCTTGACAGTAGATGGTGGCAGAAACACCGCTGTGTGAGTTGATGCATCAGGTTTTTGACTTCTTGGAAGCGGGAAGATCCATGTATGGGGACGGTTTGAGTCCTGGCTGGACAGAATTGCACCTCTCCCTTTGCTTTCTGTGATTGCACAGCTATGAGCATCTTTGTGTCCTCTCCAGAGAGGCTCCTCGGGCCTGGTTGTACTCTTCAGTCGGCCGTCTTAACCGTCAGAACAGAAGACAATGGAAACATGTCTACTTTTAGGTGCTGAGAAGGTGGTACAGAAAAGTATCCTCGTGGAGAGGCTGTACTGGGGGAGCCAGGAAAACCCCCAAAATAATCTCGTGGCTTAGTCTTGGGAAAGCTTCATTAGGGTGCTGCTGAGTTGCCTTACTCTCTCCTGTTTTTATTTTGTCTTCTAGTTCCTCATGCGAGCCTGACTGCCATGCCTGGGCACTGACGCTTTTGGGTACAGCTGTTTAAAATGGCAGAGAGAGGTGGAAATGAAGAAGTAACTAACTTGAACAGCTTCCGTAGTCACAGAGGGAAAGGTGAGTACCGATTTGTGCGTATTTCCAAAACTCTTGTTGTAAAACTGTGCTTACAAGCAGCAGGATTCATAGATAGTAAACTTGCAAGAGCGCTGTTAATGGGAACCCACTCGTGGTCTGTTTTGCCATGTCATATGCTGCTCAGTTACACTTACTTCACAGCCGCCCACAGAAAATTCTCTCATTTTATGCTGACATGCAAAATATTTGGCTCTTGTCTTTCTCGTGTTGTACTGCCTTAAGGCAGATTGCGAACTTCGTGGGAACACCATGTAGAGGCATTTCAGCAGACCTGAGGGGCTTACGGTGTTCCACCCTTCTGAGGACCTCACAGGAGAGAAGCCGGCTTTGCATTCCTATCCTCATAGTGCTCTACGCGTTGGCACCCGTTCCTTCAAGAGTGGAATTCAAAACGATGCTTTCTGTGTATGCCTGAAAAGTGATAAATGAGTATCATGAATACTTATGCTAAAGCGTAAGCCAAGCATTGTGTCAAATCGTAGGGAAGCATGGTTATATGCTGTTCCTGCGGTACAGAAACCCTCTGTTTCTAGCTGGAGTGTCTCTCCTGAGTTCCAGCTCAGCGGCACTCTTGACAAGCCTTGAGGGACAAGGCTGTCATCTAATAGCAGGATGTGTTCTGCACCCAGTCGGGGCCCTCTCTGACTCCCATGAGGTACT
>NW_009649307.1:895862-927773 GCF_000708025.1 Charadrius vociferus
CGCACTGCACATTAATAAAAGAACATGTGATGTCTCTGAGATAATGAGCGTTCAGGACTTCTCTGCAAATATTAGGAAGTACTCTGTATGTGGCTTGTTCAGAATAATTTTTGCAGCAGCTGGAATGTGCTGAAGTTTGGGATAGAAGAATCCCTGCCTCGGTGTCAATGAGTGCCTGTTTCACCCGTGTGCCGTTGCGGTCCCTTGAGCTGTAGTTTGTGCAGGTGTTGTGCTCGGAGCGCCGAGGGAGGCAGGAGGAGGCCGTAACAGTAACTCGCAGAGCAACCAGTGACCTCTGAGCGCTTCTTCCCTGTTGCTGCAATGCAAATGTGAAGATTGATATTTTTTTTTTTTCAGATGTTTTGGTGCTTGTGCCATGTAATTTCAGTGATTTACCTTCAGCAAATAGCTAAATTTACTTACTTTACTACAGACCGGATAAACCGCAGGGACGAAGGTCTTATCACAATATCAGATTCCTCGGATGAAGAATTACCTTTGTTGCTGGAGACGCCAGCTGAGCAGCAGCGTGAGGAAGATGACGATGATGTAGTCATCTTGGCAGAGGTAATTTTTCATTCTTGTACTTGCCCTGCTTTATTCATGGCCTTTATGGCCAACTCTTCTGCAAATATCTGATGCATTGCTTTGAGACCCCTGTCCAGTTAGGGTAATTTACTTAGGATGTCTGAAACAAATGTTGAAATGACAGCATTTTGCTGCCTTTAAGTGTTTAATCATATTTTGGGCACAGGAGGGAGGAACTAGACTGTTAAACTGCATCGTATTTAAAGTTCTACGTAATAAAGGCTGTAGCTTCCATAAAGTTATCTGTCTAAATCCAGAAAGGTGGAGTGCTTTGTGAGATGTCTTGATGTCCCTTAGAAGGCAGATTTTTCCAAACATACCTTGTATGCTTTATATTCCTCTGTGCTGTTTGGATTCTTGTTGGGCTGTTGCAGACACTTATATTGTTGCAGTTTTACAAAGCCAGTCCACCTGACAAGTCTCTTTCCACTGGCACAGAGGAGGGCCAAAGGCTTTAGCTTACTCTAATTTCATATCTAAATTATATTAAGAATATATTCCACTTTTCTCTTAGGCTAACCAGAGGCATTGAGAAAATGGGTTGCGAAGCTGACCCTTCTGTTTCTTAGTTGAAAACAGTTGCAGAGAATTTTCAAACTCTGTCCTAGCCTGCCAGGGGCAAGAACAAGGTCAGAGATTAACATTTTTGAGCTTTGGTTCCTGCTCCTGTTGAAGTAAATTGGTGAGAATGCAAATACACCATCAGTTAGTTCCTCCTTTCCTTTCCAGACTATTTTACTGGGAAGGAAGTGGGCACTGGGGTGAGCTTAGGAAGGTATTCCAGTCTGAAAGTCCTGTGCATCCCCAGTTCTGCCAAATGTTCTCATAGCACCTGGGGTCAGACAGAGGATGGAGTTCAGTGGAACAAAGATACGTGGGTTGCAGTTTTATGTGTTATTAAGCACCTTGCTAAAGACTCTTCACCTGTTCCCCATCAGAAATTTCATTAGATGCAAAAGATCATCTGGGGCAAGGATTCTGACATGCAGACAAGAACTCCTACTTACTCTCGTCTGTCTTCTTTTTAGACCCCAAAGCATCAGCAGCTTCTGCGTCCCAATGTCATCAGACCTGCTGCTCAATGGCAGGGTGCAAACACTGTGGGAGAAGGAGGATCTAAAAGTGCTGTCGGGCCCTCGAGGAGTGTATATCTGCAAGATGAGAACTCAGCTCTGCTGTGTCAGGGAGACCAGTATAATCACGTGGTGGAGAGCAGTGCTGGACCAAGCAAGGATGAGAATATGAACTTTGCCTTGCAGCAGCCTGGACCATCTGAGCTTAATGCCCCAAGGTTTGAACTGACAAGTAACGAGGAGCCTGGCCCGAGTTTGCTTCCAGCTGTAAAGACAAGTCCACAGCCTGTTGTTACCAGAGATATCGTTAGTCTGGAGAATGCAGACCTTCCACCTCAACAGGAAGAAAAGGTGGAAGCCCAGGGATGGCAAGGAGAGGACTTGAAGCCAGAGCAAAATCTCGGAGGAACAGCTGCTGCAACTACCCCAGGCCAGGAGATCCGTGAGAACAGCCAGCTGGATCACCCGTACTTCCAGCCGTTGGAAGGCGAACCGCATGCTGTAGTAAATAGTTGTGCTCCTCAGCAAGGGCAGCCCGAAGCAGACCCAGGATCTTTGAGGGCATATGGAGAGGAGGCTCCTGGGCCAGCCTTCCCCCGGCCTGAACCACAGCAGGATGGGATTCCAGGTCCCGCTTCGCCCCAGCCGGCACATCCACCAGAAGAAACGGGTCAACAGGCAGCGATAGACAATGAGCAGCCAGGTCCAGCGTTCCCTGCGCAGGGCTCTCACGAACTTGGCTCTAGTAACGTTCCAGAACAAGGAGCTGCTGGGCAGGACCAAGACCTCACTGCACTGCTCATCAGAGAGACAGTAAGTATTCCCAGGGCTTGTTTGACTTCAGTGTGCATCTTATTTTCAGACAGGTTTTTCAAGGTGTGTAGTGTTTCACATGCTCAGAGCACAGTCCTGTTGACTTCAGCTGCAAATCCTCTTAATTTTGGCTGAGACTCAGCTGTGCACCAGGTGAGGAGCATGCAGTGAACTGTCTTGGGAAAACTTTGGTTTGAAAGACCAGTGCTATGGCAGAAGTGGGGAGAGGACGCAAATCTTGAGGGCACTATTTGCTTTGGGATGATCTCTTGGCCAGAGAAATTTAGCAGAACTGATTGCGGGTGTCAAGGGCGCAGTGAAGTGAAATAACACGGGTCTGTTCCCTTAAAGGCTACTGCCATCTCGGTTCTGCTGGCTTTGTTCTTGTCTGGCCGATTCCCAGCTCTGTAGAGCTGGTTTAGGAATGGATGTAGAGCTAAACCAGCAAAACTGAGACACTAAACACTGGCAGAGGGATGGAGGGTCGGGTAGAGAAGGCTTAGAGACACATGGCTGCTTTCAGCTGGCACTCATGGAGTAGTTTGGTCCATGGCCATGTTAAGGCCACCATAGTGGCCAGGGGTAATGGTTGCCCTTGCAGTGTGGATTTCCAAACAGCAGCACTGAGGGATTACTGGATAAGCAGCATGACGACGCATGTATGTTAACTCCACGCACTCCTCTCCGACTGTGCATCTGAAGCTTCACATGAGGGGCACCAGCTACAAGACTTGAACCACCAAGAAGAGTACTCCTTAACTTTTGGTATACTCAGCAGCTTGGGCAACATGGTACATATTTAAAAAACCCCAAAACCAAAAAACCAAACAAACAACACAAAAAGCAAAACAAAAAAACGTGGTGATGCTTCATGTGTCTAATGTTTTCCCCTCCAGTGCACACTCCTCCCCTTGACTGCTAGGGAGGAAGGGTGTCTCTTCATGCCTTATGGTGGACTTTTTGCAAATAAGTGTATTTTACTGCATCTGTATCTTGCACCATCACCCCTATCCCCTCCAAGTCTTCCCTCCACATCCCATATCTGATTCTCTTTGGGAAAACTGGGGTTGAAGAAAATATTCTTTAGGTAGGAGTCCAACAAAATTCAATTTTTTTTCCAAGTAAGACCTTGTTGATCGGTGATATGCTTTGAGATGGGCAAGTAGATGCTCTTGCATTGTCAGGGTTGCTTGACACCCCTGACCAGTTCGGTCTTGCAAAGCGAAATATCGGATGGTGCAATCGCTTGCAGTACCTGTACAGAAACCCAAGGAGGGAGAGCGGCAAAGGGTGTTCTTTGCTACGTGGCTAATGCTGGGAGAGCTTTCACAGAAATGCCAGTAAAGGTTTGTTGTCTATTTTGATCTCACTGCTGGTGTGTCTGGGTGCTTTGGGTGGGTATACGTATTGTTGGGTTTTTTCCTTTCGCTTTGGAATGTTGTATTTCAGCATACAATCTGGAACTCCTTAATCTTCTGTCTGAAGGTAAATATTAGCTTTGCTTGTGTTATAGATCATACCTACGTGCCTCTCCTCTTGCCAGACAGACTGAATCACTTGTTAGGCCAGCTGCTCGTGGCCATTCGTATCACGACCCATACTCTTCTTGTGAGAAAGAGCTGTAAGCAATCATCCTGTGGAGCAAAGGAGAGCCAGCAGCTTGCAGTATTCTGGCTGGATGGATATAAATGGTCTCTTGAAATCCATTTTGGCCCTTGTCTCAGGAGCGTGCTTGATAATTACCTATAAATCTCTTGTCTTTGGTGCTGTTGCTAGGTTGTGCTACACAGCTCCTCTAATACCTACATAACCTTTAGCTTTTCCTACTGTAGGAAGCAAGATTCCCAGATGTGAAGAAGGAATATATTGAAGAGCTAATCAGCATCAAGAACTGCTATGACTTAAATGTGTAAGTATAGAGTTAAGAGCCGGGGTATATCGTACAACAGTCTGGCTGCAGTCACGTTTCCACTTCCCCACCTGCTAATGATGTTCTAGAACATACCGAGTCAGCACTGTGGTGATAGTGTCAAAGAGCAGAGAATTTTTTTTTTTTCCTTCTTATAAAGCTTTTCTTAAATCCTCTCTGATTCTGATGCTGTGCTATAGCTTCTCTGCTTTTAAGATCACTTGCTTATTTAAAGATACTGCATATAATTTCCTCTTAACTATTACTAGGATTCTAAAGAAGGGCGAGTGTCAGGATTAACGTGTTGAGATGACGTCTATAAAATATAGTATGAAGGCGGGCTGGTGAGTTTTAAGTTGGAGAAAATAGTTTCCTGCCTCTTCATTTCACTGGCTTTTGGCTTTTTCCAGGTAAAGCTGATACTGTTTTGGACTCCCTTATTTAACATCATGATGTTGGCTTTTATCCCCTGTATTTAATCCAGTAGCAGTGGTGCTGTTTGAGTTTTCTCACGTCACTTTTTGCAGATGGATTAGAGCAAACACATTTAAGGCTGGTAGGATTGATTCTAGATACCTGTTGATGGACTGATTTTGGTCAAACCGAGCAGAAATGTGAGCCAAGGAATGGAAAATCAGCGTGAGGACTGTTGCTTTCCCAGTTGTGTTAGCAGCTCAAGAATACCTTAGTGTTCATCATGCTTGATGTCTCTGGGAGTCATGTTAGAATCAAAAGTTTAAAAAAAAGTCATTAACCTTATTGATAAGTTGCATCATCTCCTTTTTGGGTAGAGCTTGCGCTGCTGAAGAGCGAAGGGTTGCGTGTGCTGGCACCAGCGACACAGAGGGCAGAGTGGTTTGAAGTAAATCGCTTGTGACTTGTGTCTGATGGTAGGTGGCCCCTCTCTCTGCAGCTGTCACTGCTATCTCAAACACGTTGAAACTAGTTATTATGTGATACAAGAATGAAGAATAGGTGTTGGTTGCCAGAGTATTCACTCTATCTTGTATGAATCCAATGCCCCTTCCAGTTAACTAGGGCACTAATTAAGCAGTATTCAAGTGCGTGAAGCTTAGAATTAGTTACTGGACCATGAATAAGTTAACTGGCAAGGAACTAAGGATGATCCCATCCATTGAGCATAGATTTCCTATTCTGCTGTCTTTGCCTGTTGCATCTCCAAAGTAGGGCTTCCTAGTTAGAAATTCATCGGGCTGTAACTTCTTTCTTATCTTTCCAAAGTGCTTTCCCTGCAGGGGTGGTGTGGTCAGCAGGAGAGAAGCTTTCGGGTGCCTGCGCCGCGTACTTGGTGCGCCCCGGCGTGGAAGGTTGCGTTGAGAGTGTAGAAAGAAGACTGGTAGGGCCGTTCCTCGGGGCGATCGGGCCGTTGAAGTTGGGCATGTGGCTGCGGGACCATCTCATGGATTGTGTGAAAAAACTCGTTATTGTGTCCTGCGGGGATTTAGCAAAGCCTGATAGAATTAAATCCCACTGTTGGCTTCTCTCAGTCTTAATGTGTTCCTTCCCTTTTTGCTCTCGAAATCTCTTCTCTCCTTTTGTGTGCCACAGACCCAGTGAGATGAAAAGGTGCTTACAGGCTTCCCTGTAGGCCAGCTACAGTGTCTGCTCAGCGGTGCGTTACCCACTTACTGGATGATAAAGATTTCTTCTCCATATTTTTATTCCTTTAACCAAACTATCTTTTGAGTTGTCACTGCATCTTTTGTATGAGAACAAATGGGTCAAAGCACTGGTCAGCCGCGCTGGCAGGGTCTCTTTGATCTCCGTGGTATGTCAAGCTGAATCAGGCTTGAAATATAATAAATAAGGGTGGCTGGGTTTGGGCAGGGATGAGGCTTTTAACTGGCTCTGTGTCCTGTGGCGCAGATATTAATGAACAGTGCTGCAAGTGTGCGTGCGTTGCGCGCTGGGACCCACTTAACTAATTGTCAGACATGGGAGGTTAACATCTCTGAAAATCCTGCGCATTGAAAATGGCAACGCACAGAATAGTTCAAATGTATTCTGACTGCGCCACAGCTGAAACCCTCCCGTTTGAGCTGCAGTGATTTGAGCCCCTTGAAGTTTCTGTTTTGGTGGATTAAAACAGTTATCTTTTACAAAAAGGACCCGGGTGGGGGCTGGAAGCTATTAAATGCTCAGTGCCAAGATATTTTTGTTGTTTTCCGAAATGATGGTCTTAAAACTTTCAACTGATGTGAAAGATAAGACGTGGGAGCTCCTCTTAGCAGGGTATCATCTATTCAGCTTTTGTGTGCAGACGCATTCATGCTCAGTCAAAAGCTTCTGGCTCAATATGTCAATACCTGATTAAACAAAAAGAAATGCCTCCGCTTTGAATGTGAAAGCGGGGCTAAAGTAATCAGGCCTTGATAGTGGGTTAATGCTTCAAGCCAGTTCAGATTTCTTAATTAGGAACTGATTTCTGACATCAGGAATGTAAATTAGCTGCAATTATGTCTTTGCTGCAACCTAGCACCTTCTCATTCAAAGTTTTACAAATGTTAATTGCTTGTCCTAGCTCCTTTCAGAAGGATGTTATTCTACAGCTGGGGAAACTGAGGAACAGAGTATATTTACTTGCCCCAGCTGGCACAGCTGGTTAGTGATGGTTCAGAACGAGCTGGGAAAGTTTAATTCAAACAGCCCACAGCGAGCTTCCCCTTCAAAAAGGCTTCTGAGGTATTTGTGGATCTCCAGAGATGGAGTATACTGAAACTACTTGCTAGAGTCTTTTCTAAGCTGAAATACTCTGTTAAACTAAATTTACCTGACAGTTATGATTGTTTTTGATAGGACCCCAGGTATGCTGCGTTTACAGGCTAGTATGCATTTTTAAGCAATTTTTAGTGATTATTTTCCAAGTGCTGTTCCCACTAGACCAGCTTCTAGTGTGAATTGAGCAATACTGGTGGGATTTCAAGCTTTATTACAATGAAACCTGTATTCAGAGTACATGTTGTATGTAAAAACGGTTTAAACACGTTTCTGTCTCTGGTCATGCTCTAATGTGAAAGTTGATCGAGACTGGAGGCTTTAATTCAAACTTGAATTTGTCGTATTCCATCGAGGAAGCTGGCAACCTTTCACAGGTTTTGTAGGGATTTTTATGCTTCTTTTTCCATAGCTGCATTTGTATTAGCTGCAGGAGGTGGCACTAGGTTCCGATTAATGCTGTGACTCTTCTTTCTTGTATAGTCTTCATAATGTTAATTCCAGAGTTGACAGAAAGTTAGTAGGCTGTGACTGAGTTGTGCAGGATTCCACATGTGCTCCAAGGGGTTTTACCCACGGGTGTGAGCGGGGAACTAAGCCTGATTGTTCACCTCTGGCATGGACAGAGGTAGGTTGGTTAGTAGTTCACCTGTACAGGCTTCTCTTATGTAAATGTAGCTGTTGAAAGACAGATCTATTTGCTTTTCCTTCTGCAGTCATACAGACGATCATTCTTTACTTAATTCTCAGTCATTTACTTTCAGTTTGCTCTACTCTGAGCTCTTTCTTGGTTCTTACAGGGCAGGTTGTCACTTGCCTGCCCAGCCTTGTAATTATAGGTAACTAAAAATTGGACAAGCGAGGAACGAACCTGAACTCCCAAACCCTGAAGTGACTATATTTATCTTTTCAGACTTTGTAACTTTCTCCTGGAAAATCCAGATTACCCAAAGAAGAAAGGCAGAGTGGTTTTAAATCCCAGCAGCAGCCTGCTTGCCAGCCAAGATGAGACAAAGGCAAGTGAAAATATCCCCATCTACAGCATGCCTCCCATCCAGTCTGTTCCTGAGCGGATCTTGGGACATCTGGTTCTGTTAGTGCGTATTTTTAGAGTGCCTGGTTGAGCCATACCCAGGCCTCTGGCTGCATTTAAGATGGTGTTAAATAGCAGTAGTTAGCTGCTTGCGAGGTGACTTGCTGTTGTGTTGTTGCGTAGCTGCACCGTGTCTGCTCTTCTGCCTTCAGCGAGACCCTCTGCCCGGCCTGCCTGTCACCTACCCCGTCGAAAATGCTTGTTTTGATAACTGGGACAAGAATTCCTTGGTCGTTCTGTCACGTGAAGTAGACTTGGTCCTCAGGTCTCTCTTGCGTGACCTTTAGGCATTGCCTTTCAGCCTCCAAACTGCAAATCTCCCTACAGCTTCTTGATTTTCGGGGGTTTTTTTAAGTCCATTTGACCAAAAAAAAAAATCTCAGAGCTGTTTTGGGTATGTTGAAGTCGCTGTGTGTGGCCTGAGAGAGAGACATGTCGAGTACCTCTTTCTACTCTTGGAAGCATCTCTCAACCTCAAGCTAATAATGTTGTTCGCGCTTTATAGTAACCTAAATGTGTCCTCTCCCCACACGCAGTGGCTTTGAACTCCGTGGCGTGGGTCCTGCGAGGAGCAGAGCTGCAGCGTGGTGCAGCTCAGGGCAGGTTACCCGCACGAGCGCATACACCAGTACGCTTAGCACCCGTGCTGTGCTCTGAGCTGATGGTTGGATGTGTGCTCACTGGGTGCCGCGTAACCTGAATTTTGGGTGGTCTTGCAGAAGGTCCTGATTGCTGAAGGAGCGGTTTGGGGGTGTTCTTGTGTGTATTTGTAGCAACCTTTTTATATCTTTTTGCATTTTCTCCTTAGGTGCCTAAAGTGGACTACTTCGACTTTTCCAAACTTGCCCCACTTGATCAGCGGTGCTTTATTCAGGCGGCTGACCTCCTTATGGCAGACTTCAAAATGCTGAGCAGCCAAGACATTAAGTGGGCACTACATGAACTCAAGGGACACTATGCAATCACGCGAAAGGTTCTCCGGTTCAAGTCTGTTTTCTTTCCTGGGGTTCTCTCCTGTGTCTGTGGAGAGCAGTGCGATGTCTTTTGCCTTACTGTACCATCTGCCAGTGTGTGGTTATGGGGTTTTTTTATAATCTTCCTTTCCTTTTAAGAAGTATTAATCCATTTAGTAGAGACTTGCAAAATTTATTGGCCAGACAGAATGCTGCAGGAAGTTTTTACTTTTCTCTAATAGGAGAACTGGGGAAACGCTTGCTAGTTGATGGTAGGTGATGCATTAAACTGAGAAGGGTTCCTGTACGTCGCCGCTGAAGTGCGGTATAATTGCCAATAAAGCTTAGACATTTCGCTAAATCTTAAAACATTTAACTGCTGCTATTAGTTAACTGACTGCATGTAATTGAAAATAGCCCAAGTCTCACTGTCCTGTTTCTTCTTATTATGACTTGTGGAATGAGTCCTATATTCCTCGTAAAAGAGTTCCACTGTAATGGAGCTGCGAAGACACTTGCTTTAGGTATCAACAAACTGAATGTGAATGTGGCTTCAAGCTTTTAATTTGGATCTGCTCCTCTTGCTTGAGCTTCTTCCTCTACTATTCCAGGACTTAACTAAAACAAAACCTCCTTGTCTTTTCACTTGTTTTAATGAGCATTGAGTATTTGAGCTTCTAATTTTTTTTTAAATACGAAAAACATACCCAACAACAAAAAAAAAGCCAAAGCAGCTCAGTTGCATCAAAGTGGACACCAGCTGTATTAGAGTTAATAGCTGAGGTGTTGTGAAGTGTGTTCAACTATTTTTGGTTCTTATGAAATGATTGCTTTATGAGTACACAAAGCAACAAGGTGAGCAAAGGGAAGAGGGCCTCTATATGGCGTGTTTGGATTTCTGGTTTTGGATCAGTCTTATGTACGTGTTTATACTGCGCTTAGATTTGAAGTATGTGCTTCTGCTTCCTTCCAGGAAGAGGCAGGATTTAAGTCTGTATGTTGTTTTCTAGGCCTTCTCAGATGCTATCAAAAAATGGCAGGAGCTGTCTCACGAAACCAGTGGGAAACGAAAAAGGAGGAAAGAAATGAACCAGTATTCATATATAGACTTCAAATTTGAGCAAGGTAAATACCAAGCTGTATGTGTTGTGCTCTCTGCATCGTTATTGTAAGCAGAACTGGCTTGCAGCAGAAAATACTGTTCTTGAAAAGGGATGTGGTCCTAAACCAGCTATGTTTCTGTCGCTGTCCGGTATCTGTTTTGGAGATATTGTTCATTAGTACCTCTGCTTGGTACAGCACTGTTTGAAATGCTGAAGTTTTGCAGCTGGTGGTGTGTGGAAGAAGGATTTAAGCTTTGTTCTGGCTGCTCCATCCCATTTCAGTGTGCCTTTAACTCTGCTGTAGGGGATGTGAAAATTGAGAAGCGCATGTTCTTCCTGGAGAATAAGAGACGGCACTGGAGGTCCTATGACAAGCACTCTCTTCTCCCTCCAGTGCTACTGGAGCAGGAATTCTATGAGCAGAAAGTTAAAGAGATGGCAGAGGTGAGTGGTAGGAGCTGCTTTGGTCTTGTGGTGCAAACAACTGTTCAACTACTGTAGAGGTCTTGGTCCTAAATGTGGAAATCTGCCTCTTAAAGAAATTCAAACACTGAACGAAATGTCGAATAACTGACTACCTTTGCGCCTTTACTCCCTGTTAACATGTATAACTCCTCCAAAAACAAGTTACTTGGGAAGAAAAAACCAAGCAGAGTTTCGTATTTACTTAAATATATAGCTGCTACTTTCGCTGCTGAAAACCTTCCCTATATCCGTTCATGTTGATGTATAGTCCATGATACAACACTGTTCTGGACTTTTTTTTTTTTGCTACGAAGTAGCTAAAAGTTCTACTAATTAATTCTTTCCTTCGATTATTAGCAGGCTTCTCTGCTGCTTTAGGGCTTGTAGTTGCAGCTTAGTGTTGGGCCTGGTCATCGTTTGCCACCAAGTCTGTCCCCTCTGCCTTCCACAAGTTGGCAGTCCTGTGTCTCCAGAACGTCCAGTCCTGTGTCTCCAGAACATCTTGTCCTGTGCTGAGGACCGTGTGTTCCAAAGCAGAACCGTGCAACACCCGCTGGTGTGTTTTCTTCCCCTCATAGTCTGAGGGAGGACTGAATTCGCAGCTCTGCACCTACAGTCCTTTCTAAAGCAACTGCTTGAAGGTCCTTGTCTCTCAGGCAGATGGATAGCGTCTCCTTTGAAACGCAAAGCTAATGTTCCTCAGGGCTTTCTCTGGAGGGGCCCACTGGGTGAGATCATCTCTGCCCATGGAAACCTGAACCAGCAGCCCTCCATAATACAGAATTCAATTCTTTGTTCTTGCTGCCTTTGCTTCCCCCATCTGTTTTAGCTGAATCATAAATAGCCTAATGGATTGGAAGGATGGGCTGAGTGATGTTGTAAGCAGACAGCGTGCCTTTTATGGCGGTTTGTAAGCCTTGAGGTAATGTGAAAGAGCGTAGGGGCTGGCAAATGGCTTTATCTATTCTGTTAATACAGATGCACATGTCTCTCTTGCAGCATGCAGACTTTCTCCTCGCTCTGCAGATGAATGAGGAGCAGTATCAGAAGGTCAGTATCTATAATGTGGTTCCTTGAGTTCAGCTTGCGCGTAGGCGCTGTTTTGTACTTACTGCTTCACAGACTCTTTTGGCTTCTGGAACGGAGCTTTTCTGAAGCTGCGTTTGCACTGTGCTGCTTTTGCTGAGCTGGCAAAACCTGCATAGCGAGTGTTGGCTGGCTTTTAGAAAAGGTAGATGAGAGCTGAGTCCGGCAAGACAGTATCGATGCACATAATGATCTCTAGTAATTCAGTCAGCTGCTGCTTGTATCTTTACTGGCCAGAACAAACATTGCGATAGAATAGGACCGGGTTTGCTCTTGCTACCACCATTATGGCTGTTTAAAACAGATTTGCTGTTGTTGGAGCTCTGCCAGTGCAAAGGCCTTCCTCGTTTGCAGAAAGGACTCTTTAAAAACCTGAAAACCGGGTCTTTCCCCTTAAACAAAGAGAGAAAAGTTAGAGATCAGTTCAGCTGTGGATTACCTTTTGCCTCTCAGCGCCCATTTCTCTTCAAACTTGGGAGAAGATGTTGGACCTCTGAAGAAGTGGGCATACTCACTCTTCAACAGTGGCAAGGTTCTCCACCCCTGCAGTGAAGAGGTCGAGACGAGGTCTCTCCAGGCCGAGGGGTGAATGTTCCTTTAGAAAGCAACAGAGCTGAAGTTTGGTTTTCCCATATGAATGGTGTGTACTCTCTGCTGCTTCACTGTGATTGCAGCTTCCCAAACCCGAGGTGCTTCTCTGCCTGTGAGCTGAGAATTTTTAAAAAACCATATGTTTTGTAGCTTTATGGAAGCTGTCAAGCGGGACGTGTAGATATTAAGCTACATAAAACTGAGTTTCTGGTTGTGCTTAGTGAGTTTTGACCACCAAATAGGATATCTAATGGAATAGTGCGTGTCTGTTGCTCATTTTTAGAATTAATGCTGGCATTGTTCATGGCTTGCCGTTGTGTGTGTCTGTTGCTATAGCTGTTGATGTTTTGATGATGATGATGGTAACACCTCTGTTTATGGCTGCAGGATGGTCAGATGATAGAGTGCTGCTGCTGTTATGGGGAGTTTGCGTTTGAAGAGCTAACTCAGTGTGCGGACGGTCACTTGTTTTGCAAGGAGTGCCTGATCAAATACGCTGAGGAGGCAGTCTTTGGCTCTGGAAAGGTAAGAATTTCCTAACTGGGAAATTTTCCTGACAGGAAAATGGGTAAACTGCTATCGGGAGATTACACCGCTGTTTACGCAGTGTAGTTGCTTAAATTAGATGTAACTGCATTTCCCAGGAAATACTTGAATGGAACTGTGTCCTGAAATCCAAATCCAGCAAGTCAGTCTCACCATCAGGTGAAACCAACAGCTTCACAGTGGGATCTTTGCTGAACGGGACTTCAGTTTTGCTAACCTCCATCTTTTGTGCTCTACGCTTAGCAACTTGCATTATTAGGAAAACTTCCTACAACATTCATAGTAACAATAATAACTTACACTCGTTTTTATTTTCTACTTAATAAACCAACGGTGTCTGCACAGAGAACACACTCTTATCTCTGACTTGGCCAGTCTTCTCCCAGCTAAGAGTGTTTGTCCTTCATAATATCTCTGTGATCCCAACTTAATTTGGGGGTTGGTTCCTCTATGATACTACTAACCACCTTAGTCTCCAATTTAGCTAGCAATTATCCGGGTACTTAGCTGAGTTATAAACAAGTCATTAACCTGCTCTGAGGTGTGCGTGCTCCTTTTGCCTCAAGATACGATGATCAAACTGTGGGATGCTTTTGTGCTCTGGGATCTGTATTTCATGTAAACATCCAAACTGGCAGCTGTATTTTATAGGACTGTATTGACAAGAATGCCACGTGCTGTTTGTGAGCAGAGTGCTGCGTCTCAGCAGAGACCATATAGTAATAACTGTGTGGTCACAGTGGATTTGGAGTGAGTGAACTGTGATCCCAGCTATCAACAGCATCTTCGTGCCCAGTGTTTGTTTGAGGCCTCGTCTGTTTGATTAACTAGTCTTGTTCTTTCCATGGCAAACCTATTCTCTGGCAGCCATCGGCTGACTTAAGCTCTATCTTCCTTAAGCAAGGTTGTGCACTGGTTTATTTGGAATTGTTCTGGGTACTGAGTCTTGCTTTTTGCTAGTATCATACTGAACCTGAGCGCTCTCCTTCCAACCCTAGTCAGAGCTCAGCTGCATGGAAGGCAGCTGCACGTGTTCATTCCCCACCAGCGAGCTGGAGAAAGTGCTTCCAGAGAACATCCTCTGTAAATACTACGAGCGGAAAGCCGAGGAGGAGGTGGCTGCTGCCTGTGCAGATGAGCTTGTCAGGTGAGTGTCCAGCAGAGGATGCAGACTACGCTTGCTGTTGTAGAAAATTATTTCCCTGAAACCCTAAATACATGCTGAATATGAGATGGGTAGAGTTCAAAGAGCTGTATTGTAAATGCGGGTTTTGCCTTCCTGGGTCTGTGTTTATTCAGGTTGGTCTGCCTTTGGCTCGGGGCAGATTAAAATTCAATAGACTTGTCTCCCCCAAGACTTGCTTGCCAGCTCTGTGCTGATCCTCTAAATTACATGGTCAAAAGCAGTGCTGAGCATATAATATTTTGACTGCAAACAGGGAAGTGATCGAAGAAATATGAGCAAAAAGGCAGCAGTCAGCACATCCTGGCGGCAGACGTTTGGTTGGCAGCCTTATTAACTACCGCACAGCTATTTGACTAAATCCGTTTTCAGCAAAGATATGTTTGGCACTCTGCATTAATGGCATCTTATTTTGGGCTGCAGGTGTCCGTTCTGTAACTTCCCGGCTCTGCTGGACAACGATGTGAAGCGGATCAGCTCCCCTAATCCCCGCTGCAGAAAGGTAATTGGGGGATACTTGCCGTTTGGTCTCTTCTGGAGTGTTGGGCAGGAGAGCTGGGAGGACAACTCACGCTTCCTGGTAGCAGGTGAAGGAATATCTAATGTGGCTGCATGGGGCAGCAGTCAAAGATCCTGCTGATGTTCTGTAGAATTGTGTGGCTGGACAGACAAATTTCAGGGCGCTATTGATAAAGACAACAGTCTTCCTTTCTTCCCTTGGAGGATGTTGGCTTAAAAAGACTTCTAGGTGCCTTAAGTTGCTGTCTTACATGCAGAGAAATGTTTTAGGTGAACAGGGAGCTGGATGTTTAAAAGGCATAAAACCAAATTGTAGTCCTTTACCTAATGAAACTTCTGGTGAATGAGCTGAAACAATCTTACGTGCTATCCTTAAGAGAATTAGCATCTGCATTCTTTTTTTATGCTGTCACCTGAATATAGATTCAGTTGGAAGTGACAAAAATCTTGTTTGAAGAGCTCACTGAAATGTGCCCATTCAACGGGCAGAAGACCTTTGTGCTTCTCTCAAAGTTTGCTAATAGCCATAACGGGAGAATCGTCAGGCCCAGTGGGGGCACGGAGTGGGGAAAACTTTTTGCTGCTGTTTTGGTACCATCTGTTCTGGGGGAAAATAGAAGCATAGAAATGTGTTTCCCAGTCTCCTGAATGTATGCAGAACCCCGCTTACAGCTGGTGCCAGTGAGCTGGGGCCAGTACAGTATCAGTGCTGAGCACTGAAACTACGAGGCGTCTTGCGTAACTTTAGCCACAACAATGAATTCTCGTGCAATGTTCAGGGAACTGCCTGTTCCCCAGCAGAGATTTCTGCTAATCACTGAAATTCCTCTTGAGTGCATTAACCTTATGCTTGTAGCTGCCATAGCTTCGGGTTCTTGTATTGATGTGATGCCACCACTTGCCTGTATTGAGAAAGTAATAGGAAGGGAAATTCTGTTGTCTGGAAAAATTGAAGTGCCAGCAGTGAACTTTGCATTCTGTAGTGAAAATTGAACCTACCGGCAGGGGAAAGCCGCTTATGAAAGATGCAGAATTCTATTTTTAGATCTCTAATCTCAGATATGTCTTGCTAACATCCACCTCTACCATTTGGGAAAGAAATTTGATTCTGATGGATCATCCAAGTGCTGTGAGCGAGGAGGTTTGCTAGTCACTAGGTGGCAGTCTTGATTCACGTTTAAATATTTAATTTTTTTTTTTGAAAAAAAACTTGAGTTGTTTTCAGAATGTACATATGTCAGCACCACATAACAAAATTCAGGCTTGAAGAACACGAATGCTTCACTGTGCAAAATGAATTTAAATTTTTTTCTCCAACGTATGATGCAGCACAGTAACTGTGGTAAGAGGGGTCAGTGCTGAAACGTTCCTTTCCTTCTGGTTTGCTGTTTCATTTCCTTCCTTGCGTACTGCCTGTTTCCGTCCCCCCTCCTCCCTGGGGCTGCAGCATTCCAGTGGGCTGGATTTCTGGTTTCCTGGACAGCTTGTGTTGATTCATTAGCTGAAAATCTGCTGAGTAGCTTTGTGCTCTTCTTGGAAGTCTTGAACGACTTTAGGATTTGAAGTCGAGGGTGAGGAATTCGGATAGCAGGATGTGGTGTTGTCTCACAGCATCAGCTGCAGTGGTTCTTCCTATTCCCGCTATCTTGTCTCTCTCCGGAATGAAGAATTGCAGTTAGTGCTCTTGCTTGCAGGAAACTGTTGCCCTTAGGGAGGAAAGGGCTAATCTGGGGAACTCTGCAGAGGTTGGAGAGGATGCATTGGCTTTGCTAGCAGTGCCTCTGGCAGCCTCAGTGGTGGTGATGAGTGATCCTGGAAGCGGTCCCTCTCTGGTTGGAAGGACCGCGCTTGCACAGCTGAACCTAAAGTGAGGGGAAGTGTGGAAAGGGAAAGGTCAAAATGTGGCTGTCCTGAAACCTCAAGGCTCTTCAAGGGTGGGGAGAGGAGGACCAGATGGTGGTCCTGTTGTATTTCTGTGCTCCATCCCCAGGATCTTTAGTCTTGCTTTGAGAGTTCGTGCTGATACTCTCAGGCCTTCCTTTAAAACTTGCAGAGAAGTTGATGATTCATATTTGGGTGAGCTATGGCTGCATTGTAAGGGATGGGAACCAGCTGGAAGCCTTCATTTTGGCTGTATGTTGGGCTCAGTGACAGGAAGAGCTCTGGGTATACCCAGGTCACTGCTTATGCATCTCACCTGTAGTCCCGGTCATTTGCACCTCGCAGGGAGAAAAACGGGGCTAATTGTAGCCTCAGCAACGGGCAGAGCTGCTGGTCACCTTCTGTGACTGCACGGCGAGCATGCAGATGAGCCTGCACCATCTGCCAGGGCCACTGTGGCTCCAGCTGTGCTGCATGAAGTTTGGCTCCTCGTTAGGTGGCCGGGACTTGAATCTTAACATCACGAACTGCAGGGTGGAGGAAAAGCTTAATTAGCTGAAGAGAAACATTGCCCAAACCACCCTACGGATGCCTTCTGTGTGTGTGTGTGCGCAGCCTGAGCTGGTGCTGGGGGAGAGGCGGCTTTTCCTCAGACCTGTTTGAGTTTTGAGGTTTTGCTCTATGACAGGTCGCCGACCGTGCACGGAGCCAGGCTTCCCGGTGGCAGGAGGGTTTGCCAGCCCGCTCGGTCAGCCTCCGTCTTTATTCTGTGCAGGGATCCCTGGGCGGAAGCAGCTCTCGAATTCCTCGTTTCTCACGATGCGCCTTTCTCCTCCCTGCGCTCTGACCCAGCAAACCAAAGCTGGCAATTCTGGTAAAACTGGGAAAAGCACGTGTTGCGTGTCGACTTGTGCAGCACTGGGAAGCCAGCGTGCACTTTTGCACGTCGGGGGAGGGGGGGGAAATACTGTTTCCCACCAGAAAAGGAAGTCCATCCTTTCTGCTCTGCCTCCCTCCTCCCAAGACCTCGCATTGTCGGGTGAAGACAAGGCTTTTTGTTCCCGGGCTGCTTGCTGCTGTCCCCGGCGCCGTGTTGCGGGTCGGGGGAGATGGTCCTCCCCTCTTTGCAGTCTCAGCACAAAGCACTGCAGGGCTTTCAGCCAGCGAGAGATGGGGAGGTGAAAGCTGCCGTTGCCATGGAAATGATGCATGCACGGAGCAGCGCTGTCCCTCTGGTGCCGGAGAGCTCCGAAACCCTCCACACTCATTTTGTAGCCAGACCATATTGCAAGGGACTTGCATTTCCAAGACATTTCCTTAAAACTCCTTTGCGTAGCTTAAAATTTTTGCTACTTTATTGTACCGAGCTGTGGCCTGGCTGGATGCGAAGTTGCGTTGCCCTCGGAGTGGGCAGGTGCCCCCCTTGTTCAGGGCTCCTTAGCGCTCCCTGTTAATGAGGCTGTGTTTAGGGAAGGGGTTTTCCTGCTGGGAGCCTGAACTGTCACACGGGAAAAATGAGCATTGATGTGCCTGTGTCAGAAGGAGAAAATCTCCACTCTTTCGCCGTCTCGTCTTCGGGTCAGGCTCTCTGGCTGCAGCAATCCTTGTGCGTACTTTTAATTTGCAGGACTAAGACGCGGTCTTTGTAAGCTGCTAGAATGTCTCGGGATTGATTTCAAGGTGCTGGCTAGGAACAGATGCACCCAGCTGCTTTTAACCTTCATTTTCTGTCGGAAGCGAGACAGGTTTAAGCTTGTACGGAGTTCTGCCTGGCAAAGCTGTGTCTGAACATGGCTTCTCCTAGCGGGGCGCTAACACTGCAGCCACAACCTATGTTAATAAGCGTAAGTCGCGTTGTACCGTTTGCAGCATCCTGGGACGTGAGTGGTCTTGCTGAAATAAATTGTGGCACGATCAACAAGACGGAAAGTTACGGAAGGAGCTAAGGGGCATACTGCAATGCCTGTGATCTCCGTACCCGGTGCGGTAACGGGGCACGCAGCTGGTTGTGATTAAGAGGTGGGTAAGGAGTCAGCCCCAGCCACCTATCACAGAATCACAGAATTTTCAGAGTTGGAAGGGACCTGTAGAGATCATCTAGTCCAACTCCCCTGCTAAAGCAGGATTGCCTAGAGATAGATTGCCATAGATTGCCTATGAGCCAGTTACAAGTGTCTTATAGGGTACACGGGGAAACGTTTGTGTATTCAAGTACCCAGCAGCAGGGGATGTGTTCAGGATGGCATAGCCTTCCGAGGACATCATCCAACGCATACCGCAGGGCCCATGACTTCTGTGCTGGAGGTTGGCCCGTGGCTGCCCGGAGCTGCCCTGCCCGACTCCAGATGCACTCTGCTTTTAGGCTTTAACTATATCAAGATTTGTCACTGGCAGAGTGTGTGTGCAACATGAAGGAAAAAAGAAAAAAAAATGTTCGAGTTGGAGAAATTGAGCTTGTCCAAAATGCCTCAGA
This sequence comes from Charadrius vociferus, assembly GCF_000708025.1. Lineage (NCBI taxonomy): Eukaryota > Metazoa > Chordata > Aves > Charadriiformes > Charadriidae > Charadrius > Charadrius vociferus. The sequence goes on from NW_009649307.1 coordinate 914,875, forward strand.
GTAGGATGTGCATATGGAGAATTACTTAATTCTCCTTGTTTTGCAACATGTTTTCCCAGCTGTTGAAGGCTGCTGTCTCATTCAGCTTCCTGACAGCAGCACAAACATTTTGAAGGTCCCATGGCCCCATCTCATTCTCTGTTCAGGCATTCTTATTGCTGTTCTCTGTATGCTTTTCCTTGAACATATTTATTTGGATTTGATTGTTACTTAGGGCTTAGCCCCTCAGCTTTAGTGGAGAGCAGAGCTGACGGTGGCACTCGCTTATGGCAGACCCCTGTAATTTCTTTCTGGTGACAATGACCTCAAGGCCTGACTCCCAGGTTTAGATTACTGTCCTCCTGCGTCTGTGTGAATGTGGCTTAGTGGAATTTGTTGGGCTGAGGAAGAAAGGGAAATGCAGTATGGGGAACCTTCCTACTTGTCTTACTGGGGGTATTGGGAATGGAGTGCTCATGCCTGTGTACACTTCTGTCCGGAGACCTGTCTCCCGCTTGTCCAGGCGGGCAGAACAGTCTAAGCCATCTTTTCATGACTCTTCCCTCTTCCCCCTCAGCTCTGCATCCCTGAAACCTCCTGCTCCGGAGCTCTCGGCTTTCTCCTCCAGTTCGGTGCCTTCGCTGCCCCCTTTTTAAATGAGTGGTGTGCATGGGAACACGCTCCACTCTATTGCTGCCAAAACCACAACAAATGGCAAGTTTCCGTCTGTCATCTCGGCTCAGCTCTGAGGCACTCCACGGCTGGGCAGGCGATTTTCATTTTTCTTCCATAAAAGGACATTGAAACTCGTTTGCAGCGGCGGTGCTCTGTGCTGCAGGCAGGGCGAGCGGCGATGCTATCGACGGCAGCGCCGGCAGTATTGCAGCAGGAGCACCAGTGATTTCCGTATCTCTCCTCGAAGGGATGGGCAGGAGGGAGGGACCAAGGCCGAAGGTGGGGTTGAGGTGATTGGAGGCGGTAGATAACACCCGGGTAGATTTTATTGCCAAGTCCTAAAGGGAGATAGATAACAGGAGAGTGCTCCTGGTGCAGCAAAGCCTTAAAAGTACAGTCCTGTGTAGGAAGAGTACGCGCGTGCTAAAGCACGTGGCCCATCCCATGGAGGTGTGTAGGGTCAAAGTTGCATGGGGAGTGCTGAGAGTCAGGAGATCTTCTCATCCCCAGCTTCATGCTGGGCAAGTTACTTTTTTTTTGGGAAGGCTGCAAGGGGAACAAGGGAGAGCCACATGCCAGGGGCTCTCCTTGCATCCCTGGAACCTGGGTGGTGATACCCACAGCTTGCTCCCTGGCTGAGAGGGAGCATCTAGGAAAGCCGGGGACCAGGAGTGAGTTGTCCCCCCTGGGGAACTCCCGTAGCTTGCTTTTTGGTGTATGCTTGGTCTGGGCTGGGAGCGGTTACAGGAATTGAGTGGTGCCAGCAGTAGCTTGCTCCTAAATGCCCCTTTCTACAGAGGAGACACAATGATCAGCCCCAAATCACTCCTTGCCTTGTCTAGATACCTGCCACCCTTCCTCGGGACACATAGGAAGGGGCTGTAGGAGCTCACCTGGATAGAGGGTAGGATTGGGCTGGGTTAATTGCTGGGGTGGGGTGGAGAGACTCCATCAGTGGGAGCTCAGGTGCTGCTGCTTTTACAAGGTCAAGTCTATTTATGCAATGGTATGTGGAAATGCTTCACTTGATAAATAAGTCTGATGGAGGAGGAGAGGGTGAAGCCCAGCCTGGATATGGACCTGAGGAGAGAGGTCAGTTTAAATGGGGTATCTGTCTCTTAGAGGGGAAAAAAAAAAAAAAGCTGCTGAAAGCAAGAATTCAAACTAGTCCTTTAAAAATAGACCATGTAAGTCAGTGCAATTTCAAGCAACAAAGCTTACTCCTGTGCTTGCTTTCTGCCTTATATAGCAATATCCATTCAGTGAAAAGGCAATTCTCCCACTGTTTACTGACCAGTGAATACCTCTCTGTCAGGTCCATAAGAGGTAGCAGCTCCATCTTCCCTCTGTAGCTTTGTCCTTTGCGGAGAAAAGGTTCAGAGGTAAAAGCTGAACACGACTCCACGTGGGGATGGAAACTTCAACCCCGGCAGTCCTATCTCACCTTCTCTCCCTTGGCACAGCCTGCAGCCATTTAGGCAGAGGAGCCACTGAGAGCGGCTGCAAACCCATGGTGGTCGGTGCAGAAGTATGATGGCAGTGTCTTTGGAGATAAGCTGATGGACTCCACGAGGAGTTGGATAAGAGCAGCCTGGATGGATGGTGCCGGCGTGTGAAAGGTCCTCGGCCGCCTTGAACGTGGCAGTCGCCAGAGTGGTCCCGTAGCCAAGCTGCTGGGGCTGGAAGGACCCTGAAGGCTGTAGTTGTGCTGAGGGTTGAGCAGAGGCGGGCTGAGCTGTAAGGTTTGCCTTTTCCTCCTAGATCCCTTCGAAAGAGAAAGGGAGGAGTGGTGTTCTTCCATTTCACGCAGGGAACAAGAGAGGGAGTAATGTAACGCGATCGCCCTAACATCAGGGAGAAACCCTAAACCTCTGTACGGGCTGGAGCGCTCGGACTGCTTGATGAGTTTGATTTTTAAACAGTGAAGTAACTTAGCCTCTGTCGCTTGTCTGTCCTCACGACAGGTAGCAATGGCACCGAGCTGCCCTGGGACCGCTGTGGGAGCCCAGTACAGGTACCCGCCATGGCAGCAGGGTCGAGTTTAAGGTTAAAACCCTGCCCGGTGCTAATTGTATTTGCGGAGCATCAGAGCAGCGAAATGATAACCCTGTTGCAGTGGAAATGGAGGTTGGAGAGGATGGAAAAAGGCTGTTCCCAAGCCAAATGAAAAACATTGTTCTGACCTTAGTCAAGAAGCTACATCTTCCCTCTCTCTTTCCTCCCCCTCACATTCCTGTCGTAGTAATCACTGATCTCTAACCTCAGCTTCATCTGCCACAGCTAACCAGTTTAAAAAGGCACTTAAAACCCCTGACTCCCTGCATACACCTCATCTTGCTGTACCTTAGCGTTTCCAGGGCAGTTATCTTTGGAGGGGCGTGAGTCAGCAGTGGAGATTTTGAATAGTGTTGTGTCAGGGCAGCTGATGACTGTCTCCTTGGGGCCAGAGCGCTGAGATGGCCTAACCTGGTGTGCGTAGTGCAAGGAGGTGTTTTGCTTCTCCTTTCTGTTTGCACACAAACAGATTTCAGCAGATGACACAGTCATCAGACTTCCTGAGCTAATAGGAGGCTGCCGCAGACGATGTCCATTTTGGAGGCTGTCAGTAGAGTTTGCTTCCTAATTTGGTCACAGTGTGCTCAGGGCTGGCCTGCTTTCCTTTTTTCTTCTTTTTTTTTTTTTTTTCTTTTTAAAAATACCCATCCTTTTATATCATTGTCGTGGAGGGGAAGCTGTTTGTATCGGAGAACCTCCAGCTCCTCTCACTTCCTCTCTGCGGAGGAAGTGAGACTTGAAAGGGCCCTTTGAAAAAGAATTGCTGTTCTGAAGCTGATCTTCCAGTTCTTTTTCCTCCTTTGCCACTCTTCCGTGAGCTCATCTTAATGAGCCCACTGGCTTTTTATCCTTTCTGGGTGGTCATCTCAGCCCTTTGTGCTGGAGGACTTTGGAATAGTTGTCTTAAGTGACAGCGGGAGCTACGCTGCAGTTAAATAACAACATCGATAAGCTGATATATTGGAATATATATTGCAGGAGGGAGGGATGCGTGTGATTTCAGCTAATGGAAAGAGCACGTGCTTTTTGTTTCATACATCACCACTAACAAGAGGCCCGGCACCGTGTAGGAAGCTCTAAATGCCAAACACAGGGAGAAGAAATAGTGAGGCTGGTCAGCTCTGCTAAATGACCTTTAAAAATCAGCTCATGTGTCTTGCAAATCCACAAGAAAACAAGGGACCACCAGCCCCTTTAGAACATGCCTGCTTTTCGCTGGTAGTCCAAAGTCAGCCCCGAACAAGCTGCCTTCCTGGTATCCAGAAGACAATTTAGCCTTTCCACGGTCCATGTAAGTTTTCACTGAGCAACAGGAGCAGCTGAGGAACCGACACCAAACCTGCAGGCTCCTTTTTTTCTTTTATTTTGTGCCGGACTTGGCAGGAAAAGGAGGAAAATAAGTTTCCAGGTGATGCAGTTGAGGATGCAGCTCCAGCAGCTTTATTCCGTGCTGTCGGGAGGCTTGTGTGCCTGCGATGGTGGTGAAGCTATTGCCGTTGAGGGAGCTGCTGCCTGTGTTGGAGAAGACCCCCTGGCCTTGAAAACACGGGGAGATGCACTAGTTTAGGTCCAGAGTACATGTCATAAATAGCTTCAGCAGAGCCTCCGGTGAAGGTGCACCAGGAACAGCTTGATTACTGGCATTAAAGGCTCGGCTGTAGATGGGCAGGTACGGGCTGGTCCCCGCGGGAGTTCCTCCGGAGAGAGGAATCTTCGGCGTGCGTCATGCGTTGGGTGCCAGGTTACCATTGACCTCTGAAACATGAGTAACGGAGAAATGGGAACATGAAGCGGTGAGGCAGCAAGTTTAGAGTGGGAAAGGGAAGGTGAAACAGAAGTTTTCGTCTAATTTAGTAAAAATCACCTCTGTGTGTCATTCTTATTTGCATATTATCTTCTAATTAGCCATGACTGACTCACCCACCACTTCCACCTGAAAGGAACGATATGTTTTGAAGTCTATGGTTTATAATCTCAATAGGCCTGTACGTCTTCTCTTCCTTCTCCCTCCCCTTCCAGTGCCCCCCAAAATGCATTCTCTTATTGCTTTTAACCTTCAAACCTCTTTTCTTCTCCTCTCTCTCTGTTACTACTCTTGCATTATTAATGGCACTGTAGCAATCCAGCCAGAACACTGCCATTACTAATTACTACTTGTAGCAGAGGAATGAGGAGCGAGATAGAAACTGGGTCAGGAAATGTTGCCATCATAAAATGATAGTATCAGAACCGGGGAGCAGAACTCTTTGTACGAGCAGGCTCTCACTGGAAACGGCCGCCTTCCCCCGGCAGCGTACCCGTGCACCTTCACCAGGCGCGTCCTCCGTCTTTATTTGCTGTGTGCAGATGGGAAGACCATCTCGCGCGTGCAAAAAAAGGTTAATGGACCTGTAATTTCCAGGAGCAGAGGAACGGAGTGATATGTTGTATTCAGCCTGGTAGCACTTCAAGCATCACAAAATTCATGTGCGCCTCGTTGCTGGCGCTGTAGTGTGAAGCCCCTTCCCTTGTTGGTGTCAAAGGCTCAGGAAGCGTAAGTGGCTGCGTTTATTTTTACATTCAGTGTAGAACCTGTCACACTCGATGTGCTCAGGTCGTCCTTGGTAGTACCAAGGGCATCCTGTAGCAGCGAACGGCTCTCCATGCTCCGTGTAAGAGAATATGGCCGCTATGAAATCAGAGCGAGACCATTATTTCGGGGATGCAGCAATTAACCTGTGAATACTGGGCTGCTGTAAGCGTAAGGAATTGCCTGTCTATCCTGCTTCTGCTTAATGGAGCTGTGCCTCTTCACTCAATTGGGCAGAGCATCCCCTTAGGACTCTGGCATCCCTTGGAGGCCTTGCATGAACAGTTGTGCTGTCGCGTTAGCTTGCTCCTGGAGAGGGGGGCAAGTGTGAAACGGGAAGTGTCGTTTGCTGTAAAACGTATCGGCTCTTATTGTAAGTGACAGAGAAAGAAAGTAATCTCTTTAAACGCGTGCTGTCGTCGTTCTCCTTTAAAATAGTTAAAACAGCTAAAATACATAGGTAAGCAATAAAGCACAAATACAAAATTGGTTAGTGCGTGCTGGCAGAAGACCGAAGTCCGTCTCCCAAGAAGACGCTTTAAAAGAAAAAAGACAAACTGAAGCCTAATCTCTCCCAGACTCACTACACCGTCTCCCAGCTCACGAGCCGGGAGGCTCGTATCAATTTGCTTGCTAGCGATGAGGGGACAGGAGGATGCCTGTCTCTGATGGTTGGCTCAAGGTGACAGATGTCTTAGTCTTTTGGAGACTGGGGAAGGGACTGCGTGTTTCTCCCCTCTCCGTGTCGCTGGTGCCGGTACGTGTCGACCGCCTGTGCGTGCATCGGTGGGGTGACGCCGCTTGTGCTCGAATATGGGGAAGCATCAAAGCAATCTGCGCTCGGTCCCTGCTAGGCGGTCGTGCATCCAGATAAACTAGTAGCCTGCCTCATTTATGTTCTCCACAAAGCCGGGAGGCCAGCGCGCGAGCAGCACGATTCCCTCGCGAGTCAGATGGTAACTCGCACAAAAGCGAGCTGGGTATTTAGCCTGGGCAGACTTGACAATATCCCCTTTCAAAGATTATCCTTTAAACTGTCCTAGTCACACACCGCCTTTGGCGCCTGCCTGAGCCTTTTGTAAGGATGAACAGTATTTAAAAGAGAGGCTGCCTGCTCTAATCTCTTCTCCGTGGGCTGAAAAATCTATCCTGCTGTAGCTAGCCAACTTTATTTCTCTAACTGATCATAGTAAGTGTAGAGCTCTTAAATCCTGGCTCATATTTTATCCGTGGTGGCGGTGGGGCTGCCTGTAATCTTCAAGTGAGCCCAAAGCAGAGCTTTGCTAGTGCAGCTTAGGGTGTTTGAGGGAGAGCAGACGTTCCCGTTAAGTGGGAGCTGATGATAGGCAGTAATTTCTACCGCGTATTTAATAAAGCCATGGTGGAGCTGGAGAGGTCTAGAGTTTATGACCCCAGTATTCTTTTTTTTTTTTTCTCCTCCTCAGAAAAAGGCAAGTACTGATTTGCCATTAAAACTGAGCATTGTCAGTAAAGCAAATGCTTTCTCTGTCTAAAATTTCATGTGCACATATTTAATTAAAAGGCGACAGGGTTAATGAAGCTTTGAGTGCATAAGGCCTCATTCCCTGAATTTAATTTTCTTTAATTGCTCCAGAGATTGAAATTCCCAGCTGTGGTTGTCCCCTAACATGTGAATTAAGGAACTGGAAAGGGACAATTTGAATTTTCTCACTCAGTGCCAGCTTCTTCCTCTTCTACTGATTTTTTTTTCCATCTCTTTGGTTGAAAGAAGATCAGACAAAAATGCTTTAAGTCAGTGTTTTAGCTTTGTGGTGGAATCAGCAAAGCTGTGAGCTCCCAACACCTTGGACACTGGGAACGAGGTGAAAAACAGGGAGTGTTTGTGCAGTTCGTGTCGCTCATCCCTAATGTACTACAGAAGGTTGAGAACAAATGTGGGTTTTATTCTCTTCCCACCCCAATACCTGCCATCACATTCAGCATCGGTGGCGGTGGGTTGACTGAATTGCATGCCACAGCCCAAATCAAAGCAGCCTTCATTAGCATGCAGGTTTTAATTAAAAAAAAAAAAAAAAGATGTTTTGGGGATGGATTTCTTGCTTGCTTACAGGGGTAACTGAACAGTGGGTTTGGTGCCGAAGACCTCTGTGGGAATCAAGGGCTTTTTGTGGTCCTCTCGTGTTTACTGTTGTGCGAGCTCATAGTCCAAGCTCTGTAAAAGGGGCAAAAATCTAAAATGCAGCAAATCCGTGTACTGGTGAAATGATCAGTGATGGAAACAGCTGATCATGTTCCTGACTTCGTTATAATAGAAACTTACAACCCTTGCTGAATGCCCCAGTACATGGCACGTTCTGTCTTTATTTGTGACAGATGCTGTCAAATATTCCAAGGCTACTGTGTGTTTTTATGTGTCCTCATGGGCTTGTTAGCAACTATAGCCTTGACTACATGGTTAATAGAGAGGAAAGCTTCCAGTAGCAGCAGAAGACATCAGGGGTTAATTTAATGGCCATCTAACATCGGAACAATGGGAGGAAGAAGTGTTAGAAGGTTTTGCCACAGGTTTGACTCCTTGCGGAGGTCTTAGTTGTCAGAAATCCTTGGGAAAATGCATAGTACCATCCCCTTGATCTGGTAGAGACTTGCCATAACCAGCTGGCACGTGGTACGGATAAATCAGCAGTCCCTCCGTGATGAGGTGTTTCAGAGGTGTCAGGCTTTCCCAGTAAGAAGCTGGTGCGAGGGTGGGTTTGGCAGCCAGCACCCCAGCGGGGTGTGTTTGGGGAGGTGGCAGAGGGAGAGGTGCCCTCCATGTGCGAGCTCTAACCTGCATTAATCTATTGAATCTCCGCCTGAACAGATGAAACCGTAAAACCACTGGGGTTAAAAAAACTTAATTATTTTCTGGCATTCTTCAGTCCTTCCGTATTTCCAGTCAGCTTGCTCATCTTCTGCTGGAGTCAGCACAAATACCTCTCTCAAGCTTGCACTTCTGGCCTGAAGGAACCCACCTTCTTTGCTACTACATAACGCCTCTCCTGCGCCGTGATGGTTTAAGTGACCTCTGCCCTGCCGAATAACTAATGGCCGGCTCGTCGTGCTGGGGGCTGGGAGGTCCAGAGCCTGGCCGGTGTGCGGCCACTCCTCCCACCGCGGGCTCGGGGAGCAAAGGTGATGCTTTAAGTGGTCTCCGTGCTGCTACCAGTGTAAACAGAGCAGATGTTTCCCCGAGTCGGGGGAGCATTAATGGAATGCGTCGACCCCGGCTGATGTAAAACATCGCTGCGAGTTTTGGGGATGAGGTCAGCGGTACTGAAAGCTGATGGGAGTTTAATGTCGAGCCTGCCTCTCTGAGCCGAGGGGTCAACCGAGAAAGCCGCGGCTAATGGAAACGCAAGTACACTTGTCATAAATCAGTGCCAAAATACTGAACAGGCATAGCTGCCTCTGTGTCCCGCAGCCAGCGCCGTTTCTGTAACCACCCATTAGCTCTTCGGTGGCTGCGTTCCTCACCGGGTGCTCGTAGTGTTTGACTGTAGAAAGGACAAGAAGAGGCTGAGAACGGAGGGTTTGGGGAAAGCTTCGCCTCCGTGTGCTGGGAAAGCCCTGCCTGCTTCACCGCCTTTCCCCCAACGTTTGTGGGGTCCCATGGCTACTGCGTCCCTCCCGTTTGGGGAATGGCAGGAGGGCAGTCGGGATCTTGTTTTAAACAAGTTGTCCTTCTGGTAAAAGGAGATGGATCGTGTTTCTGCCGCGAGGTTGCTAGGAAGTCCCGAGGCATCCAGGAAAGCGTCGAGAGGCAGGAGGCAAAGCAGGCTTGGCACTGCTTAGAGATCATATGGTTGGTTTTGTTGTTTTTTTTAAAAAAACAAACAAATCTTGTGAAAAGTAAAGAGCAGCATTTTTCTAGACAATGAGAAGTCAGTTTGCTCTCCAGACCAACCAACATGTTTCCCGTTAAGCTGGATGCTGTAACGTACCATTTGCCAACAAGATAAGATGGTCGTATTTGTTCAGTGATTTATCCTCTGCAAAGCTAATCTGAAAGAATGTTTTATTGCTCTATTTATTTTTTCAAAAGAAGCTTCTTTGACCTCATTTTTTTTGTGTTGGGAGCATGCATGCCTTTAAGCTAAATCTCAAAGCCTGGTCGGGGTCTGTCTTCAGGGTTGCTGCTTAAAACACAGTATCCCTGGGCTGTTAGAGGCAGAGATGCTGTTCAGAAGCCGAGAGGTGACCGTCTCTCCCCAAGGCCTTTTCTGTATTGAAAAGCCTTGCCACGAGATCCAGCCTCGTACAAACCAACAAAGCCAGTCTGCAGCTAGAAGGGTTTGTTGGTTTTTTGGTGGTTTTTTTTTTTTCTCTCGTTCTGGGCCCTCCTTAAAGGGCAGAGGTTAAAACAAAGCAGATGCTCTTGGATGGTGTCTCTGCGCTGCTAAGAGGCAGTTGCTGTACAAGGCCTTGCCTTGGCTCCTGGCACGTGAAACGAGGATGCTACCTCCTATTTGCAAGCAGATGTCAGGCTTAATAAAAAAAAACAATCTGAAAGAGCCAGATGATTCCCCCAAGTGGGGCGAGAGAGGAGTATCGGTGGTGTTATTGCATTACCTCCATCCTAAAGTTTGTGTATGCAATTATCCATGTAAGTAAAACCCAAAAGTGCCTCCTTATGGCACGTTCTCCCCAAAGAAGGGAAAGGATTGCAGCTATCGGAGTGGCCTGCAGAGAGAGGGATGGCTCTTTCAGGTAGCTGGAAGCCGTGCCAGTTAGCGTGTTCGCTGGTAGCCTGCTGCTATATTTAGTTTCTCTTGGCCTCCCAGAATGAAAGCGCTGAACCTTTCTAGATATGGAGATAGGCACAACCCCAGCCAGCCCTGCCCACCAGCTTCTCGGCTTCATAGTTGTTGTTTTCAGCCTCGGTCCTTGCCATTCCCCTGGTTTGGGGTGGAGGATAGTTAGATAAGATTATGCGAACAAGAGTTGTTCTTGTAGCTGTTCTGTCTGCATGTGAAACGTGGGGTATTTTTTAAGAAAAGCTGCTTTTTTGGAGTGTATTCTTTTCCCGCGGCTTTAACCCTTTGTGGCGTGTTTCAGGTGTGCAGAGCGAAGAACAGGCGCTTTGCAGGAGTTGTTAGGTAACCTTTGCAGTTTTGTACCACAAACAAGCTCACAGATACTTTCAGAGGCAGCTTCGGTTTGCTGCAAGAGATCCCCGTCTTCAATAATTTCTGACCTACCCATGTAATTAAATGAAGCAGTTTTTTCTTCCTGGAACTTTCTTCTGGTTGCAGCTGTTGTTCAAGCTATAGATTTCTAGATTTGTGTCAGAAAACCATGACTTCAGACCACTGGGATTTTTGTGGGTGGGTGAAAGTGATAACAGATTAATGAGCTTTACTTAGCATCTCCATCTGCCAGACTAAACCGTGTTCTGCATAGGAGACTTAACACAGCTGTTTTGAGCTGGTTCTCCGAAAGCAAAGCACCCTTTACCTAGTCAAAGCTGACCCCTGATCTAGAAAAACAAGCAGTGCTCTTAAGGTGGCCTTTGGAAAGGCAGTGCCTTATATTATATGTGACTCTGCTTTCCTTTTCCTGATCCAAACACTGTCATGAAGTCAAAGTGTGCAAATGAGGAAAAGCGATGATCGTACAGAGAGCTGCAGGTGATCCCGAAGGACCAGGGATGAGCCCCGGGCACTCGCCAAACGCACAGATCGGGTTCCTTCTCTGAAATTCAGACTCTTCTATATTACTGTGGTGGTTGCAATTGCCTTCCTTATGCTCTATCTCCATAAGCAGATAACTGATTTTATACTACATGTTGTAATTTGTCTCAGCCCTGATGCGGGAGACTCGTACCAGAGGAAAATGACCGGCAAGCGATAGCTGTGCATGGCCGTGCGCGTAAAAGTGTACGCGCTTTCTCAGATTGCGCTTGGCTCAAATCTCTGTTGCTGCGGGGGGCAGCCTTAACGTCCCGCTGCGAGCAGAGCCAGGGCGAGGAATGAGATGACCTGATCGGGCAAAAGCTGCTGTGCATTAGCTGTAGCTGTTAGCTTTGCTGTTCCCTCCCGTGAGCTCTGAAAGTTAAATGGCAATGAAGGAGCTGCTGAGTAAGAGACATGCTATCCTTCGCCTGCGTCCGTTTACATGTAGCAAGTTGCCATGGCTGAGACACCGATCAATTATTGTTATTTTGAAATCGAGGGCTGTTCTTCAGCTTTTTTTTTTTTATAGAAATGGATATCTGTCATCTCCAGTATTCAGAATGTATCTTCAAAAGCGAGTGTTCATGTTAGTGTGTGCACACACACTCCCCTGCCGCTCCTGTACGCCATTTCTCTAATTTTTCCATCGCCTGTGAGACTGGATAAACAGCCCCGACCCTGAGGAGCCCAAAGGCGCTGGGGAGTTGGAGGGTGTGGGGGAAAGGCTGGCCTGGCTGATTTGGCTATGTAAAACAAGAAGGTATTTACTCAACGCGTTGGGTGGACTGTTCTTGTATGTAATGAGTTGTGCAACTGCACAGCTGTACCGAAACAGGCCGAGGTCCTCTGACTTGTCTCCCACATGGACTCATTACAACTGCTTGTCGGGAAGATGCAAAATTCCCGTGATCTGTTTGCATGAGTTACTCCGGCTTCCTTTCTCTTCAGAGAGCGCCTCTGGTTTACGCCTGGAGTGTCGGTGGGCCTTCTCGCCGCTTTCTACCGGCTTGGTGACAGATGCTATCCTTAAAATTTGGGCTGGGTAGTTCCTCTGAAATACCCCACATCACCATGGAGAAGCAAAAGCAAGCAATGCGGTTACCAGGAAAGCTGCTGTTGTCCTTGGACTTGCATGCTGGTGCATGTAGAGTCGGAGAAAGATCTTATTTTCTTTACGTTAGGGACACCAAGGGTTTTGTTCTGGTTCTTAGTCAAGAAAGACAGGAAACTAGGAAGCCCTTAGAAAAAGTTTAAAGTATTCTCTTCAGTCTAGAAATCCTGCCTTCCAGTAAGATGTTAAAGCTAACTCTTCACAGAGAAATGTTATGACATCGCTTGGTGAGTCTGTAAACGTACGCGCCTTCAGAGATGGAGGTAACATCTTAAATGTAAAAGGTAATGATAAGACAGTATTGAAAGCCTAAAAAAGTTGAAAACCCGTGCTTTGAGTCAGCTTGGAGCTTGGATCAAGTTGGATATCTTGATTGAGAAGGAGGAAGGGGGAGATTTTAGACTTAATTGTAAATGGAATTTTTTTATATAGGGAATAGATGCTTTTGTAGGACTCCCTACTTTAATGGTCACTTTTGGCTTCATTCTGGGTTGAAGTCTATTGCTTTAACTTTACTACTACAATCCGTAGCCCCACCATGTCAAGCTGTGATCCAGCTGGGTTGTCTGGGCGAAACCAGACTAGGTGTGAACGGATGTCGAAGAACTGCAAGGAGCGGTAGCCTGGATTCAGTAGGTAATGCTCTCCCGGGGATCGTGTGCTGTTAATTAGCACTACCTGGGGAGAGACAACCTTGGAACATGCTTGGTTGAAAGGCCTCAGAACAAACTCGAAGAAAAATTTAGAGAGAGCCATTAGACGAAGTACCGCCAATGGTGCAGAAAGTCCCCGGCTGGCGCAGAGCAGCATTCCT
>NW_009649307.1:927802-962376 GCF_000708025.1 Charadrius vociferus
TCCGATGCTGGAAACAACACAGGTCTGGCTGGACTTCTGGTGACACCACGCTGGGTCACGCTGATTTTACTCGGGGAGAAAACTAGCACCATCTTGATACTCCGGAGTAAGGGAGGTGTATGAAAAGGGCTGTAGGGAATCGCTGCATCTCTAAAAATTCACTTGTGGCCTGAACTCTGCGACACAGCCTTCCTTTTGGCACGGTGGTTTGTTAAACGGCTGTTGTTCCAGGCTGAAGGTGGTCATTTCTGTCCATATGTACTGAGAGAAAGGTTATGCTACAAACTAGGGTTCCTCCATTTCTCCTGCTGCTGAAGGGGTGGATGTGGATGTGGGTGTGTGGGAAGGTCCTGCTCTGGGTTCTTCTCTGCGCCTTTCTGGTTGTGACTCTCCACTTAGCATTGAATACAGATGTTTATGCTTATACTTAGAAAAGGACAGTCTGGAAATAAACTCCTCTTCGCACCACTCCACCTCCCGCTTCGTATGTTAAGACTCTTTATTCCCTCATAGTAATTTTCCAAGTGGATTAGCACAGGTCACCAAGGCATCCACATCAGTAAAATACGACGAGATGTTACTGTCATCTCCTGAAACACTCCAGCACTCCACCCATTGCTTATCAACCTGCCCTGCGGTAATCCTAATAGCTATGTCATAGCAAGATTAACAAAAAAAAAATCCAGGCAAATATTTATGGTTCCCTTCAAGGTACGTATTAATCCGAGAAGGTGAAGTGGGGTAGGTGCTTTATGAGGAGAGCTTGGAAATGTCGCTCGTGTGGGCTGAGAAGGGATTCTGCGGGTCTGGGTGAGCTGCTGCTGCTGGCGTGGGGAAGAGTGAGGGTGTGGGGGGGACGACACGGGGACTGGGCAGCCTCTCTGTGTAGCATCCCCCGGGTGGGGATGGGGAGAGGAGCAGCTGCCACTCACAAAAGGGGGGGGACAAGGACCAGTGTTTTAATTGCCCCTCGGTGCTCTAGCAGCATCACACAGCAGCTCGGTAACGAGAGACAGGAGAAGAAACATAAAGACAAAGCAGAGGAGGAGCAGCTTGAGGCTGGAAGAAAGAAGCAGAAGAGCTATACAGCGAGGTGGCATCTAGTAAATGCCTGGGGAGGCGGTATTGTTTGGGAGGCGATAGATTTGGTCACGGTGAAGGCGGATTCCTTTTTGTCTGTGGGACTGTGCAGGGTTCTGGAGTTTGGGGAGTGATGTGAGAGGGCTAACGAGGTTCAGCTTCCTCCCCCAGGGTACAGCAAGTCCCAAGATGGTCATGTGCCAGACTCCAGTCTAGCTAATGGTGGGGATGCTTTCCTACTTTTAAATTCTCTGTGCTCATTAAAAGGTCTAAACTAAGATATATTTTTATTTATTTATTTTTAATAGCAGCATGTCAGCACTGACCAGAACCACGCGCTTGGGGTCTGCTGCAGAGGAAAAGGTAGCGAGGAGCGTAGTGGATGCTGCAGTTCAGCTCAAGTCAGGCAGAGACCGGTCTCCGAAGGGGAGAGCTGGAAAAAGAAAAGGAGACTCTTTCTAGCTGTAGCTCTGAACTCTAGGAGATATTTTTAATGTTGTTAGTGTGCTGTAGTCAAAGAATGCTTTGTGCCTGGCAAGGCTGTGGTAATCACTAATGCTTGTAAATATTGCCCCCTCTTTCCCAGAGGAGAAGAAAAAAAGCAGGATTCCTTGCAGTTTGTGTGGGTTTGGGGGGGGGTTATTCTGAATCAGGTGCAGAGCTGTGTCACCAGAGGGAGCAAGTGAGCCTGAAATAGTTGCTTTCAACAAAAACCAGCAGCAAATAATCACAGCCTTTGCAAGAGGTAAATTAAAACCATCTCCAGCCTGGGAAACATGCACAGCTCAGCATCTTTCCTCCATAAATATTTCCCTGCTGTTCCATCTTTGTAACCCCTTTGGAGCCCAGCAGCCGCGTTCTTCCCTCCTTGCCGTGTGCTCCCTGAGCTGGGCAGAGATTTTCACCCGTCGATAACTGAGCTCTGTGGCTCTGTCGGACCTTACTGGCCTGAAGAGGTCAAGAAAGGATTGGTATGAAACCAGTCTGGCCTTCCTGCGTGGCACTGGGCAGCCTGACATCCCTATGGCGCAGTTGTTAGTACTGGAGCAGTAGATTTAGTCATTTCCTTAGCAACCCTCACGCGTTTCTATTGCTAAAGCAACACTTCAGCTTCGGAGGAGTTTGGTCTCTCTGTCTTCTGTCGCCCTCTTTAAATAAGGGGGTTTTCCAGGCTTTGCCCACTCATCAGGAGCAGGCAAGTAGCTGGAAGTTTGGGTTTTTAACATTTGTGTTATCAAAGCTCAGTCCCAGCCACACGATGTTCTTTCCCACCCTATCTCAATGGCGGTTTATCCCTGTCTGCACAGAGATGCTATGAGGAATACGTGGGATTTTGCTCTGAGGAAGCTGAGAGCGAGTTGCCATAAGAGGGCTCCAGAGCTCTGTTCTTGAGTGCGCTCCTTTGTGGAGCGATCTTCCCCCTTTTCTTTACCAGTATGTCCAAGCTGCCTTAGCAAAACCCTCTTACACCTGCTCAAAATAGTAATTGTTTTTCTTCTTGTATTGCTCTGACTGGTTATGAACGTGGTCTCTTCATCTTAACCAGTATAGTTGTACCTATTACAATAATGCCATATACTAATAAAGCTTATTACATTGTCTGAATAGGGAAATTTGACTTGGTAAGACTCCTTCCCTTCTCCTGTTGCAACTATACTCCCGTAGCAGGAGCTGTGTCAGTGCAGCTTTGGGGAGAGGAGGTCGGGGACCACTTTGAGAGATGATGTTCATCTGTATGCAGCGTGCTGCCTGCCCGTCTGGGAACCAGCACAATGAGACCCGGGGACGGGGTTTGGGGCAGGGGAGGGAGTTGTGTTGCCATGACAATACAACTTGCAATGGATGACTCTTCGGAGAAAAGCATCGTGTTTTTTCAAAGGAGAAAATAATAAATAGAAGAAGAAAAAACAGTGTAAAATAATAGCAGTTGAAATACGGTGTGAATTGTAGCTTCAAGTAGATGCAGCTTGCTAGAAGAACGTGGGGCTGTAGGTGCTAGTTCTGGAAATGATCTTCCCCTTGGGGTGTCGAGGGAGCATTAAGAAGATCAGGCAGGAGCCAGGCATCCTATGAGTAAGCGTCCAGCAAGTTTTCCATGCAAATATTTGGACGTGCAGTAATGAGTTCCAGTAATAGCTGACTGCTGACTCGCGCCACGGGAGATGCTGGGAGAGCAGGGACCGTGTGCTGATAGCGTGCTTACCAGTGAAGATACAGCTGCCAGTCTGGGACGTCAGGCGCGGTGCAGATGGCCAACTATTTATATTTCTGTTGTGCCTAGAGCAGATTCCTCCGTCTTACCGCTGTCTGGGGGAAAGTAAATGTCCCCTGCAAGCCAGAAGTGGTAAGGATGTATTTACAGGAAAGACAGTGAAGTCCAACAGACCCAGTCCTGCTCTGGGGGCTTTTTAGGAATTTCCTTGTTGATCCTGTTTAGGTGGAACATTTTTAATCCTGCTGTGAATCCGTCTTAGAGATGGGTTTTGTTTTCGAGCATGGCCAGAGTAAGATCTGTTTCTACTTTGATCTGGCACCTAGCTGTAAGCTTGTCCTGTCTTAACATAGACTCCAAAGGCCCCAGTAAAACATGCTTTTTTTAACTGTCATCCTCCCAAAATTGTTCATGAGGAGAAACTAAACTTACCCAGTTGCCCGTAATTCAAGATGTATAATGATTGCACTGGTGTCACAGCCTGTTGTGTCTTGTTAAGCACAAATAGAAATTCCAAGGAAGGATGGGATAATTAGAAGCAATCCAGTGATTCTTGTGACTGTATAAAAATAACAGGACATTTTAAGGATGAGTTATTTTTAGCAGCCTCATGTCAAAAAAGTTTTGTGAGGTTTTGCATCTGAAAATAGTAAAATGAGGTATTATACCTGCACTTTTTTCTTTTTCTCTCTCTTTTTTTTTTTTGTTGGTTGTTTTGTGTTTGTTTTTTTTTTCTCTGAGGTGCCAAGGATCTTGCTTCATAAAATAAATTGGCTGTGGAAATTGTTGGGGCAGCTAACAGAGCCCGCTGGCTTCCTTTAGCCGTGGGACCCACAACCGGCCAAATGCTTAGTGGGTAGCGACGATCTGATTTAAGAAGAATCTGGTTCGAGCAGTACACCTGAAGGAAACCTTGCAGCCTGAAGCTGTGTGAGGTCTATCTGATCTGTATTCAATTTTGGTGGTTTATGGTGTCTTGGGGAAGGTAACTTGTATTTTCTGTTCACCTGTCCTGTCATGAGACTCTCCCGTAAGACGGGGTGGTTTTCAGGCTTGTTCTGCAAAGCTGCTCTTCCAAGGCAGAGCTTCCAGATTGGTGGCCAAAACCAAAAAGTGAAGCTTTTGTGGGTTTTTTTTTGTTACAGTATATCCTCTTTGTGCTCCTGGAAAGTCAAGTGGTAGTGTTTATATATCAAAAAAAAATGGGGGAGAGGGTCGAGGGTCTCGACAGCTGCTCACTCTGGCTGCCAGGCAGAATCCCGCACGCCACACCAAACCGATTCACAGAGGTGCTCAATTGCAGTGTGTGTGTTACCAAAGGTTAAGCTTATGCACCTGAACAAGGTGAAACAAAATTTAAGATCAATAGTGGAAGTGCTCTTGGGTGCTGCGCCGGTGGGACTTAGGCTGGAGAGCAATGGGTGATGTTCCGGAGCCGCACAAAGTGAGGCGGCTTCTCCTGAGGTCTGGGGTGGGACGGAGCAATGTCCCCTTTGGTGTAAAGGGGAATATACGGATCCTTTAGTGTTGTCGCATTCCGTTCTTGCTGAAAGTCTTCTGGTTTGAGAGGCTTCACCAGCCCTCCTCCCTGGGGAGGAGGGGGATGCACCACGGTCATGCAGGTGGGAACCACGGTAGGGAAGAAACTTGGAGACGTTGCGAGTACAAAGGAGTGATTCTACTACAGTAGATGATGTCTCGGGATCTTAATGTCCGCTGTGGGCATTGCACTGCCCTTCATCCCCAAATGGTATCGTGCAGACATCTTCTCTCTTAATGAGATTTGACAAACTGAAGCTTGGGTTCGTTTTTGCTTCTGGAGTTATAATCAGTTTTGTGGTTTCCACCCAATCCTGCTGCATTGTTTTATGTGATTCTGAAAGTGAAACTAGAGCCGAACAAAAATGAAGTTGTCCTGTCAGCTGCTGTTGTCGGTGCATCTGCGACGCGAGGTGTGAAGTGCTGCTGGCAACCAGCGGGCGATCTTAAGTGCGGCGCCATTTGGCCTTCGCCTTTTGTGTAAGTGGCTTTAAGTACATCTGTGTTGACTGCTGTAAAGGTAAGAGAATACTTTTTCATTTAAAAAAAAAAAAAAAAAAGCATAAAAGCAAAGTTACTGTTCCTGAATGAAATAGCTTCTGACTGCTGTTATTTGTGGATTGAGCCTGTCTGCGTTTGAGCTCGGGAATTCGGAATAACACCTGATGGAAGAAACGTAGGGTTTTTTTTAAGCAAACGTGAACATGCCCTAACTAAAAGGCCAAATACGTTCCTGATTTAAATGAAATTCTCAGCTTGTTAAGCATCGTTTTCCAGCGGATGCACACAGAGAGTTGCGTGGAAAGGAGCAGATTGGGTCGCCTGGTGCAGTGGTGCATCGTGTATCCGCAGTGCCCCGGCGGAGACTTCCCAGACCACGCGTGGAGCCCAGGGCTGCGCTCCCTGAACGCTGCCCGACTCTGCCTGTTTGCCGCTGTCTTTTTTTGGTCTCCCTCCCATTTTGTCTCCCTTTAAAACGAGACATCTGTGCTCTTCCACAGTCCGTTTGCCCATGTGCATCCCTGGCGGAAGCGGGAGGAAAAACCCTTTAATCCTTACTGGGGGGGGGACGGCGGTGGCCTCTGGTGTTTCCGGAGTTTTAAGGAAGTCTCTGAAGTTCCTCTTTGACTCCCCTCGGCAGAAATGTGACAGATGGGTCTTTTCCTTTTATGGCCAATAATGCTGGTTTCCCTTTGCAATAAAATCCCGGGTCAGAAGTGGAAGCGAGAAGTCGGGCAGGGGGAAGGGGCCGGTCTCACCAGCTCCAAATGGGTGGGGATGTGCTTTGCGACATAGTAAATTCTAGGTTAAAATAAACCAAGTTACAACATCTACCCGGAGGTGCTGATTTTGTTTGCTTCAGGGGCGCCTTAGGCTTTCAGTACTGTTGCTTAAGACAGCAATTAGGAATTGTGACTCTCCTTAATTTCGTGGGGAGCAGTCGATCTGGTCCCAACCCAGGATGGTTTTGAGATAGTCTGATTGAGCCTAGATAGCTCTGATTGAACCCAGGTAAGTGCAGGAAGACAATACCCGCTTCTTTTTGACAGTCACCTCCAGCCCTTCACGCCAACTGGAATGTCTTGGCCTCTCATGGATGTCTCAGAATAATTTTTTCCCTAAAGAACCGTTTTCCGCAGCAGTTAATGTGGTCTTTGTGCCTGATGCTTGGCACTGGCTTCGCTCATTAGCTGAGAACAGGTAATGTCCCTCTGGGTGGTAATTGCCCATGGTGTTGGTAAGCCAAAAGCCAACTTTGTCAGCCAATAATGGCTTTTACAAATCATCCGTGGCTGCAAATGGTCCGATGAATTTCAACCTTAAAAGTATTTTTCTAATAAAGTGAATGTCCTGTTTCTTGCTACAAAGTGCTTCGTATCCTGTTTCAGGACGTTAATGCAAATGGCTTGTTTGGCAGTCGGTTAAACTGCTCCATTTTTAAGTGGTCCAGCTCGTGTTTCTTCCCTGCAAAACCTGTTGGCTGCTGCTTTCGTTTCGGTTCTTATTCAGCACTTGAGCTCTGAAACTGGGGGGTGCTGGGGTGGGAATTGTAACTGGTTGGGAGAGTCTGGTGGGACGTTCCTAGGACTGTCCACAAGCCTCCTTTGCTTCCAGTAGCCACTGGCTGGAGCAAAATGGTTCATTTATGGGCTCCCCCCGCTCTTTCCTCTGGCAGGCAGCGGAAAGACCATTCTTACCCTGGTCCAGCTGGTCGTTACTTCCCTACTTGCACCTTTGAAGAAATGAATCAGCCACCTGAAGCGAGAGCGGCAGATTTGGGCTCACACAACCATCTCGATATGTTACGGATCTCACGTTTAATTCCAGCCACCCCTCACTAGATCACCGCTTCCAGTTGAGGGTGTACCGTTGGGGCTTCTCTTTTGGAGAAAGGTGTTTTGAAGATCTCCGTTCCTTGGTGGTTGACTGTAGGAAGGGCAGCAGGTTTTGCTGACGAGGACAACCTCTTCCCAGGGTTACTGACTGGTCAGTAGGAGCTAAGCGCTTCCCCACGTGTTGGGGAAGCTGTTTGGAAATGGTTTTCAGTAGCATCCGCATATTCTTTGGCTCTGTTTTAAGGATGGTGTGTTTGTAATCACACTTTTTTTTTTTTTCCTTCCTCTCCTTGTCTTTACAGCAGAGGTCCCGGGAAAATGAGAACAGGATCTGTAAGCAGCTCTAAGGCTGGGGAAATGGCTGAAACAGGCCCTGTTCCTAAATACTTTGCTTGTGCTGCCAAAATTGTTGATTTGATCTTTTGGTATCCCACATTTTGTATTTTTGTCTGTGGTTCATACCCCTCTGAGGGTATCGTACTTAATCCTTTTGGAGGAACTGCGCATGCAGCATGACTTAATCCATCCTTTTGGTAAGGTAAACCCCAAAGCGCCAGTCTTGCTCCTTACCTACATTCAGCCATACCAAAGCACTCCCTACTTGCAATTCTTCTAATTTCTTTTTTTCTGCGTGAGTGTAGAAGGCAGGAGGTGGACTGTGTGTGATAAAGGTGACTGGTGGACCCCCACCGTGCAACACGAGCTGCATTTCTCAGTGATCCGGCGTGGTAGGGTGGCTTTGCTTCTGAACCAGCCAGGATTCTCCCCTCAAAAACTGATGACAGTGGTTTGTTTCGCTGTTGTGGTTGGATTGTGGCAAAATCATAGAATGGTTTAGGTTGGAAGGGACCTTGAAGATCATCCTGTCCAACCCCCCTGCCCTGGGCCGGGACACCTCCCACCAGCCCAGGTTGCTCCAAGCCCCGTCCAACCTGGCCTTGAACACCTCCAGGGATGGGGCAGCCACAACTCCATGACTTCTCTGGGCAACCATCTGCTGGGTCTCAAAGGGATCCCTGGAGATGAGATGAGGTCGGTTGTGCTTTTGTTTTTTTGGCTTTTACACAAAACAGGCTTACAACATTTCTGGTTCATAGACAAATTGTGCCATGCAATTAGCTGAAAAGTGCACTTAATTAAACTTTTTGGTTACTGAAGCAGGGGGAAAAGAGGGGAACTGGTCTTTCTGATCAGTGATTGTAAGCGTGACAGAAAGGGAACTGCTTGCCTTGGGATTTCACAACGCTGAGGGTTGCAGCGTGCTCTTCCCGTCTCACTTCTGTTGCCGTGGGCCGTCTTCTGCGCGGTGCTGGGACCTCGCGAATGTTTCGGGGTTCGAGGCATTATTTTTGCTCTCGTTTTCCCTCCATCTTGCCCCCTTTTGCCCAGTCTCACATGATCGTGCGGAAGCGAGCCTGTCTTGCTGGATTACCAGCTTTTGTTTCAGAGCTGGTGCGGATGGAGAGGCTCCCCTTGGAATCGCTAACTCGGTTTAGCTTCAATGTCCGCAGATCCGTGGTGGTCTTCCTCTTATTCCAAAGAGTTTCCAAGCCCCAGATTTTTCTGTGACTATATAAAAAAAAAAAAGTTAATTGAAAGGGATTATATGCCTTAAACGAAAATTAAATTACAGATTAAACAACTCTTCTAATTAGAAGACAACTGTGTCCTGATTTAACCCTTGTTTGGCAGGATATTGCAGCACCACTGTTTTCTAACCTGCCCATCCTCCCTCTGAGTTTAGGCGGCTGATCGGCTTTGGTCAAGATTAGACTGGTCTGGGGGTAAGCAGGCACTTTGCACGACGGCCTGGGATGGCCGTATCCCCTCTGCCACGTTCCTTGCCGGGGCCGGTGGGTTTGCGGGGAGCGCGCTGGGCATTCCTCTGTTATTCCAAAGCCTGGTACGGTCCTGCCTGCAGAACACCTCTATATTCATTCACAGGGCACTGGTGAGGTGGCCTGAGGGGATGCGACAGTGTACGCCTGGAAAGGGCTGACACTGGTGTTTTCCCCCAGTGCGAGGTGTGCTTTGGGTAAGAAACACTTTTGATGGCTGCAGCCCGTGCCCGATGGTTTTGGACATCACTTCTCTTACTGCATCTCCTTCGCAGTGTCCCTCTGCTCCCTGCAGCCCTGGGGAGGCACATTTTATCTACCAAAGCTGCAGAGCTAAACAGCCTTAGCGGGGCTTGAAAAAAAACATCCCCAAATTGCGGTTTTGAGGCTTCTTGGCACCTCTACACCAAATAGAAACCCGGGCCCAGGTGCTGTTAGGCTGGGCTCACGGGTGCTTCCGATATGGGAGGGAATGGAAACGTCATCTGGGGGCTCGGAAAGAGGAATTGGTGATTTTCTGGCACGTCTATTTCCCTGATTAGTTTTCAGTACTTTGCTTTATTTTGGTGCACACTCATTTGCTTGATATCTTATGATTATGATTTTGAACAGGCATCTGAATAGCTTTTGTGGTGTGGGAGGAAGTCCAGTGCATGTATGCACTGGAGCTTCAGCTGAAGACTCCTCCATCACGCTGCACTTCTCGGTGATTTTGGCTTTTTAAAATCTCACACTGGGCTCTTTCTCGCCGGGCGGTTTCAGCAGGTTCCTGGTACAGCCCATCGGCTCTGGTTTTACCACTGGCTTATTTTAGCGTAGCAAACGAGCTGCAGATGACTCACTGTCACGTTGGTGAGTTTGGAAGATGGAGGTTAGCAGTTCAGAGGGCCGTTTTCAGTTCATCTGCCGTAAATATTATAGCTATAAATAAGGTAGTTACAAGGCTGGCTGCTGTGGCTCGTGCGCTGCGTGGCTCCGTCCGGGGGCCGCAAAGCTCTCCTCTTACCCTCTGCACAGAGCTCTCCTGGGGAGCAGCAGGTGAGGGGTAACTGTACCACGAAGGCATTAAAACAATCAATTATCTGAACTTCTGAGATTTCAAGGAGGCCAGGTATCACTTTGCTTTCATTTCTCTTTATCTTTGGTAGTTCCCCGGCATTTTTTATTTCTTTTTGTTTTCCTACGGCCAGTTTAAAGCTAGGAGCCGCCTTACTTTGGGGGTTTCCCCTCCTTTGGGTTTAATCTCGTGGCAAAGCAAGCTGTACTTGCCCAGTTTCTGAGGGTGTATTTGTACCTGGGCTAAAGCTGTTTCCCAGCATAGCTGCTCTGCTCAGCAGTTGACCTTTTCTCATCCCTGGCTGGTGTTATAATGACCCGGAGTGTTAACTCCTGCTGTAGGTAGAGAGTACAGTTAAAAAGGTTCTAAATAGGAAATGAAGTGTGTTAATGCTGCTAAATTACCATCAAAATTGCCATATTGCAGAGGCTCATTAAAAGTGGTCGTAGGTGTGTTACATAAACTGTTGATGGAGGAGAGGACATCTGTAACCGAGCTCCTCCTGGGATCCTTTCGTAATACAATAAAATCTGAGAGACGGTAGGGGGAGAGAGAACCAAAGAAAACCAGGGCAGATCTGGAGGAGGTTTTCTCCGGCTCCTGCCACCCAAAGCCCCGCAGAGGGATTTGTGTCTGATGGGGGGGGATTTGTTTATCATGTGGTGTTGCAAGAGGGAAGTTTCAAAATTAACTTCAGTAATTGTTCCTCCTCTAGGTCTTACAATGCGTTGTTAGCAGGTACCTCTGCAAATAAGATACCTTGCTTTTGTTATACCTTAACCTTCTTGATGTTGTTGCATACAACCCCTCCAGTAACCTTCCAGAGTTATCCTTTAAAAACCAGATTGCCTGTCTCAAAATCTAATCTGTTCCTCTCCTAAGGTCTCTATTGTTTCCCCCAGTTCCACAGTTGCTCCCACTGCCGTTTAGCCCTGCTAGATTTCATCAGTTAGAGTTCCAGCTATTGGAAGCAGCATCCCTTTTTGGGTGAGGTTGTACGTAGGATTAAACGGATAACCTCTTGGAGCTCCTGTGCTGAACGGGGTAAGGCGATCTGCATTGAGGGGAGAGGCAAGAGGGTCAGCTGCTGAGTGCTTTGAACTAGTCTTTAATTATTTATGTTGGCTGGGAAGGTATATAACTATTATCTGCAATCAGTCCAACAGATCTGGAAACTGGGTAACAACTACAGATGTGTTTCCAGTAGCATGTGCTGAATTTCTTTTAACTTTCTGCCCTGGTAAGGTGCAATATGACCTCAGGTTTACCGATTTAGACAACATCTTTGGTGTCTCAGACTATGTTTAACCTGCCTTTATAAAGTGACCGGGCGGTGGTTTCCTCTACTTGCACTGCAGGCTGACTCGGGTTGGTGGGTGACCACCTCTGGGTAGGTCACCAAGCCAATCCACCCTGGCTGTATCCAAACTTCCCAGTGTGCTGAGCTGGAGAGGCTCTGTGCGCAACATCAGTCTGCTCAGGGTAGGGGACTACCTTCTGAAAAATGTTATTTTAGGGGGAAAAGCTTGTCCTTACGAGAAACCCCCGTTTCTCAGTTTAGGAGAAGGGATGCTGCTGCGATGAATGAGAGATGCAAATACTGCAGTGCTCATTTACACAGCTGCCCTGCTGCCTGCAACTTTTGATGTGTTCCTTGCATCTCTGGAGCTTGAGAGGAAGCAGCTTTGAAACTAAAATACTTCTTTCCAAACATCCCAAATAATGGAGGGGGGGGGAAAACCAAACCTTTAACGTTTTGTACAAGTTCAAGTTAAATCATGATCCTTCTCCAAAAGAGCTGTTTCTCTTACTCCGATTATACTATGGTACCTGAGCATGAGATCAGCAGGCAATTTCTGGTGCTATCGTGGTTTCCACCTCTGACCGGCCATAGGGTGATGGTGTTGCTGAGCAGCACTTCTTGCGTGAAGCTGTAGATATTTTTGCCCTATAGGTCTCTAACCACTGCACCCGAACCAGCAGCTGATCTGCCCTTTTAAAGTCAAGCTCCGGGCAGCAGAAAAGCTTGCTTTTGGTTTGGTATATGTGTTTCAGGAACTTCTGAATTACATATATGAGATAGTCTTACTGACTTAGGCAAGCATGGGGTGGGAGTTACCATGTGTTTCTGGTTCTCAGGTTCTAGTGCAGATCACCCAAACCTCTGTGGGAACCGGTCTGCCAGTGTGTTTCTGGAAGCATTGTGTATCTCCAGTGCCTTAAAGATGGGGAGGGAGCAGAACATGCTGAATTTAACAAGAACACGCAAAACAGGAGGCATTGGTTGGGGTCATTGTTTCTGGAATGGGGTTTAATATATATGGCCGTAAAAGCTTTAACCAACCCTCCTGGTGGGTATCAATGCATATTTTTCTTATCCATCTTTTAACTCTCCATCAGTTGTAGGTCCGTACGTTTCCACGCTGGCATGTTCTTACAGCCTAGTCCAAGGCTTGTGCCCCTGCTTTATCTCTTACCGCAACCTCTCCCCTCCCAGAATAAATCAAGCCCGTGCTAAGGAGAGGAGACTTCAGATTTTCCTGGGTTTCTCTTTAGCCGCTCATCGCCTCCTGTTGGTCCCAGGACCCGGAGCTGCCGTGTGGCCGGTGGCCGCTGAGCGGCAGCGCTGCCCGGGGAACAGCCTTACTGGGGACCCAGCTCCTGGGGGGGAACAGCAAACCCCCCCCAGCACCCATCTCCTCCTGGCCCCTCGCTCCTTGCCCCCTCGCCCATCCGAGGCACGGTGTTCGTTTCTCCCCGCTGCATAGATTTTGTGCATTTGGAGTTAGTACTTGCTGCCCATCTCACCCGTTGCATGCGGCGATGCTGCCGGCTTTGGGACCGGAGGACTGCTGCGGCAGTTGCCGCTGGAAGGAGCACTCTCCATACTGGGAGGTCGGGTACCTGTGGAGTTGAGGTCCCAGTTCCCTGCGCTGGGTGTTTGTACGTCTCTAAAGAGGGTCTTTCCCCAAAATGGATTGTCTTGGACTGGATTAGAACCTCTTTATCCTAGCTTAACATATAGGAAATCCCAGAAACGGCCCTGAAGGAGTTTGCTCGTGAGAGCTTATCCATGCTTAAAGCATTCATTTAGCTACTTCTGCATCCATTTTTAGTTAAGGTCAGTGCAGCTTTCTGGACAGTGGAGACTTTGTGGGAAGGAAGACTGTGTGGTTCTTTGTTTTCCCATTAACTCCTCTGGTTGGGAATTGCAGCCCTTTAATTAAACCAGTGCAGTATGGACTGGCCCTGAGGTGCTATTCTAAGACTATTCCATTCACATCTGCTTTTGGGTAAAACTTGGCCTGTTTGAGGTTAGCCTGCGCTATTGTGTGTCTAAAAGCAGGAAGAACCAGAGAATCAATCACTGGGGCTCCGTCCCAGCGAGCTCCGAAGGGATGCGGGGCATGTTTTACCTCCCTCTCCCTCCTAGCAGGGAGCGCAGCGGCACGCGTCCCCGGGGGTGCCATCGGCGGAGACCGCTGGAGTGTGCAACTCGCCCTTCCTGGGGGACACGGAGAGTCGCACGGCGCAGCAGCGAGAGGATTTAATTAACCAGCATATGGAGAGCTAAGGCAAGCCCTGGACTCCGCTCGGAGCCACCACGGAGAGCCGGAGGGCGGTGATGACAGCCTTGTCCATCGCCTGCTGTTGTTTAAGTTGAGCTTCCCCTCCTCCCTTTGCATTTCGCTCGGTCAGTAGATGGCTTCGTGTAAACTCCTACAGAAGAAGCGGGCACGCAGGAAAAAAAAAACCGTGGGCAGTCGGTCAGTGATCTGTGCCTATCATCTGATGTTTTTGTCCATGTGGCATTTGTTTGGGTTGAAACCGGGCAAGCCAGTGCATCTACATGGCCGGGAGCGCATACAACAGCCTGACTGTAGCCAAAAGGACATGGAGACTGGCAGGGAGAAGTTGATAATTTGGGTGTTGTCACCCTCCCCGCAAGGGCTGGACCTTGGAGAGTTATTTTTACTAGGCAGCAGAGTGGAAAAAAAAAAAGTTTAGGCTGTCTTTTAAAACTGTATAATGCATTGCAAGCCCCAGTAGAAGTGCTGAGGAAGGTGGTAGGTTCCCGTAAAACACTCTTGTCTACCTTCGTTTGGTGCAGGGACAATTAACAAGGATGTTTAAGGATTGTGATGCCTGTGCTAAAAGCAAACTGGTTGCCCTTAGCCAGGCTGGCCCTGAGCACAGAAAGCTGCGTATCCGCACCGCTGACCCTGGGAACAAAGGATCGTCCTGAACCCAAACATGTTTGTGTTAATCCCGGCTGCTTCCTGGCGGCCAGCGAGAGGAAACAGAGCCACTACCTCTAACAGATGTACAGTGAGGAGATTACAGTGGGCGATTAAACACCCTCTCCATCACATCCTCCTCTCCGCCGTCCCAGCCCGGCGCATTAATGGGCTGTCCCAGGCTGCCCGCCAAGCTGGGGCAGATGTAATAGGCAGCAGATACTCAATCTCCCGCATCCGTGCCTGGTTCGGAGCCGTTGGCTAACACCAAGGCTTCTGCAAACGCGCTGCCCCTCGCACCGCAAGCGTGAGCTGCGTTGGCTGTACCTGCCTGCGAGGAATGGGCTGGGGAACGGCAGGAGAGAGACATATGGGGTTCACAGCATCCAGAAATGATGAGTTTCACTCAAAAGCTGTTAAAACTAAAGCGAAACGTGCTTTACCACATCAGGGATCCCCTACACAAGTGGGCCAGGGTTTGCTGGTGGACGAGACGCTGGAGGAGCAGTCAGGCAGGGTCTTGGTTTGGGTGGACTGACTTGCTTCTCAGCTGTTAGGTTTGGAGTAGAAGATTTCGGGGCTGGGAAATACTTATTCCCTCTTTGTGTGGGTTTAGGTGCTGCCTTACATTGCAGTAGCTGGTCTTAGTGCCAAGTGCTGCTCTTAGCATAGAAGTAATCGAGACTGCTAGCAAAACACCCAGCCATCCTACTGTCCGTTTAGGTTAATGAATATGGTAATGGCAGAGTATGTTTCTTTATCAAACAAAAAGCTATTTCCAAAATGAAAGAACCCCCTGTGGAAATTGTAGAGATCAGAACTGTCATCACGCGAGACGTGCAAAACCCTCGTCAGCCAAGCCGGTTGGATTCGAATACGAGTAAAAATCTAAAAAGGTCCCGTTTCTTTTCTTGGGCGAGTGCTGGGACCTCAGTTACGGCACTGGAGCAGTCGCCTTTGTCTGAACCGTGGGCTTTCTCCCCGCTTTTGCGCGAAGGGGGTCCAACAGAGGTTCCTGTAACTGCCAACAATGTGCCATTGTCTTGGGGAGAACAAGGAGAAAAGTTGCATCGAGTTCTGTAATGGCACATGTTATTGTCTGTTTTTCCCTGCCTCTGTTCTGGAGAGGATGTGGCTTGGTCAGAAGCAGCACCAGGTGACACTCGGAGTTAGGAAGCCGCGGGGACACCTCCTTCGCGGGGTGCATTGGACCGGGCAGGCAGAGCTGCCCGTGGGGTTTGCAGCTCCCCCGTGGCCAACAGGTCTTGGGAAAGAACCCAGAAATGTGCACACAGCTGCGATGGCACTCGCTGTGCGGCGGTCACGGTAACGCGGAGAACCCGATACATCCTATCTCATGCCATCCCAGTGCGTTTGGGAATCTGCACGGCCGTGCCTCTTCCCTTTTCCTGCGTGTAGGAGACAACTGTTTGGCAAATATCAGCAGCTTCAGCTCAAGGGAGAGCATTGTTGTTTTTTTTCAAATAGCTGCAGCGTGCAAAGCGAGGATGGTGGCGGGAACAAAAGGCAAAGGGAATGACTTGGTACGAAAGTATAAGCGGGACCATCTGCTTCGGAAGGGCATCGTTTCTAATTCGGCAGCGAAGGAGGCTCCTGGAGTTAAGTAATTGGGAATAGTAGGCTCCTGGCTGGAAAGTGTGCCAGCCCTTCTGGCAAAAAGCTGTTAAATCTTTGTTGCTGGCGTGTGAAAGTGGTTCTGTGTGGCAGGGCTCCAAAGACTGTTTTTAACCCTTGATGTATGTAAAAAAAAAAAAAAAAACCAACAACAAAAAAAACCACCCACCAACCTACAGCACTTTTGGTCTTGGAATGGCATGTGGCTGAGTGTCAAGAATAAAAGGGGAAGGTGGGTCCTCGTCAAGGTATGTGAACGGCTCCAAGTCTGATCCTCCCGTGCCGATAAGAGACAGACCTGGCCTGCAAACCTGTACATGAAATGGTGCCTGTTTTAACAGCTTTAAGCAGGAAAATGCAGGGTCTGATGAATGATTCATGAGGATCAATAGAACCAAAGCATTTACTGCTCCTTAAAACCAGTGCCTGCCTGCCAAAGGGTGCATTTGCAAGGTGAGCGATCACAAAATCCTCTGCCGAGCTTTTGGGACGCAGTCACACGCTTGGCTCTCCTCTTCCTACAGCCCTTACCCTGCAGTCTGCAAACATGTCCGGCTTTCCAGCCAGGACGAGGAGCCTTTAATTCTCCAGATGAAAGCACAAGCTGTTACGCATCTCCCAGCAAGCGCAAATACAAACAAGTCAACATTTTGCACCCCCCTCCTCGGGGTGGCTTCCTTGGAAGCTTTGCTCTTCATCCTGTTTGTCTGATTCGCGATCAAAAGAGTTTTGCTGCCTACGTGTGTCTTTAAGCAGTTATTTCTATCGTATCTCGCATAAATGTCCAATTTCTTCACTAAAATAAAATGAAGGTAACGCAATCAGGAAAGATCTGTCTCTGCAATCGTCCTCTTTCGCTAATAGCGCGACCAGAGCTGGGCAAAGCTCTTTTGGGACCTTCTTTGGTGTGGAGTGGAAGAGGATGCTTCACAGCCATATGGGTTTTCCTGCCAGGGGGAGAAAGTTGGATTTAAAATCCTGAGCCCCAGCCATCCTGAAGATGAAACGGTTGGATTGTGAAACGTGTACTTTTTCCAAGTTTGATTTGGATGTTTTTTAATCTTCCTCAAATTAAAGGAAAAATCTCTTGTTTGACCCAAAACAAAATTATGTTTTCTTTGGCTAGCCAACCGAAAAAATGGGCTCTATCCCCAGTCTTAGTCCAAGTTCCCGTGCCAATAGTGCCTCAGCAGCTCTCCTACTCCACACAGCTTTACCAGTGCTGGATTAGAGCCTCTTTGCTAAAGAGTTTACAAGAAGAGGAGAGCTCAGTCAAGTTTAGTCCAGCTATTCTGGTTAAATTCATAAATATTTCTTCATATTCCACTTCTGTTTTATGGACATTTGTCCACATCCTGTCTTTTTAATCTGTTTACTCACATAAACTGCTTTATGTTGTGAGGTTTTACAAAGCATAACATGGATTTGCTTGCATGCGCGGTGAAGCAGAGTCTTCGATGGAGCTGCGAGGTTTCCATCGCCTGCTGCACTAGAAGCCCTTTGTACGAAGGGGAAAGATTTTGGTCAGGAAGCAGATGAACTCTGATGTCCTTTAGCACCGTGGTTTTATCTCTGTAGTCTCCTTGGGAAGTAACTAGTGAAGCTGGTACCTGTTCCATGAGTTTTAGGTGAATTGGGGGTTACGGACTCATTTTGTACCTGGGTTCTTGTATTTTGGAAACTCCTTGGCTCCTGGTGTTGACGGAGTCATTCTCGGTGGAGGGCAGAGCTCTATACCATCCTCAACTGAGAACCTGCGGTGTGGTGGGGGGCAGAGACGGGGATTTTTCCAACTCCTAATGCTGTTAGCGGTGTGCTGGGTCTTCTCTTTCTTTTAATACCTGTTATCTTCCTCAGGAAACATGTCGGAAGTGCCAGGGGCTGTGGAAGGAGCACATGAACCTCACCTGCGAGCAGCTGGCTGAGAAGGATGACATCAAATACAGGACGTCCATGTACGTAAACTCCACTACCAGGCAAAAATGGGGAGGTGGATCAACTCATAACAGCAATACGCTCTGCTGTGGAGCGGGTGGAGAAACCCCTCTGTTCTTGTGACTAGCAGAGGCCCTAAAGTCCTGCTGGGTGTCACTGCCTTCCATCAGGGAGGTCCTAGGGACCTAAAGGTGAGGTCGGTCAGAAGGCACCCGGGATGGGATTTCTTTCTGTGAAAGACACTTGGCAGCGGATCCAGCTGGTAATTCGAGGACGTGGGAGAGTTGTCACCAGAGCAGCCTGTTCCTCTGGCTCGCCCAGTGTCTGGCAGGCTGGCACCTGGTCCTTCTCGGAGGTGAGAAACCCCCATTAGTGTTGCTTCAGGGGGGAGAAAAGGGAGGTGTTGCAAAGAGGCAGAGAAGTGCATTGAGTCACAGTAAGTCGGTATTACCCTTTGAAAACTCGACTGGTGACGAAGCGTGGTTTGCTCAGCTACTGCTTTCTGGCTTTGTGGGAGGGGATGTGTTTTCTCGCAGAAGCTTGTCTCTGTTTCTAACCAGTTTGTAGAAGTCGTTACAGAATGGAGCCACGTTTTTAAGTACTCGGGTGTAAATCTTGAATGTTTCCTTAAAATATCGTGAGGTTTCATCTCTCTCGTTGCTACAGTAAATGGCAAAATCCTCTGCCTTTAGGAAATGAGGGAAGGTTCATCCATGGAGCTGCATGTCTGGTGCAGTGGAATGGGACTTGCCCATGTTGCTCAATCCTTTCCCCTCTGATTTAGAGTCTGTCTGGCATGAGGAGAGGCTGGAAAGCTCCACCACTGGAAAGCTGAATGACTGTTGCTTGCTCATCCCGCAGTCCCTAATTCAAAACAAAATCTTTTTACATGTTTGATACGACTTTTTTTCTCTGCCACTCCTTTCCCTGTAGGAAAGAGGGGTGAGAGGGAGGAGGAACGAGTTGTCATATCCCTAATAAGGAAAAAAAAAAAAAAAAAATCAGTTTCAAAATCTCTCGCAGGAACGTTGCTGCGGATAGATGAGTCTCACTGCCTGGTACAATAAAAGCTTCCTTTTGAAGCCCTGAGTAAGGAAAGGGAAGCACAGCTGGAGTTCAGGCCAAACTTCCTGCCTCGCTCAGAGTTTCCAAAAAAAAAAAAATAATAATCTGCATCCGCAGCATCCTGTTGAGTAGTGGAGGGAAGAGCAGCTGCGGCTCAGAGGAAAGTCGGTCTGGAGTTGGTGGTTTTTGGTTTTTTTTTTTGGTCTCTATTCTTAGCCTATCTCGAAATGCCTGGGTGCAGGTCAGGCCAGGTGTGACTGCGTGGGAGCTTTGGGCAGCTGCGAGGCAGCCGAAGTTCCCACCTCACCCTTCCCCGCTCCTCCGCTTGCGCTGACGGAGCGGTTTGTGGGGCTGCGCTGCGGCCTCGTTTGCTGCCGCCATCCTCCGCAAAAGCGCCTCCCTGTCATCTCCCAAACATGTGTTGGCTTTGCAGGTCCGCTGAAGTAGTTGGGTGGAGATGCCTGGCTGAGGGGGATCGTTCCCCGCTGTCAGGTCAGCACAGCCAGAGAACTGTGCTTCCCTCAATGAAAACACAGCCTCTTTACTCTTCTCTCATCGGATTTCACTTCTAGGTTGTGAATTAAATTGTAACGTGATCTCCAGCGGTCAGAAAATTGGCCCTTAGGATGACAGCTTATATTCTTAAGTCTTTTAATTAAATGACCGACCCAGGCTTTCCTCCGTTTCTGTGCCAAAATAGTATTGCCGCGAGCTGAGCCTTTGCACCGGAGCGCGTGTTGCTGCCAGGGTGTCTCATGGGGACAGGGACTGTGCTTTGTCCCGGATTCCCGTTTGTGCTCCGTTAGAGTAAAACCCATCTCATGAACCTAAAGCACTAACTTCTGGAAAATATATGTAGAGAGTCTTAAGAGAAGGGGGAAAGCCCAGTCTCTGTGGGGAAAGATGTGATTATTTTTCAGTTATTGATTTAAATGTCACAAAACCCACGTAAATCTGGAGCGTAGCAGCCAGGGTTTGGGGGGAAAAAAAAAATAATATACATGGTCGTAGCAACTTTGTAGCCGGAGCAACAGGCAAACGTAAAACTAGCTAATAGATGACAGCCAAGGGTTTGCTTTTCCTGAACTTTCTCTCCCGGGCTGTATTTCCCCGCGGCCAAGTCAAGCATCCGTGCGCCCTTTGGCACGGCGTAAATTCCTCCCAGGCCAGAGCCTGGCGCTGCGGCGTCTTGGCTCTCATGGAAACCGGCATCGGGGCTGCAGCACGCAGCCAGTGATTGACTTTCTTTCACTTAATTTGCTCTTGAGCTGTCGTGGGTTGGCTCCAAGTGGAGCTGAGCCCAGACCTCCTTGGAACAGCGCTGGACCATGGGGATGGCGTAGGAGGAAAGAGGAGGGGGAGAGATGCTCTGGGAAAGGGGGGGGGTAAGGCATCACCGGGATAGTGTAATAGTAATTTTACCGCGGGCTGGTGGTTGCAAACATCCCCTCTCTAATTCTTCTCCCTCCTCTTGCGTTGCAGAGAAGAGAAAATGACAGCCGCCCGAATTAGAAAATGCCACAAGTGTGGGACTGGCCTAATTAAATCGGAGGGTTGCAACCGCATGTCCTGCCGTTGCGGTGCTCAGATGTGCTACCTCTGCCGGGCTGCCATTAATGGCTAACACCACTTCTGCCAACACCCCCGGTCGCCCGGGGCTCCTTGCCAGGACTGTGCGAAGTGCTCTCTCTGGACGGATCCCACAGTAAGTAATGAAGGACTTCTGTGAATGATTCGCACCCTGATTTCAATTACCGTCCCATGCCAACGCGTTGAAATACATGCCTTCCACCACAGGAAAACGGCTGTTTTTAGACAGCGCGACTTTTTTCCTTTCCCAAGGAAGCTAAAAAGCACGCTACATCAGCACAGAGTCACATCTGACCGCAACTTGGAAGGAACTGCTGTTGCTTTAGGGAAAAACAGCTCCTGTTAGACGAGGGCTTTGTTTGGAAGCGCTGTTCTGCGGAGCGGGGCTTGTGGAAGGAGCTGGTGGGGAGCGTGTGCTGGTAGCAGGCACTGGGATTAGCGGGACTCGTTCCTAGTTTTGTAGCCGAGATGCTGTTTGGTACGGCTTTGCGTCTGGAGGGAAGGGGAAATCACGTGGGTTTGGTGCCCAGATCGTCTGTCCCTTCGCAGGGAGAGGGAGAGCCGCCCGCGAGCCAACGGTCCGAAGTTACGCTTGGGTCCATTCTCACGGCTGTTATCAGCAGCTGCAAAGGGAGAACTGGAGCACGGACTGGGCTGTAAGGGAAGCTGCAGTAACTTAATACAGCTTGTAGCTGTGACAAGCATGGGAAAACTTAGTGCAGCATCTCTGTAAATAGAGGTCTTTGATAGCAGAAATCTGGAAGGGAGCGTAGGTAGGAGCAGGAGTTGAATTTCCTGATTTCAGCAACCAGTGGAACAACGTGAATGTGGATCTGCTTTCCCAGGGCTTGTCTGAGCTTCGTTTTTCCCAACACTCCTTTGTCTCGGACCGCTGCGGCTTGCCAGAGCCTGGTACCGGCTCCTCTTTCCGCAGGTGATATGCGCAATCCTGTGTTTGTGTGGAGCCAAGGAAAAGCCACTGTAAATCTCCCTCCTACCTGCAAACTCTTGAGGATCTCCCAGCAGGATCCCAATCAGCGTAAACTTCCTAGTCCTCGGCTTGCCTGCCTTTATTCCCTGCGTTATCCTATCAATGCCAGGTGTTAAACCAAGCAGAGACACCTCCTTCGAGGCACCCCTGTAGCGTTTCCGACACCTGGTGATGCACTCCCTGGATTCCTGTCCCACTCCTCCCTGTTTTCCACCGGGATGCGACGCAGGGTTCGGCAGCACTGGCGTCTTTTGTTCCCGTCAGGCTGCTGACTGTGCTGGGTGATGGCATTTGTTCAGAGCCAGAGAAAACATGAGGCATCTCAAAAAGCCCGTACTGTACTTTAAAAGAAATAAATAAATAAGCAGCACAAAGAGGGCACTGTCACCAGGCCCTTTCCGGCTCTCTAATTAACCAATGTTGTGGCAAAGAAAAATTTCCCACCGTCAGCAAAGAGCTGGCACTGCCTGCTCTTTTTTTTTTTATTATTATTATTTTATTTTTTCCCTTTTTTTTTTTTTCCCCCTAGTGGGTGACAGAGCACTGGTGGACTGGGGAGTTGGAGCTGGGTGACCAACCTTCCTGCAGTGCAAAGAATAACGTGAAACTCAGCCGTTGGCTTCGAAGGCTGAAATGAGAGATACCTGTATGCGTTGTCCCCCTTCAGAAGGGGTTTAGTGACGGGAACCCAGTCCACCTGGGCAATCTGCACTCTTGTGGGGGGCGTAAGCAGGAGTTAAGGTGGTAGGTGTGAAGAAGGAGGGCCACAAAAATGATCAGAGGGCTGGAGCACCTCTGCTGTGAGCACAGGCTGAGAGAGCTGGGGTGGTTGGAGAAGAGAAGGCTCTGGGGGGACCTTATTGTGGCCCTTCAGTGCCTAAAGGGGGCCTACAGGAAAGATGGGGACAAACCTTTTTGCAGAGCCAGTTGCGATAGGTCAAGGGGTAATGGTTGTAAACTAAAAGAGGAAGGATTTATCGTAGATATATGGAAGAAATTTTTTACAGTGAGGGTGGTGAAACCTTGGCCCAGGTTGCCCAGAGAGGTGGTAGATGCCCCATCCCTGGAAACGCTCCTGGTCAGGTGGGACAGGGCTCTGAGCAACATGCTGTAGTTGAAGATGTCCCTGTGTAGGGCAGAGGGTTGGACCAGGTGGCCTTTAATGGTCCCTTCCAACCCAAACCATTCTATGATTCTATTCTAAGAACGGGAGTGAATTTGAATCTTGACGTGGGGATATGAGAGAGCAAATGGCCATTGTATCAGTACTGTCTTGTCCTTTGTGAGGGATGATGTCCATCCAAGGGATTATCCCATCCCGCCTCTGCTGGCTGCCGCATTGGCATCTTCTTGTGCCTTCCTCAACTCCCATGTTTCACTTTTTGGCTCAATTTCTTCTGTTCTGTTGAAGTCAGTAGAGAGCTGATGTTGTGCATTTAGGAAGAGACTATCTGGTGTGGGTTTGCGCATGTTTACAGCCATGCTCTGCGTGCGTGCAAGGACAGAGAAGACAAGACTGGGTTGTCTCGTTACCTGTGGAATTAGCAGCCCATCGCTTAGGAGCTGGTGCTCCTCTCCCGGGTCTGGGCTCTGCTGCAAAATGGGGAGGGCACAGGGGTGGCACCAAAGCCCGGCTTCCAGAGGGTGACAGGATGGTTTTGTTCTGATTTCTGATATGTTCACGTACAGCCTCAACGAGAACCATCTTCACAGCAGACCAGTGTCGCGGTCAACAGTACCACGGTCTTGTCCATTGCGTTTCATGGATGTCGACTTCAGCTTTCTGTCAGATCTGGATAATTTCACACCTTTGTGAAGGATCTGGCTTAGGTCTAACTCCCCATGATTTAAGGGAAAATCCAGGTTTCTTTAAAATAGGGAACATTTGTTCTTTTCCAAATGTTTAATGTTTTCTGAGTCTGAAATGATTCTTGCGAAAGTATAAGCAAACCTATTCATTAGCTTGGGTTAAAAACAAATTAAAGACAGTCCTCTAGGAACTGCAGCATCTGCTAGTCTTTGTCTCAAATGATCTTGAGAGAGTAGAGCAGATGCTTCAAAATTTCCCATAATAAAAGGTTAGTTAAAATCTTGTCCCTGAGCTGTAATCGGACTCGAGTCTAATTTAAAAGTCTCGCTGCAGTATTTGCTGGCTCGAAGACAAGCTGCAGTCGGGCTGTGGCCAGCGGCTTCCAGGCTAACGGGCAGTAATCGCTTCATCGCTGCATTTCTCCTAGAGCTAATCGGTGCCCTGCGCCCCTGCAGGATACGACCGCGAGCCGGGAGCTCTCGTCAGTAAGCTGCTTGGCCCAAAGTCCCGGTGTGCCTCTTGGGCAGCCCGTGCTGGCGTTGGCTCCTCTCGCCCAGACGTTGCTGCCTGCGGGAGGGGCTGATGCAATATTGCCAGAGACAAAGCTGGGGACGGGACGGGGAGAATCGGCTCCGCAAACAGCGGGCTCTGGGGCTCAGGGGCTGCGTTTTCCCCGATTTCTAAATATCTGTGGGAAAGCCGAGGCCGAATTGTGCGTTTTAGCCAGTTTGGACAAATGCCGTGATGCGATTTGGCTAATGCGTTGTGACTGTTTTGGTAGACCAGGTTCTGCACTCGTAGGTATTATTTTTAATTTAATACTCATCTTTGGACTATGAATAATATTGCGTAGCGGCTTTTTTGGCTTTAAAGTTTAAGATGTTTTCAGTAAACTCTTAAAACGCTCCCAAATGCCCATCATTAAAGTTGAAAGCAGAAGACTAATCAGTATAAGGTGTTTGCAATTATCCCTCCTTTTCTGGCGTTATAAACAGATGATGTTGAGCAAAGACTGTGTAGAACTCCAAATGCATGAAGTACACAGCGCTGCCTTTAGGATTTGGAGGGGGGGGTGGCACCCCTAAATTTAGGGTGTTGGTTGTTTTTGTTTCTTTTTTTTTTTTTTTATCGTGCTATAAAATGCCTTAATCGTAAGCATACGGTTAACGCGCGGTGTGCGCAGAAAGCCGTCAATACGGAATGCCTGGGTGCTAAAATAACTCTGCGTTTCTCAAAACGCCGGCGGGGGCTTCGTCCCCGTCCTGGCCCCCCTTTTTCCTGCAGCACTGCGGATGATGCCCCGTTCCAGTTAGAGCACAGCCTGCCTTTATCCCCTGCTTCCTGCTGCACGGAGCACCGCGCCGGAGACAACCGATGCCTGTTCTTGCTCAGGCTCTCCGCAGCTGATCTGGGAATGATTTGAAACAAAACCCCTTAGTCCTTTGGAAGCCTCCGTCGTGAAAAATCATTTCAAGTTTATTAGGAACGGCTGCGGCCACACATATGTGGAGAGAAAGACAAAAAAAAAAAAAAGGCAAGCAGTAAAAAGCCAGAAAGGGGGAGGCGGCGGTGGTGAAGGCACTTTCTAAAGACAGGGGAGGGGTTGCGCAGCGCAGAAATAGTTACCAGGTCTCTTGTTTTCCCTCTTTCAGGAGGCTGGCAGCCGTTTTCCCGTGACACTTAATAATTAAAGATAACGAGAAGCACAGGAGATAAAAACAGAGCTTTCGAAAGCTTTGGCACTTTTGTTCTGGGCAGAGGAGGTTTTATTTGGAGGAAGGTTGTTTCTGTGTGACTTGCGGAGCTTTTATCTCCTTTGCTGCTGTATTTTCTTGTTCCCGATGGGCTGTTTGTTTCTCCGGTGGCTCTTTCTGCCTGCGTGCCGGGCTCTGCACGGATGCTGGACGTGGTTTTTCTGTACCAGCATTGTTGAAACGAGCCTCCCTGCCACGAAAAGGTGCCTCGCTTAGCAACCCAGCCCCGCTCTTCAGTTAATCCATCCGCGGACCCGGCCGTCCTTTCTGCTGCGATTGGCTCCGGGCTCGCCGCATTCCCTGCATCCAGTGGGAGAGGGCTGAAAGGAAAAGCCTCCTCCATCCCGAGGTCCTTTCGCAGGTGGGGGGTCGCGAGGGCAGGCTCGCAGACCAGCCAGGGACGAGCATTTTTTTTGGCTACGGGGCTGGGGATGGTTCCTGCGAAGAGCATCCCGCTGTCGCACTGGGGGCAAAGCTCGGTCCTATTTTACCACTTAAAAATGCAGCTGCTATTAATAACCGCCTTTGCTTTCTGCAGTGTTTGCAGATAAGAGGGGTGAATACATCTCATAGATGGCTTGCATTTTTTTTTTTTTTTTTCCTCTCGGCCACCTCCCTTCTCCCGTGATGCAACGGAGCACGGGGAAGGGCCACGCTATAGCATCGCCCCACATTTTCCCTCCCAGGAGGAGAGCCA
Source organism: Charadrius vociferus (assembly GCF_000708025.1). Classification (NCBI taxonomy): domain Eukaryota; kingdom Metazoa; phylum Chordata; class Aves; order Charadriiformes; family Charadriidae; genus Charadrius; species Charadrius vociferus. The sequence continues at coordinate 953,580 of NW_009649307.1, forward strand.
AGTTACAGCCATGCTCAAAAAACACACGGGCTGGCCAGTGCTCAGACCCCCCCAGGGTTTGGGAGGTGCTTTTTTTCTCCTTTTTTTCTTTTTTTTTTTTTTTTTTTTCCTGCTGTGGACAAGGCAGCTGACAGGAAGATGACTGCTAACTTGACAAGATAAATCCTTTCAATCCACACAGCCTGTGAACAGGCTATTAAAATTATAATCTAATCCTTTATTAAGGGGCTCGAACCCGCTCAGGAGAACGGACACAAGAGGCTTTTGAAATTGCACTGCGGCCTCCGCCCCATGTGACATTAAATGGTTTCTTACCACAACAGCCAGCCGTAAGTGCGCTAATGAAAACTTAATTTTTGGTGTGGATGCTTTACCCCTAGATGAATCTGTCATCTCTCTCCAATTAACTGTGGAATCAGAATAACAGCCTTTGCTTCTCCAAGAATTCATGGAGTTTTGCAAAAAATCGCTGTTGTACATGGTGAATATTTGCAGGACTGAGATTTGTTTTTTAATTCTGACCTGTGCCGGTGCAATATGTAGTAATCGGGACTCGTGGCATCCGCTTTCCTTCATGAATATCCTAAAATTATCTTGCTGTGCACATACCATCAATGTTTTGTTCCAACTGGGACGTGGATCTTTCCTAAGTGCACAGCGCAGTTCAATACCTGCAGTATTCATCGCTTGCCAAATTTAACGTCAGCTCCTTAAGTCAGAAGGTACATATTGTGAAGTGTAGTTTTATTTTTCCTATATTCATGGGTACCAGTTTCTCAGAAATACTGATGCAAAAAAATTCGGAGCCAAGGCTTGGTATGTGGGATTAAATATAACTATTTCTTAACCTTCCGGTGTCAGAATATGCTTTTATCAGCAGAGAAGCAACAAAGCCGATAACTTCTGTTCTTGGAGATGTGTTTTGTTGTGCCTCTGCTGTGATTTGCAGTTGCAGAACTGGTCGGGAACTCGTCATCCCGATCCGGGTCTGTTCTTGGCAGGTTGAAGACCAAGAGGGGATGGGGTTGAGTAGGAATCTCTTGTCCGCTGCATTTGAGGTGATGTGTTTTATGTTGCCCTTGCGAGACAGACGTCATTTTGGAGACCTGGCAGATGGGGTTTGCTGTTAGGCGTTTCCCCGGCGCTCTGGGAGCTGCGGTAATTGAAGCCAGCATCACCTTGGGTGTGCGTGCAGCTGGCTTGCCAACCCCAGGGGCAGATGGCTTTGTCCATCCGTCATTAGTGCGGAGGTCAGCTGCAGTTTAACCTGGGGGGGGTTGAGGGGGGATCGAGTAGCCCTTGGCCGCAGGAGGATCCCGTAAAGTTGCGGTGTTGATGTGTCCGTTCCCCAGACCCGGCCGGTCTCAACAGCGGGGTGTGCAGGAGCTGCAGCATCACGGGTGACAGCGGCAGGATGGTGATGTCCCTGGAAAACAGTGTTTCACAGGGCTCATCTGAGACTTAGACTGAAGTAAAAGCTTTTTTTTTTTTTGTTAGAAGGGATTTCTGCGTGTTTCTAGGCTTTAAGGTGAGGTTTATGCTTTTGCGTGAGGGAAGGAGATAGGGTGATCTTAAAATACGTTTCTCACTTTTCATATAACTTAAAAAAAACACCACTTCAGATGCATCTTTTCCAGTAAGTGGCGATAAGATGGGAGAGGTGGCTATCTCCATTTTCAATGGCATTGCAAAAAATATTCTGTGGCGAAAAATACTAAAATCTTGAAGCTTTTGGGACCGCCCTTGGAGAGCACTGTTTGGGCAGCAAAGGAGCGGAGGATGTTCGGTTCCCTGTTGCCGATCATGCCCGGGTTGTTTTCCAGCCAGGGAACATCGCAATCTGATATTCAGGGGGTAATTAGAACTTCTGTTGTAGGCTCAGAAGATCCGTTCTTCAGCAGTTTTTATGGAGATAAATAGGCTGTAATTAACAGTCCATGGAAGCAGGCGTGGGGGGGGGGGGGGGGGGAACCTCAGCGCATCCTGGAAAGTCTTAATTTTAACCATTGACTCACAGAATAATGGAAGGGAGGGAAGCATTGAGCTTGATGGCTTTCTGCCCATGAAGATAAGTTCATTCTCCCAGGGAAACCTTATCTGGTGGCAGGAGGAGGGGACATCTTCGCAAGCTCCCCGGGCGTTGCTGCTAGACATGTGCAGGACCATGAGATTGGAATTGGGAAGCTGGCTAGACTTAAAATAATTTCAGCGTAGCTGCACACATGAAGCGTATTTCGAGTATAGTCCCGGCGCACTCTTCGAAAGAGAGGATATTTTCCACATTAAGAGTGTTCAGGAAGAAATTTATGGGGTTTGGCAGTCCTGGAATTAGGATGGATAAAACAAAGTCTTGCGCGTTGTGGGGTACGTGGGGTTTGGGGTTTCCCTCCTGCTCCACCGTCAGGGCGTGCAGATGAGCTGCTGAAGGAAACCGAATGCTCCTTTGTACGCAGGTAGACCCGGAGTGCCCGATGCAGGTGGTGTGTGTCAGCCAACGGCTCCTGTTCTTGGCCTCCTTTCCCTAATAACTAACATCAAGAGTACAAACGCTGGCCGGGAGCCTTGGCTATTCTCGTTTGTTTTCTGAAAGTGCCGGGTAGTGTTTCATCCCACATGGACACGAAGCAGCGGCAGATGCAGCCCTGCAGAGAGCGGGAGCACCTCTGTTGCCGTCGCTGCGCGTATGGCAGCAGAAGCATCTTCCCTTTAGTTGGTTGGTGTGAGCTTTATTACCCGATAGCTGTCGCGTGCTGTGGTGCGGTGAAGCAACTCATTTTTCACAGCCGTTCTTGGGAGTCGAAAGTTGATGCCGGAGCATGAATCGGGGTGATCCTCTGGTTTCGTGCCAGCGCTAGCGTGTCTTTGTGTCACCTGCCCGGAGCCTGCGGGCTGTCGGTACCCATGGGCGTCCCTCCAGGAGAGCCTCTCCTCGCTCAGACCTTGCGTAGTCATCTCCCGGACTTTGTCCGTCGCGCTGCCCTCATCTAGTAAAAGGTGGTAGAAATGTCATCTCTCGAGATACCTGCAGCCACCTGAGGCTTCGCTGCCTTGGTTGGTCTCGCTGCTGCTCCTTCGGGTTGAGGAAACCGAAGATGGGGGGAGGCAGAGGGATGCTTTCAATGACTGGCTTGTCCTTGTGTTCTTCACAAGTTCTACAGACTTGTGACGGGTACAGTGACAGTCTGTACCCGTGGTTTGAGATCAGACCGAGGATGTCGGGAGAGCACAGGCTTCCCGGCTCCTGATAAGTCTCTGGATCTTCATTGGGTTCTTCCCACGGCCTGGCTGCTCGCAGGCTGCTCCGTGTGTTGCCGTGTGGCACCAAGCAGCACCCAGATCTTGCTCCGGAGAGGGGTACAAGCCATCACCCTCTTGTGTCCTTGTGTTCTTCTCGAGCAGCAGGTCCGAGTGTTCTTGCTGTAACGTCTAGATAGACGTCTAAGAAACATATTGCGATTTATGCCCTCCTCAGAGTTACAGATAAGATCTAAATGGCCTCGTCACAGCGCCGTTTAGCTACTAGAGCCAGGATTTAAGTTGTGTTAATTCCAGCTGTTGGGCCAAAAACTCTGGAAGTGCTAGCACAATGTAAATATTTAATAGACTATTGCCATTTAAAAGATTAACAGCTCTCCAGCAGCTCTTCAGACGGGCGGAGCTGGGTTGCAGTTCTCTGCTTTCCATCAAGGCAATGAATTTTAGCGCTGATCTCGCTGGAAAGCTGATCTAAGCCTCTTAGTCATACTCCGTGGAGCAGCCTTGGCTCCCTGCACGTTACTCGTGCTGCAGTCCCCCATCGCGGCCGCACTTTTGCCTAAACCCACGTCAACCCCAAATGAGGACAATTCAGGAGAAGATAATCCAGGAGATTCAGAAAGAGGCCGAAGAGGAGCAAAGGAAGAAAAATGGAGGTAAGTCACAGTCTGTACCCGTGGTTTGAGATCAGACCGAGGATGTCGGGAGAGCACAGGCTTCCCGGCTCCTGATAAGTCTCTGGATCTTCATTGGATTCTTCCCACGGCCTGGCTGCTCGCAGGCGGCTCCGTGTGTTGCCGTGTGGCACCAAGCAGCACCCAGATCTTGCTCCGGAGAGGGGTACAAGCCATCACCCTCTTCCTCCCGGGAACGGCTCTGGCTTTAAAGTGCTGTTGCTTGCAGGCTTTAGCTGGGACCACGGGGAGACACAAGGCTTGTGTCCAGCTCTCCCTTGGCGCTGGGTGTGATGGATGCGCAGACCTGTCTCCTCTCTGCTTGGCCAAGTAGCTGATGGGCTTCATAACCTCTGTGCTCTGGGGGGGGGGGGCACAGGGGCACGAAAGGGGCTGCCCCACATCCCTGTCGAAGGACGCGTTCCTCCTTTGTGGTGTGGTATTGATGAAGGGAGCCAGCCTGGAAAGCTGTGCTCCGTGGTGCCTGGCGCGTGGTGGAAGGGGCAAGCGGTGATGCTGTAGAGAGCGTGTGTAAGGAAGGAGCTGGGGATGGGGGATGCTGATTGCAAATGTAAGACCGCAGACCCACAGAGCAAGCTTGGTGCGTTTTTTTGGGGGGGCGATGACCGGTTCTTTTCTCTTCTCCCTCTGCAGAGAACAGCTTCAAGCGGATCGGCCCTCCTGTGGAAAAGCCTATGGAGAAAATCCAGAGAATCGAAGTCATCCCCAGACCTGTTCCTCAGAACCTCCATCAACCCCGGATGCCCCCTTACCCCTTCGTGCACCCTCCCTTCCCGCTCCCTCCCGTCCGTCCCATGTACAATAACATCCCCCTCAACATCGGCCCCATCCCTGCCCCCTACGTCCCCCCGTTGCCTAACATGAGGGTGAACTATGATTTTCCCCAGATCAACGTTCAGCTGGAGCACAACTTGCCTATGCACTTTGGCCCTCAGCCTCGGCACCGGTTCTGACCCGCTTCAAACAGCGCTTGGGCGCAGAGTCACCGCGGGGGGAAAGCCACCTCGGTACCCTCCCCCCCCCCCCTTTCGGTTCCGGCCCCTCCGGGTTTCGCCAGCTGCGAGGGGACCCGCTCTGACTCGCGCCTACCTGCGCTGCACCCCTCTCTAGAGCTTCTCTGAACTTTTGCAATCAAACATTTCGACCTGTGCTGCGACAGGGCTCGGTGCTGCCTTTCCGGGGGTCTCTCCTCGTGTCGGGCATCCAGATGTTTTGATGTGACAAAGCCCGTTCGGGCAGCTGTCGGGAGGGGAAAGTGAGGCTTTGTGGAGCGCAGGGATGCAGCCGTTCCTCGGGGGCTTTCCTAAAATCCTCCTTTCCCGCTGGCCAGAGCAGCTGCTGCCCAGTCAAGTGAGTCTTGGGGGAAGGGAGGAGAGAATTGGCATCTGAATAAGACCCTCAGGAACGAGGTAACGGGAGTCAGCTGCTGGAGCCTTCTGCCTGCGGAGAGGCACGAGACTGGGGTTCCCGTGGTCTCGGGCATCCCTGTAACCTGCTGGCACCTCCCAGCAGAAATAAATTGTTCAAACCCGAGAAAATCTAGCGTTTTTTAGCATTTCTCAGTGTGTGAGGGGAGTGAAGGGGATGCAGCAGCCGTCTCGTTGCTGAGAATCTCGGTAGGGAAAACTCATTCGCACCCTTCGTCGCGACAACCGCTTGGGCAGATACCCGCTTAGGTGCGTAGGCAGTGGTGTGTGGTGTGTGCTGTGGCAGCAAAATTAGGAGCTACCAGTGTAGTCGTGCGGGCAGGCGGCGGGGAGCTGGGCCACCCCCCCCCCCCCTCTTAGCTGAGCCCCCCCAAACCCCGAGGGGCAGCCGTAGCCTTGTGCTGGAGGAAGGCGGCTGCTTCCGCGGCCCTTAATGACTTCTGTTTGGGCTTAATTGACTTCGGAAAAGCGCGTTACAAAGCCCGACGTGAGTATTGCTTAGGAAGCGAGGGTTTAGGAAAAGCAAAAACTTCCCTTGGAAGAAGCGGTGGGGGTTGTTGCTGGGCTGCGGGAGGAGCTTTGGCACAAAGCCCCTTCCCCGCAGCTCTTGGCTGTGCTGTCTGGGGCAGGCCCCTCTCGAGGAGAGAAAATGGTTGGAGAGAAGGGAGGGGGAAAGAAAAAACCTCCTCCCAGAAGCGCTGGGCGGGTTTTCGGCAGCCCGGTGGTGCTGTCGTTTCCCCCGAGTGGTTCGGTCTGGGCTGTGTCCTGCTCCGTCCCGCTGGGAACCCGCTGGTGGCACTTCTCCCGTTCTTCCCCTCCCCGTGTTTGAGCATCCAGGTGTCTTCTGGTTTTATTTGATTGCGGATAAAACTCCCTGCCTCCGCCTCGCGCCTTCTGCCAAACCTTTGCTTGTGGCTCCGTAACCGCCCTCGGCACAGCATCTCCTGGGGCGCGCAGGGAGTGAGGGGCCGTGGGTGGGATGCTCCCGGAGAAGGGCAGCCTCCGCCCTGACCTGGGACAGCATCTGGGGACTCTTGTCCCCAGGAGGGTCTCCCAGAGGGGGCTTCCACGCTTTTCGGAGCTGAGTCAGCAATTTCTTCGCTCTTAAGCATTGCCTACGGGTTGAACGTACCCTGCGGAGTGCTGGTTCCAGCTCCTCGCTGGTCTCTCTAGCATTAATAACCAAGTGGTATTCCCTTGCTGCTATCATCTTATTTTCATTTTTATTTTAATTTCTTTCTGGAAGTAGTCTGGGGGCTGCAGGAACATATCTCTTGCTGCTCGGCTGGGTTTAAATCCTGCCTTGCGCCCAGCGATTCCTGCCATAGGCGGGAGCAGGGGGTGTCCCGATGGATTTGGGGAAGGGCTGTGTTCGCGGCGGTGGCAGGTGGGGAGAAAATGGACCCAGGTGAGAAGAAGCGCGGGTGGCTTCTCCTGATGGGAAGGGATGGAAAGGGAACCCTGGGGGTTTAATAGCCGAGGTTGGCTTGGATGAGCCCTCTGGGCTTTCTAAAGCACGGGGCTTTCTCCCGCAGGGTGGTCATGGTTGTCTCCCAGCACCCGCCTGTGCAAAGGGGGGTCAGGCGGTGGAGGTGGGTCGGACAGCCGGGACACGGCTCTGCTGCTTCACCGGTGGGCCAAACTATGGAGACGTGAGTCGTCACACAGCGCTGGGTGGCCGGGAGCGCCGGCGAAAAGTGATGGTCTAATCCCATCTTTTGGCGCATCCCTAGAGATGCGCGGGGGGTCGAGAACTAAACCTCGGCAGAGGGGAGTGCGGAGGTGGAGCCGGAGGGATGGAGAAGCGCCGGGCAGAGGTGGCGAGGGGAGGTTGGTGTCCGTGGTCCATCCTCCGGATTAGGATGTGTCTTCTGCAGTCACGGCCCTGGAGGTGCCCAGTAGATGTAGGGGGAGAGCAGACTGCTGTCCCCGTGTCCCCTGAAAAACCGTGAGCGTATTTGTGTCAGAGAGAAGAGAAATCGGTGCTTGGTCTGTGATGGGGAGCAGCCCCGAGCGATGGGCTCAGCCCTTCACCCGACCCCGGGGTGACGTTGGGCTCCCGGTGCTGCCTCTCGCCCTGAGGAAACACCCAATTTCACCAAAAATGCAGCCAGAGGACGTGTCTGCTCCTTCCTTCTAACCCACGGGGCCTCCAGGTGTGATTTCTGATGGCGCGTGGGTCCCTCTTGATTTATTTTAAAAAGGAGAGGGGAAAAAAAAAAAAAAACAACCAAAACACCCAACCCAAAACTTACAGCACAACCACCAGAGCCGTCCATCATCTCGTCTCTCCCTCCTGCATCCCAATGTCCCTCCTGCCCCGCCGTCCTTGAAACCCTTTGTCCTTAAAAAGGCGGCGGGGAGGTCGCCGTGCCGAGGCTGAGCCCGTAACAGGTACTTCGTATGGTTAATTGCAGTGTCCCATTTTACTTGCCTTAAAGGTGGAGAGAGAAACTTAGTATTTGCACTTAGCAAAGCATTATATTAAAAGAGAGAAACCCTGTAAAGATGTGCATGTTCTGCAACTTTGTATAACGATAGCTGAAAATAAATAGGTGGTTTATTAAAAAAAAAAAAAAAAAAAAACAAAAAATATTTTTCTTTACCTTCTGGTAGTAAACTGTTCTAATATTCTGTGTGTAAAAAGTTCCTGTATTATATTGTAATTTGAATTTTTGTAAATAAATTTGTGCACTCTGGCCTTTACCTCTGTGCGTTCGTTAGAGCCGAAACCCCGTCTGTCCGTCCTTCCGTCCCGGCTGGGGCTGAGGACGGGCGGGAGCGGGCAGCACTGCGCTCCAGATCCCAGCCTGCGCGCTGGAAACCTCCGCGAGTCGCGAGGCAAAAACCCATTTGACCCTCCGGGAAACGCTTAATATGTTCCACGTGTTCCCGAGGAGAAAAGTGGATGGGAGAGAAAATGGTTTCCAGTCGCTCCTTTAAATGGAAACCGGGATGCGGGTGACGGGGCGGGGGGAAAGGCTGAGGGGGGCTTTTCCCCCCTTGCAGGAGTGATGGTAAATGCAGAATCCGTCCCAAAAAGCAAGAGGAAAGCTGTGTTGGTGTCTGGGGGAGGTGGGAAGGGTGAGGGTCCTCCCTGCCGCGGTGCAGCGGCTCCGGAGCCCCGTCCCCACGTGGGCACCGTCGGCTGTGCCGGCGAACCTCCTCCCCGGGCCGTGTGTCGTCACATCTGGGTGTCACATCTGGGTGTCACAGCCGGGTTTGCTCTTGCACATGGGGATGTTGCTGGGGGTGGGGGATGAGGGTGACCGTGCGGCCATCGCAGCTGCTCAGCGTTTCCTGCATGGCCTTAATTTCGCCCTGTTTATAGTAAGGAATGAACGTCCGTCCTTCCTTCCTTCAGCCCGTGCTGCGCTGCCTGAACCCGCGTCTGAAGTTGAAGGTCCCTCCCGGCAATGC
>NW_009649307.1:962392-963734 GCF_000708025.1 Charadrius vociferus
CCCCCCCCCGGGATGTACTTTGCAGGGGCTGAGCGGACCCACCTTTCCCAAAATTTGCTTCTAGCAAACCACCTTTAGATTTTAAAAGCCCGTCGGCGACCTGCAGGAGCCGAGCTGGGCTGAGGGAGATGAAGGGCAGCGAAAGGGCTGGTGGCTCTCGGCGTGGGTGACAGAGGTGTCCCCCGGCCCCTCCATGAGCATGTGCTGCGCTGCGTCTTCATAGCCAAAACTGAGATTGGCTCCAGCGTCCAAGCTGGGGGGGGGCTGGTTGAGTTTTAGGGCTGGTTTCGGCTATCTTGGGAGGGTTGGGAGCACGTCTCGGCCATCCCGGCTCCTCTGACCGGCCGGACGCCATGTTTTGGCCTGGGCTGAGCTGCACCGGGTGGGATTCCCACCTCCCCAACCCCCTTGGATTTATTTTTTTTTTAAATCTTCCCCCTCTCCGCATCACTGAGCGGAGGAGGGAGTTTATTGCTGACTCCCACCACGCCGTCCACCCAAAACCATCACCCCATCCCTCGCCCCTCTCGGTGGGTGTCTCCCCCTTTGGGGCCATCGTATTGAGGGGGGGGAAGGTGGGAACCAGGGGGAGAAAAAGCAACTCCTGCGCAGCGCTGCCCAACTGCAGGAGAAGGTGGTTTGCAGGAGAGATGGTATGGTGGTACATCTCCCTGACCCATAGATGGACCATCCTCAAAGAGACCTGTGGGCTCGGTGGCTTATGGCCACTCTGAGCACCCCGAGAGGTGGCCCAGCCTCCGGCCAGCTTTGGCTTTAAGCCCGCTTGGGGGAGATGAGCCCGTCGGCCACCGTGCCCTTCCCACCGACTCAGCTGAGCCCTCCACCCCTCGGGTCAACCTCTGTGAAGCAATTTGGCCCCCAGAGGCTCCTCCACCACCCCCGATGCGATGCTCCGTGCTCACGCCTCTCGTTAAAAGGTTGTTGCAGCCACAGCCGCAGTCACCCCAACAGACTACGCACCACCGCTCCTATCCGAATGCAGGTTTTATTTTTTTTTTTATTCATCTTTCTCCATTTGAAGCTATTTTCTTTTTAAGTTATACAAATGGCACTTACAAAAAAATAATAATAAAAAAAAAACCCAACCCCCCCAAAAAAAAAAATTAGGAACAAACCCAAAACTTAAAATTTTTGGAGTGAGATGTTTTCAGAGAGTCACGACACCCGATAAGAGGAGACAGGAGAGATGTTGACCTAGTGTCACACGGAAGAAGCCGGAGCGGGAAGAGTTACACGGTTCGAACTGCGACAGGGGGGGACGGGGAGGAGGTGACACGGGGTGGGGGGGGAGGGGGGGGGAGGCCAGCGAAAAGGGTGTGCC
>NW_009649307.1:963845-965035 GCF_000708025.1 Charadrius vociferus
GGGGGACGGGGTCGCTCGCTCTCCCAGCTGAGAGTTTAGCACCAAGCTCCTATGGAGGATTGGTTTTCCCTCCACGTGGCTTTAAAGGCTGACAAGCCTCCGGCCATAGGGACCGGCCCCGTTTTTGGCACGGCAGCGATGCCGCGAGCACCCTTGGCGTGGGGTTGGGGGGACCAGGGCTCCCTCCCCGGCGGGGGCCCACGGGGGAAAAGGCTCCTTGGTGTGTCTGCAGGGAGCAAATACCGGCCCCGGGAAGGCCCCAAAGGATAAAGTGCCTTTCAACACCCTAAAGAACACGTCAGCATCACCCGTTACAAACAGCGTTATACTCTAATGCAGACCTAGTACAGACAACAGCTGGTAACACAGTGCCATGGAGAGCATATATAAATAGAGACTAACAAAAATACTGTTTTGGTCTTTTTTTCTCTTTTTTTTTTTTTTTTGTGTTTTTTCTTTTTTTTTCCTTTTTCCAGTAGGGTTGCGATGGCATGAGAGCAGAGCCCAGGTGCCCCGGGGGCGGCGGGACCAGGAGCTGCCCTCCTCGGGGGAGCCCGTGGGAATGGGCACTTCCTAATTCAGCATTAGGTGTTCAGTGATTCGCATCACCGTTCCAGTATTTTATGAGAGAAGCAGAAGAAGAAGAAAAAAAAAAAACAAAACCAAAACCGACCAACCAAACCCAAAAAACCCCCAAAGGTACTGAGCAAATACCACTGTGCAAAGTTTGCTAAGGAACTTTTCTATTCTGTAAACCAAAATCTGCAGTTTATGCTTCCAGCCGCCGCCCCAGGGAGGTTGCATCGCCCAGCCGGGCTCCTGCGGGGACCACAGCCCACCGGCGCTGGAGGTGGGCTGGATGAAGCCCCTCACCCGGCACGGGCTTGCTCTGCGTGTCCCCCCCCGCCATCCCCTCCCAGGCACAGCGGCAGGACCGGCGCCCCCCGGGCTGCACCCACCCTTGTGGTCTCGGATGCTCCTCCAGAGCCAGAAGCAGGAGGAGGGGGAGAGGGATGTGAGGAGCACAGGGCTCCATGAGATGAAAGGCTGAGGCTTTCCAGACGGGATCACCCTAAAAAAATCATTTCCAGGTGCATGGCGGGGGGGTGGGTTGGTTTGCTGGCCCTTCCGCGGGGACACGTGCCGGCACACGCCAGCCCCGTCCCCAGGGATGCTGCGATATGTAAGGT
>NW_009649307.1:965096-966016 GCF_000708025.1 Charadrius vociferus
GGGGGGGAGCCGGGAGGAGGCGGCTGAGCCCAGCACCATCGCTCTGCCCCTGGCTGGAGCAGGGTGGGATGGGACGGATGCTCCGGGGGACGCTGGCAGCACAGACCGAGGTGGCACCAACCAGCGCTGATATGGCAGAAGCGAGCAGAGAGGTGATCTTATTCCCTTTTTTTTTTTCAATCAAAGAGAGGAAAATAAACTAGCTAAGGTGATGCTCGGGGCCGGGAAGGGGGGGTACGGCAGTTTCCAAGCCCAGCAAACCTGGAGGGAGGAGGGAGGTGGGGGCGGATAGAGACAGACCCCTCTACAAAGCTATAGGCAGGCTGCCCCATCCCTTTTCCAGTTCTTACAGAGATTTATAGAGACCCACCTCCCACGTAACGCACCAACTCTACGGCGGGAGGGAAGGGAAAGCCAGTCTGAAAATCCTTTTACAGAGAGGAGAAACAAAACCCCAAAAAAGAAAAAAAAAGGACGGAGGAGGGGAAAGAGAAGTTGGCAACGGGAGGTACGCTAAAGTGCATTAATATTCCCAGAGAGTGGAGGCGTCAATGGTGTCGGCGGATGCCTTGAGGACCCCGGCGTGGTCACCCTTCAGGTATTTGCCATTGATTTTGATAGCCACTTTGTTATAGTCGCAGAACTCAAAAAAGAAGTCCACGGGGGTGTCGCTGCTGCTGGTGACGGACGACTCGCTCCCCACCATCCAGTACTTCCCGGTGGTATCTGCAGGCAGAGGGAGAGGGGACAAGGTGGCCCCATGAGCCACCACGGGGACCCCAATGGCCGTGACCGCCCCCAGCCCGTACCCACCCCCGGGGACTCACCCTTGATGTTGTAGGCTCCGTCGTTGAACTCCAGCTGGAAGACGTCGTAGGAGGAGCGGTTGGAGTCCAGGGGGCCGGTCCCCTTCCCGGCGC
>NW_009649307.1:966072-969217 GCF_000708025.1 Charadrius vociferus
TTCATCACGACATGCTCTGTCTCGCCTGCGCCGGAGAGGAGAAGGGGCCGTGAGAGTGGCCGGGGGTGGTGTGTGCAGAGCCCGGACCCCCTCGGCTGCTGGCAGCAGTGAGGAGGGCGGTCTGTGCCCCTCACCCGTTTCTCACCCACCCCATCCGTCCCCTCATCTCACAGCACCTGAAACGGTCGTTAAGGAAACTTATCGCCCGCATCCCTGAGCATCGCTTGGAGGAGGAGCCCGGCTCGGGGGAAAGGGGGGACTTTATCCGTCCTCTGCCGCCCCAGCGTGGGGTGGGGGTCCCTACGGGGGTCCCTTACCCGCCGTCTCCATGGAGGCCGCCAGCTGCCCGTTCTTCTTCGCCGTCACGTACTTGCCGTTGGCAGCTTTCAGGGTGATGCGCTTGTCGCACCACTCAATGTCGAAATAGCAGCTCGCGTTCCTGCGGGGGCAGAGAGGGCGGTCAGCAGGATGCAACGGACGGGGACGCTGCCAGTGCCACCCCGCTGCCTCCGAAAGGGTCACGGCTGGATCGGGAAACCCCGATTCGATCCATATTTGCGGGATGAGCCACGTCGTGGTGGCCATCCCAATAGGAAGCCTTCGCCCCGCAGGCAGGAGGCAGCTAAAGGCACTTTTGGGGTTTCTGCTGGTCTCTCAGCTAGTGGAGGGCTGAACTGCAGGGAAAAGCGTTTCCGCAGCCCCAGCTGGCCGGGAAGGATTACGTGGCCCGAGGGACTTCCCGAGCATCACGGGCAGCAAGCCCCGACACAGCCCCAGCTCCGGGGAATTCACTGCCTTCACTGGGAAGAGTTTCGGGACAAGCGCCTGTTCTGGAAAATCCCCTCTGGATTCCCCAGGGAGATGCAGAGGGGTCCCCGAAGCCGAGGCATGGCCCCGAGTCACCCGAGACGGGGGACTCACTTTGTGGAGGCGGTGGACTGGATGCCCCCGTTGGAAGTGAGGGTCCAGTACTTCCCAGTGTAGGTCCTGAAGGCGCATTTCTTGGTGTCCTTGTTGATCTCCAGCTGGTAGGTCTCCTGGTCCCCCTCCTCATCTTGGTTGGCCGAGAGGTCCATCCCTGCGAGGGCAGAGTTAGATGGAGGTGGGGGGTGCCGGGGGGGACCCCAACCCCCAGGTAACCCAACTGAGAGGGGCTCCCGCTCCCCTGGTTGAGCTTTGATGACTTCTAAATCCCTGGCACACATCTCCCCTCTGGCATTTTGGGGTCAAATCCAGGTTTTCCTTCAGCTACTCAAGCGTGAAGGCCATAAAGGAGGGCTGGACTGAGCTGAGGCGGCCACGAGCTTCAGCTCAGGACTCTCCATCTCCATCACCATTAAGCACCGAGCGAAAACCAACTGATGATATTTCACAGGGAAAAGGGCTGCAGTATTTTTCCCCCCAGAGGTGACAGCCGGGTTATTCAATCCATCAGCAGAGGCTGCCACACCACCTATGAATCTGCAGCTCGCGGCATGTTGAAGGACCGTGGCACCGGTTTTTTTTTGTCCGTAAATCTTCACGGCCCATTGGGGCGGCGAGGCTTGCGGGGAGAGGAGGCTCAGAAAAGCCCTGAGGCAGCAGAGCCCTTCCCTGGCTCCCAAAAAACCATCCCCTGGCTCTGCCAGCAGGGGTGACCTGCCCCTGCACCGAAGGGACGTCGCTGTGGCCATGACCTGGCAGCTGATGGGCATTCCCATTCTGAGCACCATCCTCGGAGGTGGATGCAGCCAGGCCCGGGGCCACCAGCCACAGTCCTGGGGCCACCACCAGCCCCCTCTCCCCCCCAAGCCACGTCCACATCCACCCAGAGGCACTGAGCCCAAGCAAACCTGCTTAGTCAGGGCTAGTGGGGCCAAATCCTCTCCAGAGCTCTCCAGCTCGGTGGATTTCTGCCTAAAAACACTTTTGGGATGGGAGTCACAAGCCGTAGCCTGGAGCCAAAGCAAAGAGGCCAAACCGCCGCGCCGGGTTTCGTGCTCAGCCCCCGCTCCTCCCTGCCTACGTACAGCCACCATGAGCAGGGACGGGCTCCAGTACCACCAGTAGGGCACCGGGTCTGTAACCGGTGAGAGCAGCGCGGGAGGGGATGGCGACACCGACTGCGGTTTAAAGGAACTGGATGAGTTTTTCAGAGCAGAAAGCACCCGCGTCCCTCTCCTGCTGCACGGGTGCGACAGGCTCAAGTCCAACCATGCACACAGCCCTGGAAAGGACACAAAGCCTGTGTGCAACCTTTCCGCCCAAATTTGCCTTTTCCTGAAGACAAGAGCCTGCTCCTGGGGCTGGCAACGTCTTCAGCTCCGTGCGCCTCCATGGTGCATTGAATCATAGAATCATAGAATTGTCTCGGTTGGAAGAGACCCTTGGGATCATCGAGTCCAACCATCTACCCTACTCTACAAAGTTCTCCCCTACACCATATCCCCCAACACCACATCTAAACGGCTCTTGCCATTTAGATTGCCTCCCGGTTGCTCAGGATTTCGAGCGCAGTCGCTGGGAGGGTTTCAGGAGCTGCAGCCTTGGTGGTCTTTCGGCACTGAAAAGCCACCAGCAAGTCCCACCAGCTGCACCCACCTGGGGAGGGATCATCTGGAACAGGTTGCCCAGAGAAGCTGTGGCTGCCCCATCCCTGGAGGTGTTCAAGGCCAGGTTGGATGGGGCTTGGGGCAACCTGGGCTGGTGGGAGGTGTCCCTGCCCAGGGCAGGGGGGGTGGAAATAGATGACCTTCAAAGGTTCCTTCCAACCTAAGCCATTCTATGATCTACCTCCACACACCAGCTAGCAGCCTTGGAAACGGAGATGCCTTCCCCCAGACCCCGCAGTTGGGGCAGACACGGCTACCTGGTGGCTTCCCATCACCCCGCCTGCATCTCCAAACGGGCATCCACATCCCCGTGGTCCCCGGGGAACCGCCTCTGCTTTGCATATCAGCCTCCCGCCTTTCCCAAAGGGATTAGGCTTTGAAGGCTTTGCTTTGTTAGCTGTAATCTTATCTCCCACGCCCAAACTGCCCTATGGCCTCCGCACCGCCGCCTGTTTGCATCCCCTCTCCCCATCACGCGTGCTCCAACACCTTCTGCCACGCCTGATGGACAAGGAACCCCCCCCCCGACCCCGGCGCTTTCCTCCCCGGGGGAT
>NW_009649307.1:969316-969706 GCF_000708025.1 Charadrius vociferus
TGCCTCCCGGGGCCGCCGGGGGCTGAGCCAGCGGTCGGTGGGAACATTTGGTTTTGATTTTGCACCCCCACCGGGAAAGCAGTGCCGTGGCAGAGCCGTACCACTGCCGGCTCGTCGGAGCTGAGCGAGAGAGGGGGATGAGGGGCTCTTGGGGGGCTCACGGAGAGGGACTGGGCTGCGGGAGGGGATGCAACCCACCACCCAAGGCTGCAAGCACCCCAAAATCCACCAGAGCTGCTGCTGCGGTTTTCCACCCTTTTAGGGGAAGATCTCCCTGACCCGCAGGCACCACGATGGGGACAGCCTGGGGACGGCGGGGGGGGGATGCTTTGTGCCACAGAGCAGGATCGGACGGGCTGGAGACGGGGCAGCGAGTGCCGGGAGCCCCCC
>NW_009649307.1:970208-971270 GCF_000708025.1 Charadrius vociferus
GGAAAGGGTGGCACTTTGGGAGGGGTGAGAGCGGGAGGCGCATCTGTGCCCCCAAAAAATTCCCCACGTTCGACGGCCTCTGGCTCTGTCTGCGACACAGGTTTGTCACGGGGAGTCTTGGGGATGATGCAGAGGCTGGAGGTGGGAGCTGGGGGGGCTCAGGCGTGTGTTCCCTCAGGGCTTCCTAACACCCAGCAACCCCCCAAACAAAGCCCCTGGGATGGAGGTCCCCGGAGAGGAGAGCCGGGGAAGGGCGATGGGGAGGAGAGCCGGCACTGGAGCAGGAAAGGGCTTCCCATTGTGGTTTCCAGCCGCTGCTGACCCCTCGGGTTTGCGGGATCGATCGCCGCTCTCCAGCCCGGGACGGCGGATGCAGATGGAGGTCCGTGGCCATCCCAGAGCACACGCACGCCTTCCCACACCTCCCAAAGGGACAAGGCTTCTCCATCTAAAGGAGCGGCAGTTTGCCGTGGCCGTGCCAACCTCCGTGCCACCAGGGGCTGCAGACCCATCACGGGGGGCATTTACAGCACGCAAAAGCCTTTCCTTCTACACTAACTTCATGCAGAGGGCGTCCTACGAGCCATCCCAGGATGGTGAGACCCATGGACACGCTCCATGGAGGATGCCAAGAGCTTGGAGGACCACGGCCAACCAGTGGGATGAGCCGGCTGGAGCACCCCCATGCCTGGACCCACGGAGGGGGCAGCCCCACACTTCAGGAGCTGTTTGTGCACGGGCTCTGCTCGCTGCCTTCCCAGTGCTAGAGCCCCCCTCCCAGAAAAAAAAAAACAACCACCATTATGCCTAAAAAAACCTGAGCCCGCCTCCCTCCAAGGGAGCGCCGGCAGCGCCCCGCAAAGCCCCCGAGCCCTCATGGGCGGCAGGGCAGGATTTTGGGTCCTCGCGCCCCTGCAGCTGGCGGGGGGGTGGCTGCACCCAGCTCTGCCCATGCAGGTCGGGTCCAGTCTCCCCGCAGGGTTTTGGCACCCCACACCCCACGCCGCAGCCGCGCACGTGCCCCGAGACTCGTCTTGTCCCCTCCCTGCCCTTCGGCCGGGC
>NW_009649307.1:975095-975404 GCF_000708025.1 Charadrius vociferus
GGGGCGGCGACACCCCCAGGGACTTAGGGGTGGCCGAGGCGTGTCGTGTGTGTGTCCCATCCCCTCGTACCTTGCCGGGTGGAGACATTCCTGTCGTTGCCGGCCCGGAGCACGACCTGCGGGCAGCTCTGTTCGAGGGCGAAGAGCTCGTCTTTGCCCACCTTGGCGCTCTTGCCCGCCTTGAGGGTGCCGCTGGGTCCCGAGGGGGCGAGGTAGCGACCCTCCCCGTCGCGAAAGGCCACCTTCCCGCAGCGAAACTCCAGGGTGAAGGCGGTCCCGGGCTCGGCGGCGGGGACCAGGCGACCGGCG
>NW_009649307.1:978418-978836 GCF_000708025.1 Charadrius vociferus
GGCACTGCTCGCCTCAGCTGCCCTCGCGGTGTGGGCAGCCTGCCCGCACCCTCTGCTCGGCAGGGATGGGAGAGCCCCAAATGCCATCCGAGATGTCCCCCGCGTGTCACTGTGGTGGCAAAGGGTGACTTGTGCTTTCCCCAACCCCCATCCCCAGCCTGGGGATGCAGCAGTCAAAACCCATCTCCCGGGTGCATCCGTGCGTGCCGGGTGCGCCGGAGCAGCAAGAAAGGCGCTGGGTTTCCCTCTATATATTGCATTTCCCGTCGTCTTTGCAAGCTGCCGGGACTAAACGCTTCTGAGGTCACCCCCCACCCCCCTCCCCAGCCCTCCCACCATCGCTCCCGCAGGAGACCCAATCCCCAGCGCACGGCATCCATGACAAGGGCTTTCCGGAGCGCGGCCGTGTACCCTCCGG
>NW_009649307.1:979043-983254 GCF_000708025.1 Charadrius vociferus
TGGGGGGGGTCGCCGTGGGGAGGGGGGGCTGCGGGGCACGTCGACGCGGTGCCAACGGCAGGCACGGGGGGCTTGTGGGGGGTCAGAGATGGCAAACGCGGGGTACGGCAACATCTGGTGAAGAGTTATAGGGGTGCAATGGGATGTTTCATCCTTCTGTCCCCCCCGGAAGGCAGCAGATGTCCCCAGGTGAAGGGGCACAATGGGACGGCGATGGAGGCACCAGCCCAAGGCGCAGCAGCCGGGGGATGCTCTGGGCTGTGCCTCCAGCCCTCTCCTCCGGCACACGCAGCCCGTTGGGTCACCGCTGTGTCACAGCGTGTCTGGAGCCAGTGCCACCGGGTCACCCCTCGGAGCGTGGTTGTCTTCTGCCTTCAAGCCACGTCTCAGCTCTGCCGGCCTGGCCTCAGCCCTCCTCGTCTTTGGTGGAGCAATTTTGGGGGCTCGCTGCGAGGAGGCTGCTGGGCAGGTTTTCATCCCCAGCAGCACATGGGACACAGACTGGGTTACAGCTGCCCGTTCCCCCCCGGCATCCCCACGAACCCCAGCTTGGTGTCGCTGGCGTGTGTAGGCAGCTGTCCCAGGGGTGTCGATGTCCTTTATGGTGGTGGCAGTGGCTGTGAGATGGCCAAGGCTGGTCTGGGAAGCCCAAACCCCCCCCCCCAAACCACCCTGCAATCGGGGACCGCTGGACCGTTGCCGGGAGCAAGCCCCAAGCGCAGACCCATCCCTGGGGGTCCCCGACGAGTCCCTTGCCGCTTCTGGTGGCCATGGGGGACACCCCGGGGTGCCCGGTTGCCCCGGCCTCACTGCCATATGCCACCAGGCAGCTCAGCAGAGGGTTCTCCTGCGGCTCTCCCGACAGTTGGCAGGCGCCCCGGCCTCATTAAAATTGTATTAGGCAGAATTTAAAAAAAGAAAAAAAAAAAAAGCAGCAGCAGCAGCACCAGGGAAAACAAAGGGCAGCCCTACGAGAGGGGCTCGGGGCGGTGGATCGCGCTCCGGGGGGGGGATTTCCCCTGGGATGCTGCTCAGCCCCACCACCCAGGACAGTGGTGGAGCATCGTCGGGGCTCAGACACGTCCCCCCATCTCATGGCCATCAGGAGCGGTCGTGGTACCGGCCGCGGCGCTTGCTCAGTGCTATATTAGCTGGGCTTATCCTGTTAGCATAATTTAATTGCACCCAGAGCACAATAAGGGATGGAAATGCTCGAAGCGCCCTATTTAAAGCAGTTTGGGTGTTGGGCACAGGCAAGCCTCAAACAAATGAAGGCAAAAAATGGATGGGAAAGCACGTACGACCGGGCAGTCCTGGGCCCGGCTTGGGACTTTGTCCCTCTCTTTCTGCTCGAGTTTGTTTTCTGCTGTGGTTTTTCCATTATCAGAAACTACGGCGAAAACCTGCCCCTTCCTCCGGCTCCCCCCCGAGGACCCCGCGGAGGTGGGATGGAGGCCGGACCTCGGTTCGTACAGCAGGAGAATGAATTTTATTGGGAAAGGTTAAAAAACCTTTTGTGTGGACAAAGTAAATCTGATCCTAGTGAAAATACAACCCTCTCGCCCCGGACCCAGCGCCCTGCCTGGTCCCTGGGGACTCTGCCGGGGGGGCTTGTAGCCCCATGGAAGTGCCCAGGAGCAGATGAGAGATGCGGGGTGTTCGGGGGGCCAAAATAATCAGGGAGCTTTCTAGGATGCTTTCCAGCCTTTCAAAAAAAAGAAAAGAAAAAAATAGGGATGTGTCCATTCTTTGCTGCCCATCTTGCAGCAAACTGCAAGCAGAAGGTGCCAGAGCTTTTTGGAGTCCCTTAGGAGGAAAAATAAGCCACGTCGGTGTGATGGTGGCCGGTTCCCGCGATGTGGCAGCAGCCCTGCTGTGACACGCGGAGGGGGAGGCTCTCGCCACGCCGTCGCAGAGTGTTTGGCTCTTGCTGGCCACCCACACCGCAGCCCGGCGGTGAATTTTGGCCCTGAAACCACTTCAGAGGAGCCTTCTGCAGCGGGTGATGCCCGCTGCCCTTCTCCCCCCGGATGCTCCAGCACGGAGGTTTCAGCCGGGGCCGGGGTCGGGTCGGTGCGTGGCGGCAGGAGGGTGATGTTGGGGGAAGCCACGGTGGTGCTGCTGCCCATGGGTGCGATGAGCGCGCACGTGCTCAGCTCTCACCTGCACCTTGTGCCCATCAGCGCAGAAACCGCAGCCACCACCCAAAACGGGGGGGCCGAGAGGAAGACTCCAGCGCCAGCCCCATCGCCCACCGCGCATCCCCGCTTTTAATTCCCCGCTGCAGCACAGAGTCAGCGCGGAAGAATTTGCCAGGGAAGAAGAAAGTGTGTTATCAGCATCTGCCCACGCAGCTCTCCAAAATAACCCGGCCCCAGCCGCTCGGCAGCGCCAGGCGGAGCAGGTGACTCAGCTTGCGACAGCAGATCCTTTCTGCTCTGATTTTCTCGCTCGGTCATGCCCGGATCCACGTTGCCCACTGTGGCCGGTGCACTGCGCCTGATGGACGACCCCAGCGCCGCCTCCGCTCATGCCAAAAGGTTTGGTGGGCAGAGGAACGGCACCACCTGAATGCCGACGGCACGGCTGCTCTCCACGAACCCGCAGCGTGCCGTAGAGCTGGTCCGAGCGTAGCTGGGATGGCGGTCCCCATCCCCAGCACGACATCGCTGCCATGAGACACAACGCGTTGGCGCCGTCCTCACCTTGGGCTGGTGCATGGTGCATCCCAAAGAGGATGTAAGAGGGACGGGGAAGCCTCGGAGCTGAGTCAGAGGGTGGCAGGGAGGGACATCAGGAATGGGGGACAGGGCGAGCAGGTCAGGAGGAAGCCGCCCAGGATGGGGGAGGAGAAGAAGGAGAAGGAGGTTCGTGTTTTGTGTTTGCCATCACCCCAGCATCTCGCTGTGGGCTCAAGGCGCAGACCCAACACGGACACCCTTTGCAGGACACTGTCGCAGGGGGTTGGCACCGAGACCCCCGCCTCCTCGGCGGCTGCATCCCACGGGTGCGCGAGTTTGTGCGCGAACCCATCCAGCGAGGTGAGAGGTCTGAGGCTCAGCCTGGAGAGAAACCGAAGAGAAGCCCAAACATAACCATGGGGCTCCCCCAAGACACCCCCAGACCAGGGGGGACCATATCTTTAAGGAGGAGGTAGCGGTAACAGGAGCAGTAACTGGAGCTAGCTGGAAGCCCCAGGGGGGAGCTTTTACAGTCCGAGGCTTGGAGGGGAGGGGAGGGGAGGGGAGGGGGTTATTGGGTTCCTTGGTGGCAGTATCTGACCATCCCTGGGTGGGACGCAGGGCTGCAGCAGTGCATGCACCCATGCTCGCAGCAGGGAGCACCGGGCAGGCGGGGGCTGGGATTTTTGGCCCAGGGAAGGGGCTGGAGGCAGCGGTTTGAGGATGTGGAGGGGTCAAACCTCCCTGGCCAGGCACGGCCTCCGCCAGCTGTGCCTTCCTGGGCCCAGAGATCCCCTTCCAGATGGATAACTCCATTGTCAACGGTGAAAAGAGTCCATTAGCCAGGATTAGGAAGGAGCCCTTTGGGGATTAGCCCCGCACCTCCCACCCAGCCCTCCCCTGCCTCCTGCGGGCGCTGAGCTGGGCGGGGGGGGGCATTTCTGCCTCCTTGGAGGCATCCTTCGGATGCAGGAGGGAATGGGGCTCCTGTTGAGCCGTGGGGCTGAGAAATGGGGGAGCTGGCAGAAAAGAGGGTCAATTGGGTCCCCAAGCGACGCGATAGCCTGTTCCTCGTCGCATCTCCTCATGTGCACGCAAATACACACCACACATGCACACACCCCCTCCCCCCAGCAGCAGCACCCCTTGGGCAGGGGGTCTGCAGCCCATGGCACTGCTTGTCCCGGCAGCACCGCTGGCAGCCGGTGCGTGGGACTGTGCCACCTCGGTCGCTGGCAGAGAACGGCTGCAGGAAGGGAGGAGGGAGCCTTCGGGGCAAGCAGAGACCTCCCTGCGCTCGCTCGGGGCAGGTTGTGCTTTTGTAGGGTCGGGAGCAGCTGCAGGCTGGGGGTGCAGGAGGGAAAGGGAGTGTTATCCTGGACCAGGAGTCCTTGCAGCCCCTCGTTTCTCTCCTTAGGTGCATCCATGCCCATCTCCCTCTACCGTCTGGGCTTCCCCTGCATCTTCATAGAGCCCCAGAGAGGCTGGAGGGGGTTTTGTGCTTGGGGAAACTGAGGCAGGGGAGCCCAG
>NW_009649307.1:984302-987878 GCF_000708025.1 Charadrius vociferus
ACGCGGGTGGGTGTGGGGGGGTGGGAGCTGGGTGAGGTCCGTGGTCAGGGGGTGATCCCGCCTGCGGCGTGCGTCTCGGCGCGCGCAATTCCTTCTGCAACGTGTGTTGGCACGTGTGATCCCGTGCGCAGCGTGCGCCTTGCTACATGTGATCCCGCGTGCGGCGTGCGCCGTGGCACGCGTGATCCGCGCAGGTCGGTGTGTGCAATCGCGTGTTCAGCACGTGCTTCGGTACACGCGACTCCGCGTGTGGTGGGATCGCACACAGCGCGGTGCATATGTGCAGCCTGCAGCTCCGTGCATGCAGTCCTGCATGCGGCGCACGTCTTGGCACACGCAGTCCTGCATGCGGCATGCATCTTGGCACACGCAGTCCTGCCTGCAGTGTGCGTCTTGGGGCATAGAGTCCTGCCTGCAGCATGCATTTTGGGGTGCGCAGCCCTGCATGCAGCGTGCATCTCGGCATGCGCAGTCCTGCATGCGGTGTGCATCTTGGCACGTGCAGTCCTGCATGCAGCATGTCTTGGCACACGCAGTCCTGCCTGCAGTGTGCATCTTGGGGCATGCAGTCCTGCCTGCAGCATGCATTTTAGGGTGCGCAGTCCTGCATGCAGTGTGCATCTTGGCACGTGCAGTCCTGCATGCAGCATGTCTTGGCACACGCAGTCCTGCCTGCAGTGTGCATCTTGGGGCATGCAGTCCTGCCTGCAGCATGCATTTTGGGGTGCAGTGGGCAGGCTGCCGGCAAAAGCCTCGTAAGCACAGTCCTGCCTGCAGTGTGCGTCTTGGGGTGTGCAGTCCTGCATGCAGCATGTGTCTTGGCACACGCAGTCCTGCCTGCAGCGTGCATCTTGGGGTGCGCAGTCCTGCATGCAGCATGCATTTTGGGGTGCACAGTCCTGCATGCAGCGTGCATCTCGGCATGCACAGTCCTGCCTGCAGTGTGCGTCTTGGGGTGTGCAGTCCTGCATGCAGCGTGTGTCTTGGCACACGCAGTCCTGCATGCAGCGTGCATCTTGGGGTGCGCAGTCCTGCCTGCAGCGTGCGCCTGGGTGTGCGCGGCCCTGCGTGCAGCTCTGCGCAGTGCAGTGTGCATCCCAACACTGCCACCCAGCAGCACGGCCGTGCTTTGCAGCGGGCCGGACGGGTGCTGCAGCTTGTGGAAATAAATGCTTTGCAGGGTGGGCAATATGGAGACGAACAAAGCAGCTGCGGGGAGGGAGCAGGGAGGTTTTGCTGCCTGCTCAGGCCCCCCAGGGGTGTCTCCAATCCCCTCTGGGGATGCTGCGGCTCTCCAGGAGCGCATCCCTTGCTCTTGCACATCACTTGCAGACGCAAACCAGGACTCCGCAGCAGTCTGGCAGCTGGTGCTGCAGGATTTGAGCCCAGGGTGGGAGCGAGCATCACAGCATGGGGAACTGGGTGCCTCAGCGCCGACTGATCCCCACCGGTGATGCCGGAGGCTCCGTGCCGCTGACAGCAGACTCTGACCTGATTGCTGGGGCTGGTTTGTCTTGCGCTGTGATTTCACAAAGTGATGGTGTAACCGCTTACTCCATCACAGCTTGATCCAGATCCTGGTACCCAGTGCAGGGACAAGAGAGGCTGTGAGGCCCCAAAACCCCCCACCCCATATGATGCTCTCAGCATCCTCCCCACTGCCGCTCCCTGGACAGGGGCTGGGGGGGGAACCGGCCCCAGCATGGACCCCATCACGCTTCACCAAAGCGGGCAGGAAAAATTCACTAGATAAGCACAAACTCCCCCAAAGCAGCCCTGGCCACCCCTTGGGGCTCCCTTCACCCCGGGGAGACCGCACACCCCGTGGCTCCACGTGTGCCTTCGACGCTGTGGGACGTCACCAGACCATTTTCCCAGTGTTTTATCGCTGGGATGAATCATTTACTGGGGTGGGCAGGCTGCCGGCAAAAGCCTCGTAACAGCCGGTGCCAGTTGGGCACGGCCAGGACGGGGCCGGGGGGGTCTCCCCGAGTGAAGCTGTGAGCTGAGTCGGTCCCTCTGCCCCGCGCAGGGAACGGGTTGCAAAAGGGGAATTTAGGGGACAGGGCGGACAGTCGGTGTGCGGCTGAGGTCACTGCATCCCCGGGGTGGCCCCGCCAGGCCGGGTTTAATTTAGGCAGGATTTGGGGGAGCTCTAGAGCGAGAAGGCAGCTGAAACCCCGCTGCCGGGGCGATTGCAGCGTCGGCTTTGCTGCTTTGGCCTCTCCATGAATATTTTGGGGCGTTTGCCCCATCGTGCAGGTGGGGATGCTACAACCCCAACCCCCTCCCAGCCTCTTGGTCAGGGGAAGGCTCCGAAGCGCGGGGCACTGCCGTGTCCCCGTGGCGGGGTGACAAGGGATGCGCAGGTGATGGGACCACCCGGACCACCACCCCGGCTGCCTCCTGGGGCGATGGGAGAAGACTTTGACTTCGCTTCCTCCTTCCTACCCCGGGGGCGTTTCCTCCCTTGACGTAATCCCGGGTGAATGTGTCACCCCGGCAGTCCCCGGCAGGGGTGAGCTGAGCGGTGACAGTCGGTGCTGAGCCCCGGTGGCTTCTCCAGGGCTCGTTAAACCACCCCCTGGGGCAGTGCGGGCGATCAGCCCTGTGTCCTCCCATGGGGAAATCAAGGCAGAGCCGGGGCTGGAGGAGGTGGCAGGGTGGGGGGGGACGACAGGGATGCCCCATGTCCCACTCTTGGGCATGGCTGGGGAAGGACGGGCCAGCTCGGGGGTCACCCTTGGAGCCAGCCCCGTGCTCTGGGTGGGCTGAAGGTCCTGTACGTTAACGACGGGCTCCGTGATGCCTCTCCTACAGGCAGCAAACAGGCTGCACCCACCAAACTCCAGGTCCTTCAAGGTGCTCCCAGCTGTATTTACGTTTCCGTGCCTCCAGACGAAATTCTTTGCGGAAAGTGAGATTTCGGTGTCTGCCCAACAGCGGTACCACTGCACCAAGGTGCCAAACTTTCTGCTGTCCCCAGGCTTGACCCCAGGGTGTGGAATTCCCCCCTCCCCGGACCTTGTATGGGACCGTGGCAGCATCTCCCAAAGCCCGGCGAGTCCGGCAGCGGCCCTCGGCCAAGCGCAGCACGTCGCAGCCGGCACAGGGTGCTTTCGGCACGGCGTTCGCCAAAGCAGAACCGCTCCTCCCTGTCCCCCCCGCGCGGAGGGGAACGCGGGGAGGAAATTGCTGCTGACGGAGCTGCAAACGCTGCCGGACTGAGGATGACTAAGTTTGGCAGTGCTACCTGCCGGCTGTTTTTCCTTTTATGGAGGATTTGAGCGAGTCGCTGGAGCAATTCTCCGAGAGAGAACCCGAAGGGATCCACCCTGACCTTGGGGATGGGCACCGCCAGCTTGGGGACAGGGTGGCCGGAGGTGGCTGGGGAGCAGGGTGGGTGGCGAGACGCCGGGGGCAGCCCGCGGCCGGTGGAGGTGGGGATGGAGCCCCCCCTCGTCTCTCCCCGTCCGGATGGGGCACTGGAATGTTTTCACTTTCTATTTTAAGGAGCTGGACACCGGCCCCGAGCGGAGGCCTGGTGAGAGGTGCCACCACTGCCGGCAACCTCTG
>NW_009649307.1:988884-989122 GCF_000708025.1 Charadrius vociferus
CTCAGGCAGCGGTACCCTGCCATTTGGCGGTGACGGAGCGGCTGCTTGGGGTTAGGCTTTTGGGGTGGATTTTCCCCCGGTCTATAATAACACCTCAGGGTGTTGCTGAAGGCAATGAGCTGGGGTAAAGGCAAATAGCCAAAGAAATGTGCTGTTGGGGACAGCCCTTTTGTTCTGTCCTGCGAGGCAGGGCTGGGCAGCCAGGATGCTTTAAAGGGGGATGGATGGGGGGGGGGGC
>NW_009649307.1:989307-992420 GCF_000708025.1 Charadrius vociferus
GGGGGCGCAGAGGGAGGGACCCCGGGGACTTGTCCCTGCACCCTGCGGGGGCCCATCGTCCCCTCCCTGGCTCCCGGCTGACTCAGCTGGACGGGATTCCCACAGTTTCCGTCAGGTGCTGCCTGGAGTAAATGGGGAAGAGGTTTCACAAGCCCCAGTAATTAATGCTAATTACAGAGCAGCAACATGGGAATCATTTCTTCCCCAGGTGTCCTTCCAAAAATGGCTTTCTGCAGGTGTGGCACCATCCTTCGCTTGTCATTAGGCGCTGCTCCACCTCGGAGAAGGTGAAGCCTTCGAAGGCTGGGACTGTGGGAACGGTGTGATGGAGGATGGTCCCCGCAGCCCCGCGGGCGCCCGGCCCGCCTGTGGCTACTGGCAGCCAGGTTTGGCTGACGGGCAGGGCTCGCTCAACCCTGGGTCAAGACAACCCATGGGGGAAAAAATACCGTCTGACCTCCTTGAGCAGCATGACTGCTCCTGGCAGCCACCGGCAGGAAAATGAAACCACAGAGAAGGGTCTCCCAATCCTTTTTTTCATGGCTTGGTTCTGCCGCCTGCACCGAAGGGATGGTGAGGTCTTCCCAGGACCAGGAGCTCACACCAAGAGGGGCTGAGGCTTGAAAAAGATAGGGTGAGGGAGTTTAAAAAAACCTTTTTTGTCTTTGTTTCATTTCTCCTCGCTGAGCTGATCATGCTCAAACCCCCTGTACGTGAACTATTAGAAATAAAGCTAAGGGTGGAGGTGGGCTGGGAGACATGAGCTCCAGACCCAGCTGTGATGGGCTGGAAAAAGCTTCGCCTGTCTTAGAAATGTGCTGAGCATCCCCAGCGCTTGGGTTGCAGGGAACCTCCCCTTCCCCTTATCTGCCTGAAGAAAAGAAGTTAGAGGAGACAACACCTTGGGAAGGTGGAGAGGAAGGGACCACCTTGTCCTCCATGGCCGCAGTGAGTGATGGGCAGTGAGCTGGACTCAACCATCAGCGGCGAAGACGTGGGCCAGAGGTGAGGAAACCATTCCCATGTGGATTGTGGGGTCTCCGTCCTCGGAGCCTGATTTTCTGTGATTTTTCTGCAATGGGAAACAGCGCGGAGGTGATGCAGTGATGCAGGACAACAGCCAACTGCCGGTGATGGCATCACCTTTAATGGTGAAAATCAACCACCCTGGGCAGCAAAGTGCTGGACGGCCACGGGGATCCATCACTCTGCTGCTCTTCCGCAGCCCCGTTTTGTTGTTTAAAATTGGGCTTAGAATTAGAGGATTTGGGTCCCTACCCAACAGGGATGGTTGTGTCCTGTTTAACTTCAGCCTCAGGACTTTTGTAGCAGAGGGAGATGAAGGGGCTGGTGCCTCCCTCTTTGATGAAGAAGACCGTATCCCAGGCTGGAAACATCTCTTATTATTTAGGAGTGGAAACGATTTCAAAAGACTGGGTTGAAGCTTACAGAAGAGGAAATCAGACGGGATTAAATCCACCCGGAGCCAGTTTCCAGGTCGTTTCCATACTTCTTCTGCAGGAGGAAATGCTCCCACGTCCAGGGGTGCTGCGACTCCCCGTTCCCCGGCCGGCCGGGGTGGGGACCCTGCGACAAGAGCGGGGCTGGCGGGCCAAGCTTCATCCCCACCGGGCTGGTGAGCTCAGAAACCGGTCCTGGCAGAGGAGAAACCCACCTCCTCTGCAGGCTGAGTGAGAGCTGTAGGGAGGCGACTGTCTGCGTGGTTTTTTAAATAATCGTGACTTTGCTGAGATTATTTCTTTTTGATGTGTGCAGACTTCTCCCTTTGCGGATTTTCCCTTGCAGCAAGGGGAGTTGCTGCAGGTCTCCCATCGCTCGGTCCTCGCTCTGGGCTGAAGGTGGGGAGGAAAAGGGCAACGCCAAAAACCAGCGCTCCTATGTGCAAGCCAATTCCTCCCCCCGCCAAGGACGGGTGCTTTAATGAGATGTCGCAGCTAACGAGTCTGCTGGCAAGAGCGCTCGTGGAGAAACGTGCTGGGAAATGGTAACGCAGCAAGTCTTGGCGTTGGGATCGTACGGCTTTCCAGGCTGCCTGCCCCATCCCAGAGACGTGAATCCACGGGAGACGCTGGGCGAAGGACCTTGCTCTCCACCCCAACATCAGCCAGGATGTGATTAGACCAAGTGTAAGAAATATGCTCATCCAAAAAAAACCCCCAAAAAACAACGGGATGGGCAATAAACCGGCCAAAGCAAATGTAGGGAGCGCCCGACACACTGGGCACCAGCACAGGGTTCATTAGGTGGGACTGGTGATCTGTGGGAGGAAATTCCTTGCCCACAACCCACTGGAGAGCATCAGCCTCGCAGAGGGGCTCAGGCTGCCGGCGAGTCGATGGCTCTCCTTTACGGGACTCGAGGAGGCACCCCCAAATCCCCGGGAGATGGGTGAGCATCCATGCTCCTTTCCGTCCCAATCCATGGAGACTTTGGGAGCTCAGAAATGTTTTCGCTGCTGAGCACGGAGGGTTATCTTGGAAGCAAGCACAGGCCTGCAGCGCTTCAGCAACGTGTGGCCTGGCATCTGCTGGAAGTTCACATGCAAAACTAACAACAGGGGGTCAGGGGGGGCTCTTGTCCATCGTTCTTCGAGCTGATGTTCAAGGGAGAGGAAATACAGAGATCTTTTCCTTCCCTGTGCCTGCCCCGGGAACAGGGATGCGGGATGATGTGGGATGATGCAGGATGCGGGATGATGCGGGATGATGAGGAGCACTCACCCCACGGGAGGGTACCCGCACCGCTCGGAGGGGGCAGCGGAGGGAGGGCATCATTTCTAAGGTGTATTCCTGGTGAATTTAGGGTTTGTGTGGTGGCGGCGGGGGGGAGGCCGTGGGCCTCAGCTGCTCTCTGGTTTCCGGTTTCCGCTGCCTCTTTCTCCGGCTGGTTACGCAGAGACGAGACCAGGTTTTGCCATTTAAGGCTTATTTCCCCAGGCTGACGGCTGTGCCGAGAACTGCTGGGTGCTGGTCCCACCGCCACCCTGCGTTCATTAAATTGTGTGGCCGGAGAGGGGTGGGTGCTCACGGGTGAGGCGGGGGGACCCTCACCATCCCGACCTCCCTCCTTTCCTCTTCCCCTCCTTTTCGCCC
>NW_009649307.1:992456-993653 GCF_000708025.1 Charadrius vociferus
CGTGGGGCTGGTCAGCAGCCCCCCCTGCCCCCCGAGCCAGCCCCAAGCGAGGGACCCAGGCCGGGCGATGCCGAGGTGAAGCAGGGACACCCCCTGCCCTGCCAGGCTGTCACCAGGACCGAGCCCAGGCTGTGCTGGGGCTGGAGCTGCCCCATCTTCGGGGCTTCTTCATTCCCAGCATCACTGCTGGTTGCTGCATCTTCCTCTTGCTTGTTCCCCCCTGCCCCGAGCTCTCGCAAAACAAGAAAAAGGGCTCCCCGAGAGCAAAAGTGCAGCCATCTCACAGCCACGGGAAGCGGTACTGGGACCAAGGGGACTCCGGGATGGGGTTGTCTCCTGCAAAGCCCCCGTAGGAACATCACTCCCTGGTTTTCTGCTTTCCTCTTCCTTGGGCTGAGAAGCTGTAGAGACAGCAGCCACCTTTCATGTCTCGGCCCATTTTCCGTCTGAGCCCCACGGTGGCCCTGGTAGCCCCCGTATCCACTTGGCTGCCTCTGCAGCTCTGCTGCCCGTGGTGCTCCAGCGATGGAGGAGGTCTGGAAGCCACCTCTGCAACCCTGCACGGCTCCAGCTGCGGTGTGGAGAAGGGAAGAGAGCAGGACTGTGGATATCTTAACCCAGTTTCTTCTTAGGGGCCCGAGGAGGGAGGGATGTGTTCATACACCGTCCTGCATGTGCCAGCACGGGGTCCCTCGGGGGACGCCTGGGACAGGGCAGGCGGGGAGTCCCCAAGGCGGTGCCATTGCTCTGGTGAGTGCCACCTGCCAGCTCTCGAGGTTTTAATGGGACTTAAGTGCATTTTTCAAATATTTTCAGAACCGATAATACCTCCACCACCCTGGAGGGGCTCAACATCCAACTGTGAACACATCACCCACATGGGACAGTGGAGAGGGCACCCAAGGGTGGCAAAGGGACCTCGGTGCCAGGCAAGACCAGAGGTCTGCTGTCCTACTCAAGGAGCAGGAGGGACCTGACAACTCACAAAACCACCCAAGTCTGTCCCATCACGCTTTCTCCTTCTGGATCTACGTCCCACAGACCAGCCCACGGTGGGATGAACATCGGGGTGTCCTCGCTAGTCCCAGGTCAGAGCTGGTGAGGACTGGGCAAGGTACCTGAATGCGTCAGCAGAGTGACAGCGCATGGCACCCACGGCTTTTGTTTGCCTTTCTCTCGAGATGTTATCTCCTGCCA
>NW_009649307.1:993667-995715 GCF_000708025.1 Charadrius vociferus
AAACAAAGCACACGAGGAAATACTCTCCCTAGTGAGGGATGGAAAATTTGGGGGCAGTGGGCTGAGGGGAGTAACAAAATGCAGCGAGGATGGGCACCTCTGCACACAGGCTTTGTGGCGGTGGTTTCCTTTCGTCCCCAGTTTGTGTGTGGAGTGGCCTCCAGATGATATCGGAGGGATGATACCATCGCAAGCTCACCGGCTCGCGCCCGGGTTTGCTGCAGATCTCGGTGAGAGCTGGACCGGAGGGGCTGGTTGGAAGCGGCATCACCCCATGGAATGATTCCTTCCCCTGCCGACTGCCCGTCTTGCGCGGCATCACCTCGCTGTTATCCCTGCCGTGAGGACCAGAAAGGAGTCCGGTCTGCCTGGCGCTGGGTGAAAACTTCCCGGTCCTCCTCCTGCACCCGCTCCCCATCGGGGAGCCAAGGTGGGGGGAGATGGATGGCAGCTGGGTTTCTTTCCTGGTGGCTCCGGTGAAAGAGCTTAGTGCTCCATACAGGCCGAATCACCCCTGAGGGTTTATTTAAACCCAGAGGAGCATCAGGAGTGGATGGGACATTGAGAAGAGCAGGTCCCACTCCTCCATCACCGACTCCCCACCCCGGGGCGAGCCGCATGTGTCAGGGCTCAGCATCGACTGCGCAAGCAGAGCCGGGGGCCAGCCCGGGCAGGGACGGGGCTGGGATGCGTGCCTCCGCATCCCTCCTTCTAGGAACGGGCAAACCTCACCCTTCCCCGAGCATCTCTGCGCCCACGGGCAGAGGAGCTGCGTGCGGGTCTGGGACCGCCGGAGGGGTGGGGGTCCCCGTCTGCGGGCGCTGAGAGCTGCCCCAGCCACAGCACGGCTGTCTCAGATCCCTCTTTGCCATTTAACCGCTAAGCCAACGTGACCCCTCACTGCTGAGATGAACGGAGATTACACCCCCAAACCCAAAACTGAATTGTGTACAGTCAGAAGTGCTTTGTATTACCTGGCACAGGTGGGACAGCCATCCCGACCGGGGGCAACGGGCATTCCCACTCTCTGCTCCTCCATTTCCCACACCGAAAATGAAGGCAGTGCTCTTCCCTTCCCTCTCCGAGGTGGGACAGGTCACCTCTGCCCAAGGTTTGAAGCCCCCAGATGGAAAGGGCCATTAGCCCAAGAGAGATCAAAGCGAATTTCCCGGCGCGCCTGGGTAGCCCGGGATCTGTTTCATTTCCTCGGTACGGTACGAGCGGAAAACTCCATCCAGCTGCCTCTGTGCCTTTATTGTCAGCGACCGAGAAAAATCAATTCTCAAAGTAATTAAGAAGCGGTTGAAAATACACCGTACGGCTCGGCACGGCGCCACGTAACACGTGTGGGAGCTTTTTGGTGGGCCAGGTAACCAAATCCCGGGGAGCATCCTTGGTGGGAAAGTCCCCCCTCCCCGGGGTCTGCATCATGGCGGAGGGGTCATTCAGTGGTGTTTGGGGAGGGGGTGATGCGGGTGGGGTGAGCAGGGCCAGAGGGCCGAAATTTGCGGAGAAAGCCCAGGGAGCACCAGCTTTTTCTCTTCCCCTTCTGTTTTTAGCTGGAGGAAATATCCCCTGAAGCTGACGCCAGGCCTGGCTGGAGGGACAGGGCTGCTCCGCCGCTCTCAATCCCTTCAGGGAAGCTCTCCACCGGGGGAGGCGGGGGGAAGAGACCAGTGTAGGGCTTAGCTTATACCTGTCCCATCGCCGTGGGAGAAGTGGACCCCCAAAGATGCGCAGGGCGGCGGGGAGGGCTGAGGCTGGGACCCCGTCCAGCATCGCCCCGGGGGTTTGGCTGCGCCGGTGTAATCGCGTTGTGCTGGGGAATGACCTTGGGCGGAAAACAATTCAACGCTTGGGCCTCACCGGCTTTTGCTATCAAGGTCAACCAAGACAGCACCGGCAGCATGTTTAACCGGTGGGGGAAGGGAGGGCTTTGCTCTGCTCCGGCCGAGCCAGCTCAACCCGGGGAAGGTGAGAGGGCGGCACGGCTGCCGGGGACCAGGATGGCGCTGGGCAGAGGATGCCCAGCCCCGGCACCGGCTGAC
>NW_009649307.1:995782-998790 GCF_000708025.1 Charadrius vociferus
CGGGGGGGGGAAGAAAAAACACTGCTCAAGGCTTCAACCCCTCCAGAAAAGTCCTGTTATGAGGGACAGCAGGCTGTAAACCAGGCGCGTGTCCCCTTCGACCACCTCCACCACCTGGGCAGGGCTGTGCCCTTTCCGACAGCCTCAGCAAAACCTGGCACGGGATGGCTATCGGTGGCCCGGAGATGGAAAGCGGTGAATTTATACAGTTTTCCAGCGTGATACAATATAATGATTTACCTCCGTTGTTGATGGGGGAGATGCTCGATGCACTGCGGACACAGCGGATGAGGGGAGAACGGTCCCTTGCACAGGGAGGTCTGCGGAGGGAAAGGCTTTCATGTCTCTCTGCAAAAGGCACTGATAAATCGGAGAAAGCGCGAGGATCAATACAGAGGAGCAGGAACCTCGGGGAGGGATGTACGAGAGTGGGGAGTGATGCTTCAAGGGGGAGAGGAGAGTCTGCAGTTCGTTGGAGATGAGCTAGCATCGGGGATGCAACACAACCAGTTGGGAAAAATGTCGGGGTTTTTCTTTTTCTTCAGGATTTACCGCTGAACATGTCCCCATAAAGGGCTGCCGTGAGGCCCCCGAACACCTCCAAAGCGGGAGATGGGCCCGGGGTTCCTGCTTAGGTTTTGACCTCCTGCAAATTCCCGTTGGAGCCGATTCTGCAAGGAGTGAAGTGAAAAAGAGGAAGGCGCTGGGATGGTCCCCGTGGCTGTCAAACAGGGGATGTGGCCAGTGCCTTTCCCTCTTCCCCTTCGGGAGCGGGAAGGGAGGGGAAAGGCAACGCTCCGAAAAAACCTCCGCGATTTGTGCGGGAGGGTGATTTAAAGCCACTAGGCTGGTTTCAGAAATTTCCACCTCTTTTCTCATTGTCAGAACAGCGGGAGGGAGAGAACAGGGGCCCGAGCGCATGGTGGGGGCAGCGATGGAGGAGCTGGCGCCGAAGGCGATGTGCAGAAATTCAAGCCAGCCCCCCAAAACTGCCAGGATTATTTCCCCTCCCGTTCCTCCCCCTTTCCCCTCCTCTCCCCAAAAGTGTGGCAGACGCTGTCTCTGCGTGGCCAAAGGGCTTCTGCTCTAGGGGAAGGGCTGGAAGAAGAAGCAGAGTGGAAAGGAGAGCTCACATGTTGTCCCACAAGCACAGAAATCCAAGCCCGGCCGTATCAGCCAGCGATGGGCAGGAGGATCCTCCCTCGGATAGTTTTGTCCGGAGCTGGGGCGAGTCGAGCGCCAAGGACAAACAGGGAGAAGTGAAGCAAAACAGGGAAACTCGGGAGCCCGCGACGCGTGCCCGAGGGTAACACGACGGCCGGGCAGCTCTTCGCTCGGTTCCCCTTTCCCTCTTCTCGGTTCTTGCGACACCCCGGGAGCAGACGGGAGGAGAGCTCCGAGCCGCGGCCAGCGGAGCCGGCTTGGTCCCTCACACGGTGGATGGTCTGGGTGGTGAACATGGTGACTGGCTGGTGGCTTCGCTATCAAAGTGTCTTTGGGCTGGGAGGAAGCGGTGGCACCCGGCTGTGTGCTGAGGGCCACATCCTGCCATCCCCACCGAGGCCAAATCCCACCACCCCCCCCAAAGCCAGGAGACGCCGGGGCCGGTGTTACCGCCCGCCGGATGCTGGTGGATTGATTGCTTTCTGATTCAGTCCAATAACCAAGAGACGCTAATTGCCCGGTAATTCCCTACCCCACTTAATGGGCTGTCTCGTATCCGTGGCTCCCCAGCCCCGCTCCACCAGACCGGCTCACCAGGATGCAGCGGAGCGGAGCATCCCATCCCTCTTGATGCACGCCGCATCCAGCTGACCAAGACCCCCACGAGCCACGGTGGCCTCCCCACCTGGTGCTGAGCTCCCGCTGGTGTTCCCCATCACAAACCCATCACCCCGGTGCTATCATGGAACTTCTTCCCACTGCTGTTTCCTGCAAAGCCCTTATCAGCGTGTTTGTGGACCATGATTTGCACCCGCGAGGGCCATCAAGGCTGTACCCGTGCCTTGTGGCTCCCCTTGTTTGACGTATAATCTTCTAATTAATAATCAGCCTTTTCAAAGTAGAGCGCAAACATTAATTAATTCCCTGTGAGGTAGGTAATTAACAGTGATGACTCCCATTTTACTGCAAGGGAAGCTGCGATATGGAGATCTTGCACGATCCACTTGAGGTGGCAGAGAAACGACCGTGCAAAGGCAGCTCCACTCCAGCACGGCCCTGCAGAAACTCCGGCTCGCCCGTCCCTTTGACGGAGGACTTCCTATGGGAACAGTCCCCATGTGCTGGAGTATCTTTGCTCCATCACCATGTCCACCTCCAGTGTGGAGGAGGTGCCATGGTCCTAAGGTGGCCTGGCAAAGCAGGTCCATTACTAAGGCCATCTCCAGCATGGAGGAGATGACATGGTCCTAAGGTGGCCTGGCAGGGCAGGTCTATTACTATGGCCATCTCCAGCATGGAGGAGATGACACGGTCCTAAGGTGGTCTGGCAGGGCAGGTCCATTACTACGGCCATCTCCAGTGTGGAGGGGATGAGGCATGGCCATGGTGTGGCCTGGCAGGGCAGGTCCATCCCCATGGCCAACTCTGTCCTGAGGGATGAGGCACGGCCCTGGGGTGGTCCAGCAGAGCCCACAGGGCTCCTATCTCTCCTTTCCACACCATCTCCTCTGAAGCACCCATCCGGGAGCAGCCATGGTTTTGGGGCACCTCCACCAGCTCCTGGACAAGGTGCTGCTGGGAAAGGGGATGCTATCCTGTGGAAAAGGGCTGCTCCTCATGTCCCCATCCATGCCCGCTGTCCCATCTCTTCCCATCCTCCCCACCCCCCCTCCCAGCTAATTGCAAATCTCCATCTCAGCAGGCTTCTGCAGGTTCCTCCTGCTGCTCTCCTCCTTTGTTTGTCCCACAGCAGGGAGCGATGCTGGGGGTGGTGGTGGTGTGATAACGCCTGGGTTCCCCCTCTCCTTGGCCAGACGCCCTGCTGGGGAGGACGGCTGGCAATT
>NW_009649307.1:999288-999513 GCF_000708025.1 Charadrius vociferus
TAAAACAAAAAGGGGGATGCGCGGAGGCGCAGCGAAGGGGGGGGGGGAAGGAGTCTCCCGCTCCAGCAAGATTTGGATCAAAGCGGGAAAAATAACCCCAAAATATTAACCGAATCGTTACTCCCGCTGTGACACACACACACACCCCCCAACCTCGGGGCAGGAAGGTGGAGTGGGGTCCCCCCCACCCGAGGCAGAGCCGGTGGGGCATTTCCATCAGCCAGG
>NW_009649307.1:1002032-1010857 GCF_000708025.1 Charadrius vociferus
CCCCCCGGCGGCACGGGCTGCCCTTCCCCTTCCTCTCCCCGGCGAACGGGGGCGGGGGGCCGGTGTGTGACCCGCGGATGCTCATCTGTGTGTGTCTCCCCCCCACCCCCTCCTTCTCTTCCGCAGTCAGCCATGGATGATGATATCGCCGCGCTCGTTGTTGACAATGGTTCCGGTATGTGCAAGGCCGGTTTCGCCGGGGACGATGCGCCCCGTGCCGTCTTCCCGTCCATCGTGGGTCGCCCCAGACATCAGGTAGGTGGTTGGGGGTGGCTGTTATTGGGCAAAAGAGGTGGGGGGTGGGGTGGTGGAAGCGGTTCCCCTAAAGGCATTGAGCTTCAAAAAGAAGCCCTTTTAATTGAGTTTATAACACCAGAAGCTTCTGTGCCACCACCCAACTGGTGTTGGCATAGGGAATAGAGTCTCCTGCAGAGCTCTTTGTGCTGGAGCAGTTGGCAGAATGCCTCTCTTGATAGAGTGGGGACAGCAATCGGAGACCTGTCTTAGGGGAAAAGAGGTTATCCCACCCAGTGGGACTTTGCCCTTCAGCTGTACTTACTGGTTGGTCTTTGTTGCGCAGGGTGTGATGGTTGGTATGGGCCAGAAAGACAGCTATGTTGGTGATGAAGCCCAGAGCAAAAGAGGTATCCTGACCCTGAAGTACCCCATTGAACACGGTATTGTCACCAACTGGGATGACATGGAGAAGATCTGGCACCACACTTTCTACAATGAGCTGAGAGTAGCCCCTGAGGAGCACCCTGTGCTGCTCACAGAGGCTCCCCTGAACCCCAAAGCCAACAGAGAGAAGATGACACAGGTGTGTAAAACTCCAGAGCTTGGAGCTACAGCAGATGTTGCTGCAGGCCAGCTCTCCTCTTCCATGTTGTCCTCTCTCCTCCTTCACCACTATTCTCCCTTTTTGCCATCTTTACAGGGTTTTCCTTTCCTGACCTGAGTCTCCTCTTTGCTGGACCTTGACAGGTTTTGTTTGCTCTTCTAAGCTGGCTTTCTCTGAGCCTGAACTAGCAACTTGTCTAACTGCTGTTTCTGACTAGCCACACTAATCCATTTACTAGCCTTGAGTGACTGTACTGTAGTTTACTTGGCATTTGTTTTACTCCTTGCTGTGACATGTGGATGGGTCTGTGGTGGTGGTGTCCCTGCTCGGGCTCTGACCTGGCAGGTGTGGGTGGAGACCAGGCAAGATAAGCATGGACTTTGAGGGGGAGCAGAGAGCAAGTTCTCTTATCTAGGGACAAAAGTAAAACCGGTTGCATGGACTTGGTGTAGACCTGTAGTGAGAACCGTGGTTTCTGCTGTTGACTCAATGCCCTCTTTTCTCTCCCTAGATCATGTTTGAGACCTTCAACACCCCAGCCATGTATGTAGCCATCCAGGCTGTGTTGTCCCTGTATGCCTCTGGTCGTACCACTGGTATTGTGATGGACTCTGGTGATGGTGTTACCCACACTGTGCCCATCTACGAAGGTTATGCCCTCCCCCATGCCATCCTCCGTCTGGATCTGGCTGGCCGTGACCTGACGGACTACCTCATGAAGATCCTGACAGAGAGAGGCTACAGCTTCACCACCACAGCCGAGAGAGAAATTGTGCGTGACATCAAGGAGAAGTTGTGCTATGTCGCCCTGGATTTTGAGCAGGAGATGGCCACAGCTGCCTCTAGCTCTTCCCTGGAGAAGAGCTACGAACTCCCTGATGGCCAGGTCATCACCATTGGCAATGAGAGGTTCAGGTGCCCTGAGGCCCTCTTCCAGCCATCTTTCTTGGGTAAGTCCAACTGCTCTAGGAGACCTGGTGCCTTTTCCTAAAGGGTGACCTAGAGACCATGGCAGCCAGTTACTGTATTACTGCTGGTCCATAGCAAGGTCTGTCCTGTCTTACCAGTTAGCCTCACTTTCCCCACGGCCCAAAGCTGGTTGTTTGAGGGACTTGGGACAGTAGAACAGGAAGTTGGAAGTTGAGCCTGTCAGAGCTGTGGCTTTGTAGTGCCTATACGCTAGTCTCTTGGTTGCCCATAGTAGCTCCTCATCCTTCCTTGGTTGTGTCTGAGCCCTTGCTGACTTGAGACTGCTTCTTCCTCACAGGTATGGAGTCCTGTGGTATCCATGAAACTACCTTCAACTCCATCATGAAGTGCGATGTGGATATCCGTAAGGATCTGTATGCCAACACAGTGCTGTCTGGTGGTACCACAATGTACCCTGGCATTGCTGACAGGATGCAGAAGGAGATCACAGCCCTGGCACCCAGCACGATGAAAATCAAGGTAGGATGGAGTCAGGGGAAGCTCTCGGCACCCCTGTTAATGTTTGAAACGTAGTGTGGGTGGAGGAGGGTAAGCTGAACTCCTGGAGAAGATATAATCCATACCGCTGTGTCTGGTGCAGCCTCCATGGCCTTGCTCTGGACAAGATGGCATCTACCCAACCAAACGAATAATAATGGGATTAGCGTAAATACTGGCTGCAAAGCGGGGAGGAGGGAGGTAGTGGGTGTGTGAGGTTGTGTCTTAAGCCTGTTTTGGAACTTCACGGTATCTTGGCCAAGGCTAGATAAGGGAACCGGGCAGCTCTGGCTTGCAGGGCCGTGCGTGGGCAGTGAGTGTAGTGGGACATTGTGCACCTGACTGATTCCTCCTCTTCCTGCAGATCATTGCCCCACCTGAGCGCAAGTACTCTGTCTGGATCGGAGGCTCCATCCTGGCCTCCCTGTCCACCTTCCAGCAGATGTGGATCAGCAAGCAGGAGTACGATGAATCCGGACCCTCCATTGTCCACCGCAAATGCTTCTAAACCGGACTGTTACCAACACCCACACCCTTGTGATGAAAAGAAACCCATAAATGCGCATAAAACAAGACGAGATTGGCATGGCTTTATTTGTTTTTTTTTTGGCGCTTGACTCAGGATTAAAAAACTGGAACGGTGAAGGTGTCAGCAGCAGTCTTAAAATGAAACATGTTGGAGCGAACGCCCCCAAAGTTCTACAATGCATCTGAGGACTTTGATTGTACATTTGTTTCTTTTTTTAATAGTCATTCCAAATATTGTTATAATGCATTGTTACAGGAAGTAACTCGCCTCTGTGGAGGCAGCAGCCCAGCTCGGAGGAAGCCAATGCCAGTTTCTGGTGTTAGGTTATAATTGCTTGTCTGTAAATTATGTAACCCAACAAGTGTCTTTTTGTATCTTTCCGCCTTAAAAACAAAACACACTTGATCCTTTTTCTCTTCGATTTGTCAAGCAAGCGGGCTGTGTATCCCCAGTGATAGAAGTGAATGAAGGCTTTACAGTCCCCCGCAGGGTCTAGGAGAAGCGGTGCCAGTATGTGGGGGAGGGAGGGGCTACCTGTACACTGACTTAAGACCAGTTCAAATAAAAGTGCACACCATAGAGGCTTGACTGGTGTTGATTGTTCATTTTTCTTTCTTCCATGCCAATTCTTGACAGTTATTACATGCTCCCATCTAGCCTCACCAGGCTGTGCAGATCAGCTATCTGACTGGTGCTGGGGGCTGTCTGGCGCGCAAGCCAGATGGCTCACGGTGATACAGTGGAGAAGAACGGAGCTTGCCAAACCTGCAGCTCTCCCAAGGCTGAAGTTGTCCAGATACTGCCTGTGTGTGCAGTGGGGAGCTGCTGGAGAAGCTGGGCTTGGTTTGGGGATCCAACAGCGCCTTCTGAAATGCTGCCTTGTGTGTGTCTCCTTAGCGCTGCAGCATGATGAGTTTTGGCCTGATGAAAGCAAGTGGGGGGGTGGTGGTGCTATAAACATCATGCTAAAACAGCTGGCTTCCCTCTTAGCCAAGGCTTCTTTGGCTAGGCTGTAGCCCTCTTCCATGGCCTGTGGGGCAGTGTCCCCTCTTGTCCCTGCACCAGGTGCCTGAGCTTGTCTGTCCTCCTGGTTTGCCTTGGGAGGAGGCCTGGGTTCGGGCTGGGAGACTCATCCTCTGACAGGCTGTTGTGCTGGGTGGAGCAGCTTTCAGGTGAAAGCAAGAGAAAGTCATCTGTGAAGTGGAAAAAAATTCGAGAACAGGGCCACTGGGCTGTCAGCCATGGCTGGGCAGGGCTGGGAAAAGGGTGTGGGGAAGGAGGAAGCTCTGGCAGGGTAAGTGACACCTACAGCTCCAGGACTTCCTGTGGGCAGTGCAGATACCAGCCTGTAGCCCAGCCTATGCCAGGAAGGAAGTTTGCACGGTGTCTTGGCTCTGTCCCCATTTTCTGGGCTTCTGAAGCTTCAGCCTTGTTTGATGGATCAAATTCTCCAGTTTGATAAAAATAGCCACAGCAGGGACCCTCACAAAGCTGTGCTGGGATGCTGTTGGGCACAGCAAAGCCTGGAGCTGTGGAAGGACGGAGACAAAGTGGGGGACCAAGGCTGCCAGGTCAGGGAGACGCAAAGCCAGGTGACACCACACATTGCCAACTCGGGCAGACCAGACCTTGGAGCCTCGCTCACAGCCGTTCTGGCTTCCCAAGGCTCCTCCAACCCGCCCGGTCTTTGAAGAGCTAATGGCTGTGATTGTGTCATGCTTCTAGCAGATGAAAGGCAGGGAAGAGACTCCATTGGCTCTTTAATCCTCCTCCTCTGGCATCATGCTGTGTTCAGGTTGGACCTGCCGGTTTCTGCCCTTCATCTCCCCAGCATCCCTCCCGGCTGCCCCGGGTGCAGTAGGAGCCTGGCAGGGCTGTAGGTGCAAACGCTGGGCTGGACAGACCAGTTACTGGAAGCACCAGTTTGCAACAGGGGAGGTGAAACAGGTTGGAGCGAGGCCCAAACTGGGCTTATAACCTGAGGTCTTCGGGGAAACGGGGTGAGGAGGAGGCAATGGCGGCTGCTGGGGAGGGAGCTGGGGGGAGTGGGGCAGGAAAAAGGCCAGGAGGCAAAAAGAGATGATGGCAGTAGGGAAATGGGGCGCCTTTCTTCAGCCATCCCCAAAATGGTCACTGATTGCTGTGGAAAAATGTGTTGAGATGCAAAAACCAGAAGAGATGATGGTGGCGGTGAGGGAGAAACCACAGAGCAGCAAAACGCCGGAGTCCGAGAGCAGCGAGCAGAGGTGCAGGCGCAAGGAGAGGACGAGCGATGGGGTGGTGTGCAGCTGCTGGGAGAGCTGAGCCGATTTTCATGTTCCAGACCGCAGCAGATGAGGCTTTCTGTTAGTTAACGCTTTGCAGGGTGTGGGTTTGGTTTTTTTCTCCTTTCTTCCTATTTCACTTGCTGTTCCAGGCAACCAGCCCCCCAATAAAATGAGGCTGAGCCTTTCACAACCCTTCCCGATGCCTCTCAAGCGCGAGGCCATGGCGTGCACAGCTCCTCTGCAGGCTGCTCCAACAAGGCTCAGTTTATTCCTCCTCTGGGCCATTACATGCTGGAGAAAAGAATGTGGTGCCGGGCAGGGAAGCCTGCGAGCATTACTCACCGCTCCCGACTCCAGTAAGCAGGGGGGGACCCCAGGGTAGTTTCCTCTCAGGAACGCCAGGCGCTGGAAGAGGGGGGATTTTTTTTTTTAATTTTTTTTTTTTTTTAACCGCAGTTTCTCCATCATCGCGTTTCGGAGGGTTTGGTTCACCCTTCGCTATTTCACAGAGGTGGGGAAATGCCGAGGGGCCCGTCACAGGAAGGGCGGTGGAGGAGTTGGTTTAGCCACCTCCTGGTTCTTGAAGCCATCATCAGCAGGGAAGGCTCAAAGGAGATGATGTGAAAAAAATCCCCTGGCTACCACCTCCTCCTTCTCTTCAGCACACAAATAGCCAGGGGTTGTGGGGGCACCAAGGAGGTTTAAAATGGCCACCCACGGGCCAGGCTGAGCGTGTTCCCCCCCCATCTGGCTCAGCGTCGGTGATGTACCAGGATTTCTCAGGCTGCAGAGACAGCGGGACTGAGCCGTAGATCCTTGCAAGCCACCCAGCCCTTTCTCACCTCCCTTCAGCTGCCCAGGGGGGAGCCGGCTCAGCTAAAGGGAGCTGAGCAAACACATTTTATGCCTTTTCTTCCTCCGGCGCTCCCAACTTTCGCTCCTGCTGGAGACAGTCACTGGCACTTCACCTGCAATTAGCTGGTGACCTGGAAAGTCACCTCGCTGAGCTGCTTATGGAATCAAGCCACCGCCAGGAATTAGTGATGTCCTTGGCAAAGGAGACGGTAGCGGCTCTCCGGATTTAGCCCTGAAGGGCTTCATTGTCTCTTAGCTGTGTGAGGAAGTGTTGACCAGAAACGGTCCCCGGTTGCGGGGGGAGGGGGGGTCCTGTTCTCTCGTTTGCGAGCGTGTGCTGCTTCAGGAGAGGTGCCAGCTGGCTGCATGCAAAAGTCCCAGGAAATCCCAAAGCATTCAAACAAAACTGGCCTCCGCGCAGAAGTCCCCTCTGAGGGTGCAAAGCATCAGCTTCAGAAAACGGGCTTTCCGAGGTATCGGTTCATGTATGGAACCGTGGGTATAGGCTGTGCTTGGGAGCAGGAGGAGTCCTGGTCTTTGA
Organism: Charadrius vociferus; assembly: GCF_000708025.1. Lineage (NCBI taxonomy): Eukaryota > Metazoa > Chordata > Aves > Charadriiformes > Charadriidae > Charadrius > Charadrius vociferus. The sequence continues at coordinate 1,008,533 of NW_009649307.1, forward strand.
AGTTGGTCTTTGCAGAGGGACTGCTGACCTGGAGCCTGCCCTGACTTGTATTATACCCATCTGTAAGCTACTTTAGCAGGCCTTACTGTACTAAACCGTATCAAGTATTGAAAATCACTTACAGCACTGGAGCTAGCCGTTCACCCAAGCTCACCAAGTGCTCTGGCCACCGTAGTCCAGCTGGGCTTTAGTCATGCTGACAAAAAGATGAGATGTCCAGACTGTATCAGTCTTAAGAAGAATCAGAGAGAAATGACCCAAGACTTTCAGAGAGAAAAACATAAAATCGCCAGGTCAGCCTGGCCTTGAGCAGTTAAGAGATTTTTGTCTCCTACAGAGCAAAATATCTTGATACTAGCATTAATTTGTTTGTTTGCCCTCCTGGACTGGGACAGCATGGTATGTGCCTGCCTTCTTTGACCTAAGGAAATTGTGTATTAGTCATAAGATGAACAAAGTCTGCCCTGAGATGGCCCAGCCCTGAACTGAACCCATCCTCACAGAAGGTTCCCAAGTGCCTACACGGAGAGGAGTGCTCCTGAAGCAAGGTGCAGCAGGGAGGGTTCCTCCTCTCACCGACTGGCCACCTCCCGGCCACCATCGAGAGAAACGCCGCAGTTTGGTGTAGCTGTTCATTTCCTTCCTCTTTTACCGCCCCTCTGATGTCTTGCTGCTGCCTTATATTCAGCCTCCATGTCTTATCTACGCTGCCACATTGCTCATATATTTGGTGGATCATGAGTCCAAGTGCAGCTCCTCTTACAAACTGCTGCGAGCCTGATGGTTTCTCCTCGGGTGGTTCTTCTACCTATCTCTGTTCCCAGCTCTTACTCAGGTTTGTCAACTGCTGTCTGGTCCATGTACGCCCCCCGGGCTGGAGAGAAGCCGTGGCTAATGCAAACGCAGGTCGGCCTTACTTGCTGCTGCCTTATATTCAGCCTCCATGTCTTATCTACGCTGCCACATTGCTCATATATTTGGTGGATCATGAGTCCAAGTGCAGCTCCTCTTACAAACTGCTGCGAGCCTGATGGTTTCTCCTCGGGTGGTTCTTCTACCTATCTCTGTTCCCAGCTCTTACTCAGGTTTGTCAACTGCTGTCTGGTCAATGTACGCCCCCCGGGCTGGAGAGAAGCCGTGGCTAGTGCAAACGCAGGCTGCTCTAGCCGATCCGGCTCTCTGGGCAGGGTTTTACTCTGCTTATGGGCCTTGCTGATGATTTTATTTACCATTTGCATTGGAAATAAAGGTCTCCTCCACCCTGGTCTCTGCTTTCCCTGATGACTGCAAATATGGTAGGTTGGTATTTTTCCCAGATGTCAAACAAGTTGGTCTTGACTGAAGGGCCTCCGGATTTAATTTGTCATTACTTTCTATTTAAGTGAAACACATGACAAACAAAGCAGGTACAGATTGTCTTACTGAGGCTCTCCCTCATTTAAGGGCTAAGAGGGGTTTTCCTCTTCAACTCCAGAGCCTTCTCACAGGCCTAGAAGTGAAATAGGTAATCAAGACTTGAGGCACTCGATATTTCTAAGCAAAAACCCCAGTCTACCCCTAATCTAATTCATGGCCTTAAATGGCAACAATCAAGCAGGAAGAAACCAGCAACCTATTCATCTTCCTTTGTGGGTCATCTTTAAAACACATTTTCTACGAACAAAATTCCCGAAGCATACACGTAACTGGAAATTCCAGCGCTCTGGTCCTGTCTGTACTTGAGATTTGGGATGAGGAGCTAATAGTAAGAGTGCTGAGCCAGCTGCTCCCCTTGGACTTTGCTGTGCGCCATGGCTGCGCTCGCAGCAGCCACGGATGACTTCTGCACAGCCCCCCCGTGCATCAGCGCAGCAAAGGATCGTATCTCGCACCTGCAGCCAAAACTAGAATATTTAGCCTGGTTAGAGCCCAGACTGATGATTGTTGCGTAGATGACCAGTGAACCTGAAGCCGATGGGTTTATACTTAGGGTTTTCCTGGGAGGAAGGGGGTGGTGCCCACAGCCCCCTTGTTAGCACTGACCTCTTCAGTGCTCATGGGTGTCCCGTCTTCCACCCCCCAGCTTCTTCCCGCCCACAGTATGAACCGGGAGAGGATCGTTTTCCCAAATGCCCTGCTGCTCCCTGGAAAACCAGGGTGCAAACGCCAGCAAGCGCCCTTGAGGCCGCGCAACGGCCTTGTGGGGGGGTCCCTCTGCCCTCCCCTCCCCAGTCACCTCGCAGGCTGTAAATCCTGACAGGGCGGATTTACATTTTCAGAGCCGACTCAGGGCTTTGCGGGGTGTGGGCCTGGTGTGAGTCAGCTGCAGGGGAGGCAGAGGGCCCG
>NW_009649307.1:1011627-1046425 GCF_000708025.1 Charadrius vociferus
TGCTTCTGTGGGGGGTTTACAGGGGCTGTGAGGTGGGATCAACTCCCTCCTTCCCTTTAGGGGATGCCATGGCATTAAGGTCAATTTGAGCTTTAGTAAAGATGGTGCTAAAGTGCCAGCAGCCCCCTTGAAGCTGCCATTGTCGTGGTGGGGTGGGTGGGAGCTGTGTCCTGTCCCCGCACCACGCATGGCGGCACGCATCCCCTCGCCTTCCCGTCAGGCGGTGCCGGCGATTTTGGGGTGTCCCTTGTCCCCCCAGGGTGGCAGGAAGGGAGCAAAGGGGCTCTCGTGTCCCCTTTGATGCCTGACTGTCAGTCGTGGGGTTTCGCAGGGTTAAGGTGTGAGCGCTATGGGTGATCCAATGCTGGACTGCAGCTTTGTTTGCGTGTGTGTGTGTATATAAATATATGGTTATATAACTCTTAAGGTTATTGAAACGGATGGCACGTAGAGGGAAGATGTAGAAAGAGGCTGCTGCGTTATATTTTGAAAAGAATCAGGCACAGTCACTTTTCCAATGGCAAAGTAAGTGGCAAAAGCGGAATGAATGTAAACGTTTTCCTCCTTGTTCTTAAGCAGCCAACAGCGAAAGAGTGACTGAAGGTACTGTGGCTTTGTGTGAAGGTTTGCACTACCTCCATACTGTCTTCTAAGGGAAAGATTTTGGTTTCTTCGTGCAGATGGAAGTACTTAAAGATTCAAGCGTTTCTGGTTTGTCTCACTTTATAAATCCTTACGAGACTGGGGTCATCTGTTTTCTTACAAGCTTTGCTGAAGTTTCTCAGCTAGTAGCTTTTATTTTCTTTTTTTTTTCTTTTTTCTTTTTTTTTTTTTCCCCACCAGGAGATCGTAAGCGGGGAGAGTGAGGAGGAAAGTAATGGCGTCAACTTGATGGAGTTCTCAGATGAGATCCTTTTGCACATCCTCAGTTATGTCCCTTGCACAGACCTCGTCCTGAACGTCAGGAGAACCTGCAGGAAACTCGCAACGCTTTGCCTTGACAAGAGTCTAACACATACAGTTTTACTTCAGAAAGACTATAAGGTGGGGAGAGTAGCTTGCTTGTTCTGTTAGCTGTGAAGACAAATCTGACTTCTGAAAAAATGCCAAGAAGTAGAACTTTCCAATGTGTCTGCATAAATGAACTGCTCTTGAACTCTGAAATCAAATAAACAATAAACTGTTTTATAAAAGCATTTGTTTTCCAGAATGCTTTGTTAGAACAGCTCTGTTCTCCCTTAGTTATATAAAATACCATCAGTGAAAACTATTTTCTCTGTGTTTCTGGAAGCTAAATGAAAGTAAACATGACCTTCCATTTGTAGCTGTGGTTCTGTAAAGTTACCATTTTCTCAAAATACATTTTCCATGTTATTGTGCAAAAAAAATCCTATGCGTATTGCTGTCAGGCCTGCAGTCAGCTAAGCCAGAACTTGTATATGTGTTTTAACAAAAATAAAACTTGGGAATGAATACGTTTTATGAGGACTGTATCACCAAGTGCAGGCAAGGAGAAGCCTCTCTTACTCATTTCCAAAAGAGGAAACTGGATGAAGGAGAATGGAAACATTCTTCTCTCAATTTGAATTTCTGTAGCTAGCTAGTTCTGCTGAAATAGCTTTGCTGTTAGAAAATGGAGATGGTCCTCCAGTCCGCTATCAGTTGCTGAACAGATTTGGCCTCACAGTCAGTAATGCAGAACTGTGCAGACTAAGAAGGTAAAGGAAGTGTAATCTTAAAAGAGTCCAAATCATGGCAGGCTAAGCCAGCTACCAGCAGTATAATAATTCTTAGACTGCGCTAGCGTCCCAAAATCTTTGGGTGAGCCACGTAATCTGAGTGCTAACCACTCTTATCCCCATTGTCAGATGGGAAACTGAGTCAGTACACACCATTGCCGTATATCTCATTGAATGTGGTTTTGTTTGAGTACAGGTAAACAAAGACAAAGTGAAGCAACTGATGAGGGATATCGGAAAAGAGATTTACCAGCTGAACATGGCTGGGTGCTATTGGCTGCCCAGCTCCACTATTGATCACGTAACACAATGCAAGAACCTGGTAAAACTCAACTTGTCTGGGTGCCACGTCACCTCTCTCCGTCTCTCAAAGATGCTGTCCACGCTCCAGCACCTGCGCTCCCTGGCGATAGATGTAAATCCGGGTTTCGATGCCGGTCAGTTAAGCAGTGAGTGTAAAGCCACTCTTAGCCGTGTCTCGGAATTGAAGCAAACCCTTTACACGCCGTCATATGGTGTCGTTCCGTGCTGCACTAGCCTTGAGAAATTGCTGCTTTATTTTGAGATCCTTGATCGCTCGCGAGAAGGATTTATGCTCTCTGGGCAGCTAATGGTAGGTGAGAGCAATGTGCCCCATTACCAGAACCTCCGCGTCTTCTATGCCAGGCTGGCTCCTGGCTACGTTAATCAGGAGGTGGTAAGGCTGTACTTGGCGGTGCTAAGTGATCGGACACCTGAGAACCTTCACGCCTTCCTTATTTCTGCCCCCGGTAGCTTTGTGGAGACGGGAGCTACTAAAAACCTCCTGGACTCTATGGCTCGAAACGTACGTCTGGATGCTTTACAATTGCCCAAAGCCTGGATTAATGGCTCTGGGCTCCTGCAACACTTGAAGTTCAACAACCCTTTCTACTTCAGCTTTAGCCGATGCACCTTATCTGGTGGTCACCTGATCCAGAGGGTTATTAATGGTGGGAAGGATCTTAAAAGCTTGACCAGTTTGAATCTCAGTGGCTGCGTTCACTGTCTGGCTCCGGAGTCCTTGTTTCGAAAAGCAGAAGATGACATTGACAGTAGCATTCTGGAAAGCTTGGTGGTGTCTTGCTGCAACCTGAGACACCTCAACCTCTCTGCAGCTCACCATCACAGCTCAGAAAGCATAGGGAATCACTTGTGCCAGCTTCTCTCCAGACTAAAGCACCTGCTCTCGTTAGCGCTACCGGTTTGCTCCATCACAGATGTTGCTGCAAACGTGGAAAAGCCTCCCACGGCGTCTAACTTGGTACCCCAAACATTTGGAAGGAAAGTTCGGATTGGGATACAGACATACCCAAAGAACTTAGCGGGCCAGGCAAATCAGAAGATAGAGTCTTCGGTATTCTGGGCTCTGATGGGAAGCCTCCGATTTTTGGAAACCTTGGAAATAATTGGGTCCAGTTTTTCCTCTGCCATGCCCCGCAACGAGCCAGCAATTCGGAACTCATTGCCTCCTTGTGTCCGGGCACAAAGCGTGGGGGATTCAGAGGTGGCTGCCATTAGCCAATTGACTTATTTGCAGAGCCTCACCTTAGCACAACTGCCAAATATTCTTACTGGCTCTGGGCTTATTAGCATTGGAATGCAGTGCCAGCATTTGCGGACTCTTTCGTTGGCCAACCTGGGCATGATGGGGAAAGTGGTCTATATGTCTGCTCTCATGGACATGCTGAAACACTGCAAGTGTTTGAGAGATCTCAGGTGAGGGGCTGCCATTTAACATCTCCGTTTTGTTTGTGGATCTCCAGAAATGTAGCCTGTGGTTTGTTGTGGCTAGTGTGAAAGCTGCGAGTGTTCCTGTTCTGGTGAAAAGTAGCTGCAATGGCTTGAAAACTGGGTATTTTCCTTCCTGGCTTGTGGAGAACGGGAAGGCATCACGTGCTGTCCTTGAGGGCTCTCAGGATATGCCCTTTCACCAGTGTTTTAAGAGCAAAAAATCTCTATGCTGCAACTGCCTTCCTTTTAGATAAGGAAGAGTGGATGCTGCAAATTTGGGAGTTAGCAGTGTGTCGGGGCTAGGTTAAACACTACATGCCTTTGCTGACTTTTTGGCTTTGTGTACACGTACATCTCTTAAATTTCCAGGAAGGAAGAAAATCCTACACTGCCTGGATAATGTAGAGATCTCCTCAGGTTTCCCAATGAGATATTCTTCTGCCTTTGGCTTGTATTAAAGTCTTGCCTCTTTATTTTTTAATTTCTTTTTCTTTTCATGATAATATATTGAGAACATTCCAAATTTAGAGTTTGTCCTGTTGGGGTTCCTCTCCTGGTGGGATTTAAAGGATCCTACTAAGGATCTGATCCTAAAAGGTGCATAAAGGAGCTTCACAGTAGCCAAAATGTGCTTATGAAAACAAAGGGCATAAACCATGAGGGTTTCCTTGCGCCAGTCCATATGAACACAAATGTTATTACTTTAGAAAGATGCTTTTTTCCTTCTTTTTTCCCTAAATCAGCTTCTGTTGGTGAAACTGCTAGAACTGTCAGTCCCGTTGTCATCCTTTCTTCACTAAATGGGTCTAAAATGCCTAACAGTAGCAACAGCAAGGTCACTCCTGTGATCACAAAGGCAGTCGGTGTGACTGAAATTACTGCTCATCAGCTGAGACTGGTGTTTGTGTGCATGTTCCTGATCCATTGCAATACTGAAGGGAGCCAGGGTGGCTAAAAAACCTCAGGAGGGTTTTCCTTTTCCACCACTTCCCATTTATGACAGGCAAGGAGCGTGTTGGTCTTTCACCCAAGGGATGGCAGCTGTTGGAAATTCAGTTGCTTCATGGCTTGTGTCAAGTGAATGTATCTTTAACCTTCAGGAGAATAAATAGCCATGGAAGAACTAAGATCTGGGGAAAGGAGGTTTGGGTGTGTAGTGTGCTTTGCTCAGTCTGTAGTTTTCAGGGACTTTGAAATGGAGGCCAAGAGCGATAAAGATGAGAGGCAGCGTAGAGCCTTGAATAAAGGATGAACAAGGGTGTCTCCTTGTAACAGCCAGGCGTTTCGATGTAAGCTGTCATTGTTCTTTCTTGAGTAAAGTCTAAGGTTTTATATAGGTTTAAGAGGATTTTAATGTTTAGCACTTCCTCCTGATAATGTAGCTTCCTTTTCATTTGCCTAATTCTCTGCTGCTTCCACCCTTTTTCCCCTCCCCATTTTCCAGGCTGAGAAAGTAGTTTTAAGGGTAGATTCCAAAGCAACATTGTCATCTAGTGAGTGAAAGGCAGTATTGCAAGTATGGCTATCGTGTCACAGAGATTAACCTAGAAACCTGCTGTGAGTTTGCAGGGGCTTCTGTGCTTTTTGGCCTAAAGTTACAATGGACCAATAACGCTGTTGAAAAATTGGAGAGACTTCCCACTTCCTTAATATTCATTTTAAGCTATTACCCAAAGCACTCATGGGCTGTTAGGATCTCTTCAGGCAATGCTACCTGACCAGCGGTCGCAGGCTGAGACTCTGAAACAGAATTTATCAATTAACAGGATTAAGTTGCTGAGATACCCCTGCGTACTACGAAAGCCTGCGCAGAGATTATCCAGATCAGGTTGGGGCCGACAGCTTGTTATCACCTAATGGATTAACCTTCTTGGAGCTCTTGGCCTTGCTGACCCAATGACTGGGATTCACAAGTGCTCTGAGGCCCTGAAGGAAATCTGCACTAAGCAGACGTACTCTTCTGGTGACGCTGGCCCTGAGCAGGTTCTGCTTCTTGCAGACAGGTTTTTGTGAGGGATTGATGCAGTTATGCTGCTAGTTAAAACATGGGGCCCTTGTTGGTCAGGTATGGCTTCTCCACGTCATTTTCTTGTCCTGCTCTGGGTTGTGATGTAAGATTGTGGATAGATGTGATAAAAAATCCTGTCTTTCTTCTCTGAGCCAAGTGTGCAAGATAAAGTTTGGATTGATGATGGTTCTTCTGCCTGTGGGAGAGCTGTAGCTTTGATCCTTTGCCATGCCTGACCGGGGAGGGCTGGTTGTGGTCACTCTGTTGGCTCAGAGGCCCAAGTTCTATATCACCATGGTGAATTTTTCATGCCTGATTCCCTCTAGGCAGTAAACTGAAGATGCAGTTTGATCAGTGTTTGGTGCACTGGAGCAGTAAGTCCCTAAATCCACATCAACTGCTCAGTGGATGTCAGGTAGCAAATGCCAGGCTGTGCTTGTCATGAGACCAGAATGGATCTGCTGGTCAGATCTAAGGCCCAACATGCTTTGTGGAAAACTTGTAAAACCAGGGTTACTCCCTGTGGGCGCTGGAATTCTGCAGTTCGGGGCCCTTCTGCCTATTTGTGTCCTTGTCCTTTAGCACACACCATTCAAGAGTAACTAGCAAGCAAGAGGTCTGAGCTTGCAACGTTGGGTCTGTTTTGCCATGCTGCTGGCACAAGCAGGTAGAAGGTTACCACGTGTAAGTGGCACAGGCGGTGGGGGACACTGGTTGCTCCATTTGCCGGCCCCCCATGAATGTGCTGTCTTCCCTCTTGTCTGAAAGTGACTTGAGCATGAATTGCCCATTGACTTGGTTTTGTTTATTCTTGCAGGCTGGAACAGCCGTACTTCTGTGCGGGCGCCCAGTTCTTCCAGGCACTGAGTCATTGCTCCTCTCTCCAGCGGCTTTGCATCGTCTCCCGGAGTGGGACTCTGCAGTCTGACGCAGTGATGTCATTCATGGCCAACTGCCTTGAGGTCATCATGTGCCACATGTTTATGGGAGAATCTCTTACCGTTTGCAAAAATCTCCAGCAATCTATTGTCCGGAGGTGAGTGCGGAAAAGGGTTGATGTGGGATTTCTGGAGCTGTTGAAGATTTATCTCCATTTCCTCGCTTGCCAAGGTTTATATGGCTTGGAGCACTTGTTCCAAGAAGCTAATAGGTACTGTGTAACTGCTTGGCACATGAACTAGCCTCTTATTTTAATAAGAGTGAATCAGTGAAATATTTGAAGGTATTATATGAATTTTTGATTCCATTCCCACCCATGTTCTCTGCAGTTACGTTGGCTGAGTTGAAGTTCTGGATGTAAAGCTCCATCATAAATCAAATGACACTTTTTGTGTAAACAAAACATCTGCCGACATTTTAAGTACTGAGAGATTTGACCTTGAAGCTTTCCTCCTTTCCCACAAGTGACTAAGATAATTCTCCGTCCTCTAATCACTTGTAAATGTCACTTACTGATAATCCCCTGGCAGCGCAATTCAAAGCCTTTAAAGGGTTGTTGTGAAGGGTTTTTCTTCGGGGGGGGTTTGTGGGGGGGGAGAATTGGTACAAACTGCCTTTGCACGTTTGGCAGTTCTTAAATGCATTTTGCTTGGCCCCTTGCAGTGTTCTGAGGCTCACGTGGTGGGAAACGTTTGTGTGTGAGCCGTGAATTGCATTTGAAAAGAGAGCTTTTAATTACGCTTGGCATTTTGAAATCTTCTAATAGTGGCAGTCATCTTACAAAATATTTCCCATGCAACAGACTTTCCATTATTTTTTTTTTTTCTATAAGGCTTTTTCTCCGCCTTCAGTCTGTTTTCTTTGTCACCTACTGTTGCTTTGCCCTGTTAAGCTCTAATAAAAATTTCAAATCACACGGCATTATTACTGCATCCTAAAGGGTGCTCCTCCCCCCAGCCTTTCTCCAGCTTCAAGCTGACTTATTACACTTGGCTTGTTTCCGCGGATCAGATCCAGAAGAGCCTGTGACTATATTAGCTACCTACCAAACTGCACACGAGATTGTTTGTTACTGCCTCTAAAAGGCTCAGTGTCCTTCTGGGAGAGTAATTGTTGGAAACATCTAAGTAAATTCCTTGTGATGTGACAAGGGTTCTTTGAGTTTGTTTTTCACAGAGCTTCATATCTGTAAAAACAGTTCTTGGTGGATTTCAGTTGTGCTTTGGGGATCCTTAGAAAGAACCAAGAATCCGCAGTTCCCATTTCTTATTTTGCCCTCCCCTCTGAGATGCCATTGCAGCACTGGCCAAAATTTTAATGTCCGCTTACTGAGCAGAAATATGCTGTTCTGCAGTCTTTTCTCCATCTTTTTCTCTGTTGTGGATGAATTCTCACTACATTCTGTACCTCTTAATAATTTAAACCCTGGGAACTTTCCAAAGAGCAGTTGATGCCTCGTGGAAATGTTAAAAACTATTTTTATATTTAGCGGCAGTTCTGGCTGTCATACTATTTTTCTTCTTTTGTATTTTATTAATAGAGACGTTTGTATGAAAACAGGATTTTTGAAGTGTTGGGTGTTGGGTTTTTTTTTCCCCCCGAAGAGAGCATCTGCTCCTACTGCAAATTCTACACCTGAAGCCATAATCCTCTATGACATTGTAATTGGTGGCTCTGGAAACGATTTTGATGTCACGTAAGATTATGACTTCAGGAGGAGGATAAGCAGTGGGAGCAGATGCTCTCCTAAGCAACAAAGATCCCGTTCTCATGCAACTGTCTCTAGTAATAAAATGGAAGGAACAAAATACAGAAAACGATGTGTAAGCAAAGCCTGGAGTCTTCCACAAGCCATCAGTGAGGCTTTAACCATGTGACTTTTCCAGTGATCCCATTCTCATCCTTGCACAAATGTGCCTTCAGATGGGGTCAGGAACCGATTTTCTCCTGACTGCATTTTGTGTGCTACTCCAAGGGCAAAGAGATGTGTGAGCTAGTTCATTGCTTAAACCTGTGGATAAGGCCCTAATTCACACAGCATGGCTTCCTCTAAAAATGTGCTGCTAGTGCCTCTTTAATCCAAGTTTTTAATTGGAAGAGCCCATTGGGCAGCACGTCTGAAGTTATGTATCCTTGTGCCAGAATGAAATAAGGTGATATTTTCTTTTTTTTTTTTTTTTGAATGTGTGGAGGTGCTGCATCTGCGGGGAAAACACGGAGAGTAGAAAACATGGAGAGTGGGTGGGAAGGAAGAGGTGAGAGCAGGGAAGACAAAGCTGTGAACCTTTCTTTTTTTTGCTCCCTTTCTTGAGCTGGGAGAATTGATCCATATTCCTCAGGTCCCATTAAAGGTTAGAGTTCCCATTTTAGGGCTATGGAGATGGTCTTGTTCAGGCTGAGAGCAGCCAAGTGATTGCTGTTTTTGAACAGGGAGATGAGGCCAAAGTGACTCTCACTCTCCCAATGCTTCTAAAAAGGGAAGAAATGCCAGTGGGAACTGGAAAGGCTTAGGGCTGGGCACGCACCAGCAGTTTGCTGCAGGTGGTAGAGCCGGGAGGGCTTGAAAATGCAATCTCGTGCAGTGCACTCCTTTTTCAGAGGTGGATGCACGGGAGGGTTCGGATCACAGAAGACGAGGCTGGGACAGATTTGGGGAGAACAGACTGTTTTCAGCTGCCAAGTTGTACTGGAAGATGGTGTATATACAGGGTGTGGTGATGGGAGCACGGGCATTAAATCTCCTGCATCACACTGATGGCTTAAAGCTTGAATTGATTCTCAAACTCTTCCCCTTGACTGTAAAATAAGGATAGTATTGTGTATTTCTGTTCCACTGGCCCAAAAAGAGAGTTGTTCTCATGTCTGTTAGTCTTGTGACAGCTCTAAACCAGGACTTGTGGTGGCCAGCTTTGTTGTGGGCAGTTTTCTGGTTGAAGTTTGCTGCTATTTGGGACAGATTAGTTTACGTATTTAAGTTATTAAAAGCCTCTGATTCAGTTCTGCCTCTTTTGCAATGAAATACACTAAGCAGAACAGCACTCATCTGGAGCCCTCATCAGCAAACAAGAGGCTTGCAAGGGCAAGGTCTCCTCTGAGCTTTAGAGAAGACTGTTTCCCTCTGGGCAGATAAATCATTGCAGTGTTTTTCTTTATTCTTTTTTCTTCTGTGTGAATGGGAGGGGTAATCTCCTTTATGGTTCAGGGAGATACTCTGTGCACATAAGAAGGGCCCAGTGGTTAGCGTGGGAGATGTGGCTTGAGTGATCCATATCCACTTCCCTGATATTCCTCAGATTTCACATGTGACAGTGGTCTAGTCTCAGTTTCTCTGTAAAATGACTTTTTTTTTCCTGTCACATGGTGCTCAGCTGCTGACACACTTCAGATAGTAGTGGATCTAACGAAGACAATGTTTTCCCTTTAATGCTTGCACCCTAACTTTGCCAAAGTGCTTGGCTCCAAGCACGTGTTGTCTTTTTCTAAATAGCTCGTCTGTTAAAACCACTTTAGCAGTAATTCCAGAAACACTAAAATACCACAATTCATGGACCCACGGTTGTAGGTTGAAGCGTGACCCCAGACCTGTTGCGGTGCAAAGAGCTGCTTTGCTCAAAAGGAAGATTTGCTTCTCCCTTTTGGGCTGAGTTGCTGTGCTGGGATTCTTTCTAAATGCTTGCAAAGAGCCGATGTGTCCAAATCCCGGTCACGGCGGGAGGACGTGGTGTTCTAACAGCTTTCTCCGAGGTTTTCCACACTGTTATTTTGTGAAATAGTCAGTAGATGGAGCTGTGACCTATGGAAGGCGTCCCACTGCTTACTGATGTGTTGCATGCTAAATAATAGTATTTATATGCCTGTTTTTCTCTGCCTGAGAAATCTTGCAGGCAAGGAATTTGGATGACTTCAGGATTGCACAGCTACATGGTGTGGTTAGTGGGCACTTCACAAATGTGCGGGAGAAGTTGCTTTCCTAATGAAGCTTACCAGGAGAAAACATGCTGGAAGAGGGGATGGGAAATGCTTTGGCAAATATCCCCTTGGCCTCAAGGACAGATTTTATTTTCCAGCATGTTCCTCTAGAATTTTGTCAGGTTTAGCCTAAGTGTTTAGATAGCTTCTATCATTGTAATGATTTCAAGGACTCTACAACACCAGACAATACAAACCCATGAAAGTCCTTGAAAAAATACCTTGGAAAAGATCAAGAAAGCAATGGTAGGAAAAAAAACAAACCAAAGCAAAACAAAAAATCTCTGGGAGCGCAATGTCATTAGGGATTCTTCATACATGGGGGAAAGTGTCAAGGCATAGAGGTGAGTTGTGATTTATAGAAATGTAATCCAAGTTAAGCCATGGTAGAGAGCGTGGTCGGGAAGCCAAAGATTGTGGTGCAGCTGAAGTGTGTTTTGGGGAGGTGGGTGGGTAGCTGGGCTCAGCTCCTCACATCTCCCAAAAGAGCTGTTGTTGTCTCCTGGGGTCTGATAGCTGCTGGGAGAAGGTGCAGGGGGCTGGGGCTGGCTGGGGTCCTGCTGCAGTGTCCCCCAAGAGCTGCGGGGTAGGGAGTGGGTAGCTGGCAGTCCTAACGCAAGCTCTCCCCTGTTCCCCTAGCCACGGTGGCTACCCGTCTCCAGCAAATGGCTTTGCAAAGCGAGTCTGCGACTTGGGTGACTCTGAGGGCTAACCAGTGGAAAGTGCAGAGAATTTTACTGGTTTAGGACAATCTACCTGTTCTGGGGATCCAAGACGCAGAGAAAGAGAAACACTGACTTAACCTTCCTTCTTCTGCCTGCATCGGATATGAGCACCGCTTAGTTTGAAGTGACTTTCACAATAGGACTCTTGCCACTTTCCAGGAATAGCTATTTCAGTCTGAATTAGATCTTACTATACCAGCTTCTGTAGCGTTACCTAATTTTTCCCTTGCTTGTTATTGCCCTTTTTTTTAACATGAAACTCGTGGCTGGATCTTACCTTTTCTTAAACTGCTGATTCCAGTGGCCCAGTGTGGCTGCGAGAGTCGTGATGCTCCCACCTTCCTGGGATTCAGCTGCGGAAACAGGGCTTCCAGGTGGGAGCATGGGGGTGAAACTGAGTATTTGGAAAGTGCTGAGTGAGCCAGTTCCTCTCTTGGCATGTAGCACAGAACTGAACTATCACAAATGAATTTTTGCTCACCTCGGAGCTAAGCATTCCCCCGTCCCTTGCCGCTGTTGCCCCGGATATCCCTGCAGTATTCCTCTTGCCTGGATTCTCACTGTGGGCTCAGCCTCAGAAAAAGCCCTTCTGGGTAATCCTTTTTACTGTTAGATTGGGTGGGAGGGGGCTGTTAGGGCGGTAAGTCAGTGAGAGATCATAACAGAATTCAGCACAGTCCTCCAGCGTCCCTCCTGCACTGCCCACCTGACTGCTGCAATGGTATTGACACTGCAAAAAGCTGGTATTAGCACTTAGGGCTTACTTGAGATTTTCAAGCTGTTTTTGCATCCCTTCACCACCTTCTTTTCCTTCTGACCTTGAAAAAGTCCCCCTCGGCACATTGCTGGCTTTCCTGGATCCCAGAGCCAGCACGGTAGCTGCCAATCCCACTCCGCTAGCCTAAGCATGTTGTGGGCTCGGGCCCTGCGTCTGATTGCAGAAGACTTAATGTATCGCTAGGCTGGTATAGTGAATCATTAGCATCCTGTTCCAGCTTTCATTGTCTGTTTCATTTCCTGCTCTTAGAAACCCCTGAATCATTCTGTCACAGACTGAATAACAAACTGCATCCTTGTCAGCTTGCGTTACCCAAGAATTCTTTGGCGGGCTTGGCGAAGGCTGACTCTACTTGAGGTGTGGCCCGGACACCTTTAGCTTCTACCAGGGATGTTGTTTACGGGTGGGTTCAAATATTTTACAAGCCAGCATAGCTTGTGGGACCATCCCCAATTTGGCATATTAATGTATCTTCGTCTGGGGGTACTAACCTACCCTTTTCTATAAATGCATTCCTGTGGTTGACCCAAATGGCTTGTTCTAACTGCTAGCTCGTGTGTTTTGAAGGGAATTCAGTCCTGAAACCTTCCTTAGCGGGTAGATTGGTTTGGGCATGAAATAGGTTTGAAGGAGTGTCCTCCTCTCTCTCTTGGCTGAGAAATAATAGTGGAATAGTACTGTCGTGCCTTCTCTTCATGAGGGTGTAAAAGGCTGAACGGAAGCATTAACTGCAGCTTTAAAGCATTTCCATAGTAAAATAAATCTAATTGAGCAGTTATTGCAGTAGCTTTTTAATTTGTGGAAGAGATTAGGAAATAACTTTCAGCTTGCTCTGGCAGAGCACTCCCCTAGGACGTGTCCTGGGCGCTCTGGCATCGTTCTTTGGGTTCTTATTCCCTCCCCCTCTAATTGTCCGGTCACATTTGAGTGATGCAGAGTTCAGCTGGCAAAATAATGTAAGAACCTCAATCTGTGAGCGTGTTTGATATAAACCTCAGTTCACAGGACAAGTAGTGGAGTGTCATTCATGCCTTCCAGAGAGAAACCACAGTGGAGAGATGTAATTTGCTTCTACTCGGGATGAGTCTGTCATGTATTGCTCCTTCCCAACAACATGATGCAGTGGCAGAGGATGCTGCATTGAAGATAACGGGAGAGGTGGCAGTGCTGTGGGTGAAGGACTTCAGAGTCCCACCTACGCCCCTTCATGTCAGGGTGGAGGCTGTAGTGATGGGGCGTAAGGTGAGGGGAAATCTCAGGCATTGGGAGAACGCCAGTTTGTCTGTGTAGACAAGAGGGCATGGAAGACACCCTTAAAGGAAAACACTTCATGGAGGAAATACCTCGTTGTGTGGAGTTAAGAGCAACCTGAGGAATCACAACAGCCTTCCTCAGGAACTTTTGAAGTCCATTTCTAAGGTTAGAAAATGAAATTTGCTCAGCGCTGATACTCTGCCAGGGTTGGAAGTGAGAATGGCACTAAGGGTATGCTTTAGAGTCAGCGTGTGGAGGCTTTGGACCCCTCTTGAGAGGCTTCTGGAGAGTCACTAGGGCGGAAGGGTCCTCCCTGCTCACGGAGGAAAGGGCTTGGGGAAATTCCACCCCGAGTTTCTTTGGCATGGCTGGAAGATGCTCTGGAGAAGCTTAATTTTACACTCCTGTAAGGAAGGAGAGCTTTTGCAGCTCCTGGTACTGAGTTCAGGGCATGGCCAGTAGAACAAATTTTAAGTGTACGGTTGGCCTTCCTGAAAAGATGAAAAAAGTGTGTGTATGTATGTTGGGTCATGCCACTTGTCAGCTGCTCCAGCTTCTCCTGGCACTTCTTCTGTTCCACTGTGCCATGCTTCAGGGATGGGTGTTTCCAGCCTGGCTCAGGTATGCTGGCTGAAGCTTTCAAGACAGATGCCACATTTGAACTTTCAGATGTGAGCAAGTATTCCAGCGAAAACAAACTTATGCTGTGCCTGGCAGAGGATTAACAGGGTTTTTGTGCATGTGGGTAACAGAGCTGCGTACATGGCAAAGAGTGAGTCGGTCTGAATTCTCTTCTCTTGGGAAGCTTGCTCTTCTCGAGAAGCAGCTCAGCAGCCTGTGGGGAAGTCTAAATGGAGGGGGGAGAAGGTGTGTGACTGCAGCAGAGATCGGTTTGCATTTGTGAGCGTTGTGCAAACTGGAGACCACATCTGCTCTGTCCCCGCTGTGCTCTGTTCCCCCCAAATCAGGCTTCTCCTGGTTTCTCCTTCTTTAGAGCTTCTTTTCGCATAAGCTCATCTCTGTTTGTGGAGTTAAAAAAACCTGGCCTTGAACCACTCCTGATACACCGTATTTCCTCATTTTATCTGGTACGTGCTGGTTTTGTTGCCAGTGCTTAATTATACCACCTTGTGTGCCCTTATTCCTGCTTGCCAGCTTTTGTGAAGTGGGATGTGCTGAAACGTCTGAATTTGGCTTAAGGCTTTTCTTAGGTTTCTCTGGAAATCTGAAGGAGAAATCCATTATTCAGTCCCAAATCCTGCTTTTTTCTTTCCTTACAAGTAACAGAAGGTAAGTTTGAGCAGCTCCTATTGCAGCAGAGGTGTCGTCTTCTGGTGTCTGTGGTGCAGAGTTACAGTGGGGCATCATCCATCGTTACAAGCTTGGCTGGTGAGATTCTCCTGTGCCTTTGGGCCGCCCTTTAGCTCTATCAGCAGGTGGAGTCCTGGGGACTCACCGGCCTCTAGAGAGGTATGTCTGAAAACACACACTGAGAGTGTTTGCCAGGAGATAACTGCATTCCAGGGAGTGACTCTTTTGTCTTGCTAAAATTGAGGAAATCTGATCAAAGTGCAGCCTTGCATTAGACTTTTTCCTCTTTCTTTTTGACTTTGTCCCTGACCTACATATTGGATCCTGCCACGCTGGTTGGAAGTAATTGAGACCGTAGTGTTAGGCTATCTACCAAGCTGTTCACTTGAAAATAACCTTACTGTGTCTGGTCCACACCTGTTCTGGGATAATTTTGGAGGCAAATAACAAAGCGCCATTAACCCTTTCAGCCACGTGTGACCTGCTCAAGATCTAACTGTGGAGTGAGGTTATAGCTCTGCTGATGCCAAGGGGAATTTGTGACACAGGGTGTGCTTCGCTGTTCGTTTCCCAGCTCCATGGATGATTCCAGCCAGCTGCTGAAGCCAGGCCCACTATGTGTCCACATCCAAATGAGGACACTTCAGAGACCTCCTTGTAAAAGTTCCCGCTGGGTGGTTGTTGGTTTGGTCTTGAGTCTGCTGGACCAGAGGCTATGCTGGAAAATATGTGTGTGGGGGGGTATTTTCTTTGTTATCCCAGTGGTTGTTTCTGATTAAAGGATCTGTTTTGAAGGGGCTGCTAGTCAGTTGCCTAGAAAACTTGCTTTCATTTAATTAATCATGATGAGTTTAGTCTGGAGGTTTTGTAGGAGAGAGCAAGCGAGCATATCCTTGGCTTCTTTCCCTTGGAAAAAAAAAAAGCAGGGTTTCATGTCTGAAACTGCAGCTCTTTTGTCTCCCCAGGTCAACATCCTTCTCTGTCCTTTGGGTTTTAATTTTACAAGCCATGCGCTTGCAGAGGTAGATCCAGTTTGAAGTCCATCCAGGTGTGGAATGAGGAAAAAACCGTCAAGAAGATTACAGGAGCTATTCTGCAACTCATTAACTCAATCTCTTCCCCTTCTTGTTATCTCCTCCCCATGCCTGGGGCCTTTCGAACTAGTGCTCTAAGTGCTTCTCACTTAATCTAGCCCACCTGGACAGGTGTACGAAGAAAGGAATTGCCTTCCGGGGAAGGGCTAAAGGAGCGTAGATTGCAGAGGGAGTCTGCTTTTGGGAACTGCTAATCCCAGTTTAACATTATGACAGCTGCTCGTTAAAATCAGGGTGTTTTTTAACAGGCAGTTAAAGGAGAGGCTTTGCACGCACATTTAGCTGAGAATAATAGTGAACCATGTGCATTTGATTTTTTTTTTTTTCCTTAAATCACGCAAATTGTACATGGAAAGAATTCTCCGGCGTCAACTTGCTGGGGTATGGAATTTACAAGGTTTGCAGTAACATACAGTTTCCTGTTGAGGGGGGGGGGAGAAAATCACAAAGCTTTCTTTTTCCCTTTTTTTTTCTGTCTTTTTTTTAAGATCAAGTTCAAACCTCTCATATAAATCCAGCTTCTTTGGAAGGTATACTTACTGTGTTGGGGTTTTTCAGTTGTCTTGGTGGCAGATTGTCATGTAAACTTGTCTAGGTTCTCGTTTTTATAGCTACATGTAAAGGCTGCTTATAAACTACAATTTTGTACATGGTGAGAAGTCAGCACGCAGATCTAATTTGAGAAAGTCTATATACAAAGAAAGAAGCAAAGGTTTTTTTTGCCTTGGGGAGATGGCTGTTTCTGCCTAGCCGAACTTCAGTAAACTTGGTCTATTAACATGATTTTCTCTGCAGGACTGTGGTGTTGGATAAGAAACATGAAGAGCTGAGGCAGAAGAGGAACTATCAAAGAGACATTTGCTGTATTTTATGTAATTTCACTGCAGACTTTACCAACTGCCTCCCAGATCAGCAGTTATTTGCTGGTTGATTTCTTGTAGGCAGTGCTGTGGAAGTAAGAAACTGCACAACTCCTACACGAGCCCCGACACCCACTCAAGGAGCGGTGTCCTTTTCTGCCAGCCCTTAGGCATGAGGCATGAAGGGCAGGTCTGTGATGCAGAAAGATATAAAATTGCCCCGGGTAGTTTTGTTGCTGGAAATCCTCACTCCTGCAGCTACTTAGGTTCAGGCAAATTAATTTAACCCACCAGGACTGAGTAACTAGCCTTGAAACGGGAGTTTCTCTGCTACTCTTTTGGCAGCTCTACCCCAAATCATTTGTGGATGGGAACATCTTTCCTGTCTCCTGGGAAATGCCAGTCTCTGGTGGCCTTTTCTTCCGCTGGCTCTATTGCTACCTGGGATTTTCATGTGTGTTTTCAGCAGCTGAATCTCCAGTTGTTCCCTCTCTGTTTGACAGAAACCTGGCCGTTTCAGAGCTAGAGATGAGCTGGGAACTTTCCAGACACACTTTCCAGACACATGTCTGTAGAAGAGAAGTTTGTTGAGCAGTGAACTCCTCTTCTGACCCAACACAACTTGGTTCAGCCTCAAGAGACTGATGCTGCTGGTTTGACTCTGCCTCCTTTAGAGTGATAATGAACTGGCCCTTGTCACACGGTTCGGAGGAAGCATCTTGGTGGCATAGGGCTAATAGTCACAAGTCTTTTAATCTTCAGGGTGTAGCTCTTAAGCTATAGCATAACTTCCTTTTACCTCCCAACTTTAAAAGACTGAACTCTTGTTATGCTGCACTGAGTAATACTATTTCTCTTCCCCCATGTTCTCTTACTCACCAGGTTGCTATCATGTAGAGTACTTGCTGATGGGGACTCGGACTCTTTTTGTATGGCTCTTTTTACGTTGTATAAATGGCTTTAACTTTTCCTGTTCTCTTCCTCTGCTCTGTAGTTATAACCCTGCTGCTCTTCTCTCATGTTGTCGTGTTGGGCCTCTCGCTTGCAAGGTCTGGGATGTGTGCTGGAAGGCGAACCCAGTGGTGTGAAGTTGGCAAGAAGAGCTGGGAGGGCAGGAGGAGAGTGCAGATTTCTCTAAGAGGGGACTAAAAGACTGAGGCTGTTGATTCAGAAACTGGAACCCAAAATTCAAGTGGCTGACAGGGATACCTGTGTGTGTTTTTGTTAGGGAAAATTCATGTGGTGCCAAGACAGGTTTTCTACAATTTGGGTTAAAAAGGAGGCTGCAGTGTGTGTGTGTGTGTGCGTGTGCGCGAGCGCCTGTGTGCACACACTTAAACACTTATCTGCAGATCTAAGCTTTCTAAACTTGCCTGTGCTCTAATTGCAGAGCTTAGACTCTGCATGCAGAACAAGCCAGCCCCAAGTGATAATCCCAGGCTCAGCCCCGAGGGAATGCCTGGCACTGCTCTGGCCTGATTTTCTTAATGGCTCTGCAACTTGCCGCTGGTTTGTAGGTGGTTTAAATTGTTATCTCTGAGCACCTTGCCCAGCTTGGGCAGAGCTCTTAGGATCTCTGGTCCTCTAAGAATACCTACATGTTGTGGTTTATTTGTTAATTTTGTAAAACTTCTTCCTCCCTCCTCATGATAGGACCAATTTGTGCTTGTGTCAGCTCGACGGACTCGCTGAAAAGGTGCAAGCCCAGCCTGCACTCCCTGCTGACACAGAGAGAAGAGTGGGAGACCTTGACTTCCAGCTGCCCCTCCTGCCTCCTCTGAAGGACCCTTCCTTGCCCCCACCACTGCATGATCTATATCCATGCAATCGCCTTCTCTTGCAATGGAGAATTTGTATTTTTTCTTGGCTAATAACCTGTGTCTGATTTAGTTTCCAGGCGGACCGCCCTGCGTTAAATGTCGTCATTTTCCCTTTGCTTCATGAGGACTTGACAGAGGTCATCAGAGATGTCCCCATGCGGCACTTGGATGAAATTACCTTGTTTAAAAGCAGAGTGGCTGAGGAACCTCCCAACTTGTGGTGGTGACTGTCACGGCACGGAAAGGACAGTCAGTGTGAACACATGAAATGGCTTCTAGTTGGCCTGGATTCCCCATCTCCAGCTCCTGGCCACCTCACTGGATGCTGTACAATCACTTTAAATAGGTTCAATTGCAAAATAAAAAAAGCTGGTCCTTTGCAGTGGGGAAACATCTATTGGATATTGCTTGCATCTGAAAATCCTGTCTCAAAGGCTTCTGGAATCTGATGAGTATTTCCTTGCGGTTAATATGAATTGTTTTGTTATTTTACTGAAGTTAAAGGTAAGAGAAACTGACTTAACGATGCTCTTTCCCCTGTGTCGCCTGGTGTATTTCCTAAGGGCCCCTGTGTACTTTGGCAGTGTGCTTTGTGATATTGGTGGAAATCATTCTTTGCTTCGGTCTATTTTTGGCAAAGTAGAAAGCCTAAACCAGCTAAGAGGCACGAAAATGTGTTGCTCAATTGAAGTGCATCACATCTTTTCTATGTTACAAATAGGCATTTGTAGTCACACACATGCAATCACATATATTTAAAGTTTTTTTTTTTTTGATTGAGAGGTACCACAAGGACTCTTTTTTATTTTTTAATAACAAATAAAGGTCATTAAGGCCTCAACCATGGTATGTTCTTGCTGATGCTGTTTCCATCGCTCTGGTGGAAGAAGTTCTCAGCTCTTTTGGAAATCCTGGTCCTAGGGTAGATGGTGCCTACAGTGAATAAGTTGAGGCTCAGATCTGATTTAAATGCAGTCTGTCTTGCAGTGTAGATGGGAATGTAGTGTTCCAGTTTTGTCCTTAGATCCCATGCCTTGAGCTCATGCTAATTTTAGAGATGTTATGAGGTATTTTCACAGTGTGATTTCAGTCAGCTTCTCTGCTCCACAGAACTTCCTCAGGCATCAGTAGTGGTCTGGATCACTTTCATATTGCCTTATTTACTGAGCACTTTTGAAAGCATCAGACAGCTGTACCAAAAGCCGAGTTATGAATTCCTGGAGCTACATTTCTGGGTGGCAGTTGTATTCCCCTTCTGCTGCAGTATTTTGTGGTAGCACACTTGGTCTGTCTCCTGCAAAACAACTATCAACCAGAGCTGTCTAACTTGTCTACCTAATCACTCCCTAATGCGTTGAGCCATGCTTTTCTGGGGAGGCCCAGTGTCGTCCAAAGATGATGTCCCCATCTCCTTGTTGGCATTTTCTACACAAGATGCCATCTCCCAACCGGTGTTCTGCTATCAGTGGTTCATAGGAAGCCTGGGATGATGGGATAGATTTGAGAGCAAAATGCATCTCACAGCATTTGGAGGACTTTCCCTCCTTATTTTCCCGTCAGTCAGGTGTGAACCTGTCTGGAAATCTGTCTTGCTGGTGTGAATCTTGAGCCAGACTGCACTAACCCTTACGCTGAGATAGGTTACAGTGTTAACGAGCAGGTTAACGTTAGACTTCTACTAGCACAGGTCTGTGCGTTGCTAAAGCTAACTCCTACATGCCTTTCCTCTCTGCCTGAGTTTCTCTCCCTTCCCCTCTCAGGACAGGGTGCCAGCAGCAGTCTCTGGTTTGCAGACGGTAACAAGGTGGTGAGGCCGGCTCCTACTCCTCTGGGAACGGCTGCAGCGGAGCAACGATCGCTCCTGAAGTATTTGAGACTCTGCCTCAGGTTAGACACCGTGCGGGTGAGTGTGGGGAGATGGTGCCCTGTTCTTGGCATCCTGCCACTGTTTTCTCTCCTGCTCTCCCAGCGAGGTCGTTCTTTCTACCTCTTGTCATATTACTCGCCCATTTGAATCCCTCTCTCCCTCTCCAACATCTTTTCTCTCTCCTCCTCCCTCACTTCAGCAAATCAGATGTACTTTTTGGCAGAAACACGAGCCACTGCTCTGTCCAGTTCAAGCCACTTCATCTCTGCCTGGTTTTTGTCCTGGTTTATTTCCTAGGATAAATAGCGAGGGTTAGGCAGCGAGCGTTTGCAAAGCTGCTTTCTCCTCCTTCTTCCTCTGGTCTCAGGGCAGGGTAGAGGGAAGGCTGAGGGTACGGAGTCAGCTCTCTAATGCTTAATGTTCTGTCCTGTGGAGGGATCCCAATGCTTGGTACCCGCTGTAGGAGCGAGGCCATTCCCACCCTTAGCAGGGATGTCCCCTCCACATACACACTGTGGCACCGGCAAGAGTTTGGCAGAACTGCCAGCTTTCCTGTTCCTGTCCCACTGGAAAACCTGGGCTGGGGGACAGTGGTATGCAGAAAACACCTGTTGCTTAATGGTGGTGTTAACCCTTTGCTCTCGGGGGTTAGAGTAACCTGATGAAACATGCTGTACTTAGACCTTGTGCTTGGCAAAGCGGTGCCCATCTGCCTCGTGTTGTGCTCGATCGGGGCAGACAATCAGGCATGTTTTATAATGCCATTATTCTGTTGCCTGGAGTATGATGTTTAGACATCTGTATTCACGCTAGCAAGTTGGCAGTCCTGATGCAAACACTACCAGTTCTAATCGGGGCTAGGAAAGGTCACCCACAGGTAATAAAGATAACACCACAAATAGTGATAAAAAGCTAAAAACTCCTTCCACCCCTGACTCCCAAACTCTGGGCTGATGCTCGATATCTACTACAAATCCTCTTATGGTGAGTGAGAATTTCCGCTGCTTCTGCACTCCAGGCAGGATTCACCAGATGTTAATAATGTGCTTATTTTCTCTAAGTGCTATTTTGGCATCGGTGTTAATTACAATTTATATTCTGCAACATTTACACTGGGAAAAGAACCCACCCTAATAGTCCCCAATTGGCAGAGCTGGGCTATTAAACATAGCACCATATGTTCTGAGCAGAGCAATATATGGGACTCGGAGCCCACTCAGCGCTGAGACTCCGGCGTGCAGCATTAGAGGAGAAGAGGAGAATGGAGAGAGGGGTGTTTTGTTCCTAGCTTTTATTTAATATGAAATTCCCCCTCCTTTTCTCTGGCCTCTGTCCCCATTTCTCCAGAAATCTCCCTCCCACTACCTGTGAGCATCTAATGAGGTGATCTCTGAGCCTGCTGATGCCACTGTCCGTAGTCTAAAATAAATGAATTCAATTACAGAAGGTGCCCTTCTCACAGGGGCTGCCTCTGCAGGATTCCCAGTCCCTGCTGGTGTGTTTCTTGCTGCGCTCCAAATCAGACCTCTGGTCTTTGGGGACTGCAGAAGAAATCTTTGCTTTGACCACCAACGATGTGTCCTCAGTTCTTTGGGAGAAGGATATTCCGGGACAAGTGCTATTAGTGGGTAAAATCAGACATTGTTTGCTGCTCTGTTAATGTCCAAAGTCTTGTTTAGCAATGTGGCATTTGGTTCCTGCAGGCTGGGAGGGTCCAGACCTGAAGAGTGATGGTGGTTTTGATGGGCAGAATTTGGTGGGGCTGTGTTGTCAGTGTTTCGGTAGGTTTCGCAGGACAGTAGGTTAAAGGGTTGCTTCCTCAGCCGTTTTGCGAAGCTGATGTCATGGTCTCTTTAGAAAACAGTAGTGTAGCTACTGCTCAGTTTGGAAAGGGGGGCTGTGCGGCAACGGCCTCTCCCTTCAGGAGAGCTTGGACTGCAGTCGCTGCTTTGTCAGGGAGGTGGTTTGGCAGGAGGAGAAGAGATGGGAGTGAAAGGAGGCAAGGGCAGGAGCGCGGTGTGGACCTCAAACGGGAAGTCAGACATGTGCTGTGAGACTTGGCCTCAGTTTCCCCACTTGTGACAGTGGAGAAAGGCTCACCCGCCTCGCGCAAGGGAGCGTGCAAGATGTTCTGCCTGCCCCAGGCGAGGTGGTGCTCCCTTGGGAGGAGAGGGCAGGGCTGGGGCTGCTAATGCGGGCTGACGGGTAGCAGAGCAGCGACCCTGCTCGCTTTAATTCGCATGACTACCTCCTCCTCTGCTGCGGCATGTGAGATGCCGGGAGAGCAGAGCAGGATCCATCTCTTCGCCTTGCTGATCTCCAGAAGCATGAAAGTCCTGGGGTGACATATAGAAACAGGACCATACATTGTGAGGTGCTGGGTGCTTTCTCCCAGCAGCCCGTTTTTAGGATGGGGTGTCTCCCCACAGCTGCAGAAATATGGGGCTTTTCCGTTTGCAGAGCTACTTGGTGCAGAAGGACTGGTTTGTCTGCTTAAGGGAGATACAGTCCCCCCTTGGCCGGTCCCAGAGGAGAGCGTCCAGCCAAAGCTCCTCGCCCCTGTCCGTGGGGAGACCTGTGCTGGGAGCCGTGCCGGGTATTGCAGAGGCAAATCTCCTTCCATTGCAGCTCTCCTGCCTCTTTGATTAGATGCGCAGGCAGCCGGGGTACTCTAGCAGGAGAATCATTTCCATAGAAACCAATTGGGATGTTGTACGGGGAATAATGATTAATAGTGAAGGGATGTTGCCTCGGGCCCTTTTCATTTTTTAGGGGGCAGCGAGGGACAAGCCGGAGCACAGGTGGGGGGACAGGCAGGCTCGAAAACTAATGGAAACCGTCCCTTCCATTAATTTCCAGGGCAGCTTCCCCTCTTCTCCTCCTACCCTGCCCCCCACTGCTGCTTCCCAGCTTTCGTCAAATTTTCAAAATGGCTAACCTGGTTAGAAATAATCATAATAATAAAAAAGGATGGATGAGGTCTGACTACTAACATTGTTGCTGTTAGCAGCAGGATTTCAGCCATAAAACATGAAGCAAGGGAGGCATTGACCTTTCCGCTGTTTGAAATGAATGGAGACATCAATATCTATTGTTTTGTGGCATTGACCTCTGACGCTCTCGTTTTGCCCTCCCCTTTCTTTTTTTTTTTAATTTCCCCCTGACACTCGAGGAAAGGGGTCAGTTTGTACCATCTATTGATCCCGATCTTACTTGGTGATAGGGAAATAATTAGAATTTTAAAGATCTCTGCTGCACGCTGGCAAAATGCATACACAGGCGCGCACGCTAAGCCCCCGCTTCCTGCATTGCGTTCTCCCCCCTTCCTCGCAGAGATTCAAAGCTCTGAGATCTGAAGGAAGAGAGATCAATATAGGTTTAATCATGATGGGGTTTTTATTTCAGTTTTTTAAATGGTAAAGTGTAACGTTTTATGTTAATGTTGTCGGAGTCTGGCTGCCTGGTGCCTTGTTTTATTTATTGTTTTAAGTAGCCCCTTCTTTTGTGAACTTCATCTATGTACAGAGAATGTGAAATCAGGCATTGCTAATTAGCTGTATGACAATTAAGTAATGTAGCACAAAACCATTAGGACACTGGGTTTGTTTTTGAAGTTTGTCCTTTGAAGTGGAAGCTGCAACTCCCTGCCCAAGGCTGCTGGGGGAAAATGTTTTTCTATCAAAACTTTCTTTGAAAATAAAATGTCAGTGTAAGAGTCCCTATTTCTGTCTTCTCTCCCTATAAACAGTGGGTGGAAATTGTTTCTCATTGTGAAAACTGCTGGTATTGATAGAAAGGGGAATTCAGAAAAGCATTAAATGGGCAGTTGGTCTCCAAACACTCTTGGTTCTGGTAGAGATGTTACCAAAACTGCTTGTTTTGCCTGTTGAAAGAGAACGGTGCTGCTTTAGGAGAGAAGACCCAGGTCGCAACCAACGCCCTGGAGATGGCAAAGGGAGGTGACCCTCAAAACTGCGGGTTCGTCTCTTGACGCCTCAGGTGCCATCAGGATGCAGCGCAGCCTGGTCGCAGATACCGACAGGTTCCTCGGTTTGGGCTCCTCCGTCTGTGCGCTCGTTTGACACTTGTGTTTGCATCTGGCCCTTTGTTCTAGTAGTGAGTCGAATTCTGAATGTGCAACTTTCATGTACGCTGGTGGCATGTAAAACTTCAAATAAAGAGTGAAACTGATTTTGAACCGGGTCTCTTTCGTTGCCTCCTGCCTCTTATTTCCCTTTAAAACCAAAGCCATCCTCCCAGGAGGCACGCTTTGCTGTCGCATTTTAAGTTTAAACAAGGTAAAATGAGTCGCTGCGGTGAGGTGAGTGTGGGCAAGGACGTGCAGCCCCAGTCTGGACTGGGAGCTGTGGAGGTGTCACCCCCTGGGAGTGCTGGGGTGAACGGTGCTAATGGGGTTTACAGCCTTGTTCCCCCAGGTCTGAGGTTTTCGGATGCTGCGGTGCTCGTGGCCGTGGGCTCAGCTGCGCGTTAAAGAAGGAGCTACTTTGTGTTTAGGAAATGCTTTTCCTCTGTGGATCTCTGAGCGCTCAACCGCTGAGCCACCTTGCTGTGGGACAAAACAACCGTTATCCCTGGGTAAGTGAACCGAAGTGATTTGCGGAAGGTCCGTTACTCTGAGAAACCCCAGGCTACACCCTCCGCCTTGCCCTGAGCCCTCCAACCCTTGGGCACCGCTTCTTTACAGGAAGCCAAGAGCTGAAATCGAGAGTCTGGTTAAATGTGAACTGGCGTGGCCAAAATCCTGTTAATGCCACCACGACTGCATGGATGTAGTTGCGTTGGGATGGCTGAGGCTGCGGGAAGGGGAAGCCGGTATGGTGGAAGCGGGCAGCACGGGCTGCTCGTGACAAAGGAAACCGCAGACATTAACCTTCCCGGGCAGCGGCGGTTCTGCCCTCGCAGCCGTGGCAGGCGCCTGGTCCCTGGATCCTGGGGGCCTGTGGTGGTGGCTGAAAGCATCTCGCCACCAGATGTTGAAGGGGTGGAGGGGAGCGGGATGGATGTGCTGGACCACAGCCCTGAGCACGGTAGAGCTGGGGCAGCGCCAGCCGCTGGGCTTGCCTGCGTGGAAAGGCTGGTCAATGCTAAGGAAAATACGCATCCTATTGAGCTGTCTCTCGTGTTGCTGTTTCCAGGACGGTAATACACGGGGATACTTGCAGCACCTACTTTGGATTAAAAAAAATCCACGAAACAAACGCGCAGGAGGAACAGCTTGGTGGAAAATGGTGCAGCTCGTGTGCCCGTGTGCTTAAATGAGCACACCCCAGGCAAGCGAAGTGCTAGGAGATCACTCAAAATTGATGCGTGATCGGTTTTTAAAAGGTGAGTGAGGCCGTGCAGGACTTGTGGTGGGACTGCAGCAAAGCACGTGGGCTGCAGTCTCTCCCCACGGTGATCCGAAGTCCTGCACTGGGTTTTATTTCAGAGGCGATCGTGGGCTCTCTGTTGTTTTTCTGTTCTGGCAGGTCTGCTCAGCAGGGCACAGAGCAGAGACCCTCCCTCCATCCCTCTTACGCTTGTGTTTAAGTTATGGATTTCATTGTTCCAATAACTTTTATCTGAACGTGGTTTTGGGGGAGGGAGGAAGGAGATAAGGAGGGAGGAGGCTGAGGAAGGAATGTGCTTTTGGACTCTGCTAAGCCTCCAACTTATCACTGGGGCTTGCCGTGGGGTTTTGGCATTAACGATCCCGGAGGAGGACTTACGGGGGAAATGGCTGAAAGAGCTGTGGTGGATACGATACGCTGGTGGGAGGAAACCCAGGGAAGGTCCGTGCGGAGCAGCCCTCTTCCCGTTGGGTACGAATCTCGTGCCCTCTGCCAGCTTATCTGTTGGCAAGGAGGGACGTGGCTTGGGTTCGAGGAGGGGGAACTGCGGCAGAGGTTGAGCGGTGAAGTGGGGCAGAGCTCAGCCTTGGCAGGGGGAGAGATCTCCCGCAACCGCTTGGATGTCTCGATGTGTTTCTGGTTTTGCTCTCACCAGTACAGCCATTTTTTAGGCAAAATGGAGCATCCCTCTCTGCAGGGGCCGGGGGCGGGGGGCGGTCAGGGAGAGGGGCAAGAGACACTTCTGCTTGCTGTGGGGAAGGAGGAGGCTGGGCACGTCCCTCAAACCAGGTCATGGCAATCCGAGATGTGTTTAAAGAGAAGAAAAAAAATAAATTTGGGAAGGCTAAAGGCTTGTGCTGGGGTTTTTCTCTCTCCTTTCCTGCCTGTCTCCCCATGGGGGTGGGTGACCGCAGGGCTGGAGCACTGCCCCTCCAGAGATGCTCAGAGTCCCCCGGCTGTCAAAGAGCTTTGGTCTAGCGGCGGTGTGTGGATGCGCAGACCTCGGAAGACTTTTCCCAGACCCTCATCATCCTCCAGCCCTAGCTGCGTGAAAAGGGTGGGGTGGGACCTGCTGGTGGAGAGCACGGCTCTGTCGTGTGAAGGGGACAGGAGACCTTGTACGTGCAGGTTGTTAACGATTGTTGGATTTGGGGGTGTTCAGCCTGGAGAAGAAAAGGCTCCGGGGAGACCTTAGAGCCCCTTCCAGTGCCTAAAGGGGCTCCAGGAGAGCTGGGGAGGGACTTTTTACAAGGGCATGGAGTGATAGGACGAGGGGGAATGGCTTCAAACTGGAAGAGGGTAGATTTAGATTAAATATTAGGAAGAAAATTCTCACTGTGAGGGTGGTGAGGCACTGGCCCAGGTTGCCCAGAGGGGTTGTTGAGGCCCCATCCCTGGAGGTGTTCAAGGCCAGGCTGGACAGGGCTTGGAGCAACCTGGGCTGGTGGGAGGTGTCCCGGCCCATGGCAGGGGGGTGGAACTCGATGATCCAGTTTGAAGCAATTCCCCCTCATCCTATCAACATCTTATCAAGAAGTCCTGGAGATTCAGCGAGGGGCAGCAGAAAAAGGGTGAGGGTGAAGCATCTTTAACAATTTCTCTAGCCATGGAAAGAGGCTGGCTGGTAATTGTCGTTAAGGGTTTGGGGAGGACATTGAAATGGACCAGAGGATTCGGTTCTCTCCTGTCTGGAGATCTGGTCCTCTTCTCTCTTTGTAGAGTCTCTTGCTACTGGATACCTGAGCACTGCAGGTCAAAATGGGAAGTGTGGATGAGCAGTAATGCTGCTCTCTAGGCTGGTCCACCTGATCTGTATTTCACAGCCCTTATCTCCCACCAGCTGCTCTTCGGCATTCAATGTGTCTCAGCTGGGAGCACCTCTGAGGGGGCAGGTCTGCAGGGTGCGGGCTAAAACACCTCCCAGACCCTCACTCTGAGCCTACAGCAGCAAACACTTGTTCTTCCATCTGCTGGGACCTTGTCTGGGGAGGTCTCCAGGCCTGGGATGGCAGGAGGAGAGGTCCTCTGGGTCTGCGCTCTGAGTGTGACTTCTCACTCCGGATCCATTTGGGAGCACCTTGTGCATCACAGGCTCCAAGGTGGAGGGAGAGGAGGAGGGAAGTGGAGGAGAAAGACCAAATTACTCCATCTCCCAGAGGCTTCATCCATGGCCGCAGGATGCAGCTGACAATTTCCAAGGTGCTAATTTTGTGCTTACTGCTTCCCAGGCCCCGGGGGTAACCTCTCCCCAGGGGCGGACAGACGAGGCAGAGGTGGAGGACATGGGCATGAGTGAGCACCTGTGTGTGAGCGAGGTTCTGATGCTGGGATAGGTGGAAAGTTTTGGAAGGGACCAGAAGGAGAGGAGAAACGGTGTTGTCAGGGCATGGACAAGCTGTAGCCCCCATTCAGTCTCCACGATCTGGCCATTTTTGTGCTGTCCCTGTGGGACACGTGATGGTTCTCATGGTGGTTTGGAATGTTCCATCAAGCAGAGATTTGGAGTGGGGTGGTCCTGTAGTGCCACCCTTTGGGGCTGGGGGCCGTGGTGGCTTTCTGGTTGTCATCACAGTGGATTCCGGTGTCCTGTCCCCATTTCACCGAGCTTGAATCTTCTTTCTGGTGTGGCAATGAAGGCTGCATGGAGTGGGAGAGCCACAGTGAGTGGAGAAGAGGAGGAGAAGGATGAGCTTTTTCTCTCCTGTGAAGCACGGACGGATGGAGAAGGGTTTCTGAACAAACAAGTCTCTCATCCCCGTCTCCTGGAAGCTGCATTATCAGAGTACCATCGCTGTCCTCTCTTCTCCTTCCCCCCGATAAACAGGAATTAAAAATACAACTAATAAAACCCTTTTGCTTTCTCTAGGAGGAGGAAAAAAGGAGGGGAAAAAAAAAAAAAAAAGCCTTGAAAATGCTAAAGGACATAAAGGGCATTCATGAAAGGGCTGGATGGTGGTTATTGCAGCAGGGGGAAAAACAACATTATTTCACTGTGCAGATAAAAGGAAGTGGAAAAGCAGCATATTTATAGCTAGGGAGCCTGGATTCCTTGTTAAGCCGCTATTATCAAATTAATGTCAAAATGCATCAAACAGGCACGAGTGTTCTGGGCCCCTTATGCAAAGTGCTTGCAAATTGGTTACAAATACATTTGTTTACAGGGTACGAGGCAGGAGCGAGCTAATTAGTCATTGTAGCAGGGTTGTTTTGTGTCTTTTTTTTTTTTTACATTTTTTTGGCAATTACACAAACAAGCTGTTCTGAAGTATAAATACGCGCTGTGTTACAGTCCCTTTAAAAGGGAATCAAATAGAAATCGCGGGATGCGGAGGGCTCGGCGTGAGCGGCACGGAGTGTCGGTGCCTCTCCTCCCCGGCTTCCGTGCGGCCGTGGTGGTCCTCGCTGGGAGCTCTGCTCCGGGAAGCGGTGTGAAAACCCATCCGAGAGCATCGGGAGGATGATACGTGGGTGGAAAGGGAATGGCTGGCTTTTTTTTTGGGTCCTCTGGGGGGAGATGATAGCTGCCCCTCGCGTGGGGCAGGGTGCTGGGATGGGGATGGCTGTGGCTGCTCCAGCTGGCTGAGTACTTTGGATGCCACGAGGTTGTAGCTACCTCCCGTGCTGGGGACTGGCCCGTCTGATGTGGGGACCTGTTAAGGTTTCGGCTGCCCACCAGTATCGCAGGAATTCACTTTGGGCCTGGGGTATTTTTGGGTGCTTTGGGTACCAGCAGCAGCAGCTGCCAGCTCAGGTTATGAAGCAGCTTGTGCCCAGCTAGCGGGTACCAACACGGTTTCAGGGGATGCTTGGGCTTGGAGAGCATCCCATGGATGGGTGATGGCACCCGCTTCGCGTGAAGCAAGGAGTCTGGGGTGAGCTCCCCCAGGTGAACGAGCGCATCTTCGGGCCTTCTTTTAACCAAACCACCACGGGCTGTGTCTCCCAAACCTGTTAATGAGGAAGAGAAACAGGAAAGCTTATCTGATCCTCAGCAGTGGGAATGGCTGGGGAGGGGAATTTGCTTGGGGGGGCAAATGGAAACTTCCCGTTGCCCTATATCTTAATGCGTCCCTGTTCTGGGAGTAAATCACACCTCTGCCACTCGGGGAAGCTGCTAATTGAATCTGTTCTGGTGGGGGAGGATAAAGCCAAGGGGGTTTTACTACCATTATTATTATTTTTAATTTACTAGGGGGAGAAAAAAAAAAAAAAGGAGAGAGGAAGAAACAAGTTGTTGCCCCTCTCGTGCCGGAGGCCCCAACATTTCTTGGCAGAAGGTGCGCAAACAGCCCTGTGGCTGCTTCTCCGTTTGGATTAGTTTCTGGTAAATCTGCCCTTCAGGCTGGAATAACCCTTCTGAGCAGGTCCTGCATTACCAGAGGTGCTGGGAACATTGAGTTTAATGATGGCATAAAAGCCTGCTGTGGTTTCCATTCCCTCAAGGTGGGCAGAGAGCGTGCAGGACGGCCGTGCTCAGCACGGTGCTCGTACTGGCGCTTCCCGGCCAGCTAAGCCTGGGGTGCATCAGATCCTGCCACGGGGTGGATGGAGCTGGGTGTCTTCTTGAGATCCCTTCTGGGATCGGAGCTTTCTTCTCAGAAGCCCATGGGCTTGGTGCAGCTGAAGGGGCATGAGCCTGGTTGAGCTCCACAAACCACGTTCCTGATGGTAGTTGATAATCCCGAGGGTGCTGCAGCGGTATTTTGTGTCTCCAGCCTCCCAGCTCTTCCATGGTTTGCAGATGTTGGGTGCAGCACGTCACTAAGCTTATCTGGGTGGGAAGTGAAGACCACAAAGCGTGGTTGGAGAAGGCAGGGCTTTCACCAGCCGCTCGCAGAAGCTCTGATGTTTGCAGCAGGTTTTATTCTTTTAAAACTTAGGCTAATGTTCCTCTGCACCTGGGACCTGCCTTTCAGTGGTACCTTCAAACTCCAAATCTCTCATTACTATTTTCTTTCTTGTCCTATTGACTTTTGCAAGCTCATTTGCCACGGGGAGGGTGACCAGCTCCGTCAAGATCAGGGTGTATGATTTTGAGGAATGTTCCCATTTCCAGTGTAATCCTACCCCTGCCCTACGAGCTCCGCAGGAGCACGGCTCAGCTGGTCAACAAATGTGCGAGCAGCCTATTGCAATCAGGCTTTAACTAGGCGCCCAGTTGTTTTAATCAGAATGTGTCTCTCTCCATTTATAGCAAGGTCAAGGCTCTGGTTTGACTGTCGTCTCCTGTTATTGCTGGTGACCATGTCAGGGGAACGGGTCCTGCTCTGTTTTGGGTGTTTGAAGACCTGCTTTTCTTATGCAGGCTTGTGTTAGTGTCTCCTCGCTCTGATGGTTGGGAGCAGACTTCAAATTCCCACGCCGTTAAAGTTATGCTGGTTTGCACCCTTCTTCTTGGATCAGTGCTGATCTTCAGCTGCAGGAGGTCTTCTGACCTTCTCAAGATTTTACTCCTCTTGAAATATTTGCCTTTCAGATGAAGTTCCCCCAGCGTCTGGTCTAATGGCGCCCGTATTCCTCTGCCTTTACTGAAAACACTTCTCAAATTCAAAATTGCACTTGCTTTTTTACCCATCAGTGGCTCTCGATCGGCTCCTGATGTCCCAACACACCTGGATCCATCACTGCCTCCCTGCTTTCCATGCAGACTGCCGCCTTATACCCAAAATTTGTCCTCGCTAAGTGCGTCACCTCCCCCATCGTGCTGCTGGTGGCCACTTCCCTTCCACTGTGCCCCTCCTCAGGGCCACCCGGTTCCCAGGGGAAACCGTCTTCTCCTCCCACAGCTGCTACCACAGATGTTTCTTGCTGTGCCAGGCTTAGTTGTGATCCCAGGACTGATCTTCCTTTCTCAAGAAAGTCGGGTGGTGCTGGGGAAATCCAGTATGATCTTATTCTCTTTGAGTGTAGGTGACAAAATATTGGTCCCACGTGTGTTTTGCTTTACACAGCGTCTCTCTAAATGGGCTTTAGAGCCGCAATTTACTACTGACGTTGGCCTAGTAGTCTTTCGTTTCTCCCTTGAGTTGTTTTCCCCTTTCCTGATGATGGGCACCGCGTTTGCATTCCTCCTGTGCTGTGACACCGCTCACATCTTGCTGATGCCGCCTATCAAAATCCTGCGGTTCCTTGAGCTGTTCTGGGCTGGAGGTGGTGAGATCTTCTGCACATCTCCCTTACCGAGGAGGGTCCACGTGGACCTTCTGGGTCTGTACCGCTTTCTCTGGGCTGCAGGTTGCCCGTAGTAAGAGCCAGCTACTCCTCATGGCCAACAATACCACTTGCAGCTCACCCCGGTGAGTGATGTGGTGGTGGTGGTGGTGACCACATGGCTCAGTGGAGCTGTGCTAGCAGGTGGGCTCACTGCATGGACCCTGCGCTGGATTGACCGCAGGAATCCAGCTCCTTTACAGTCTTGGATTAAAAAAAATAAATCATTAAAAGACTTGAAGAAAGCTTTAAGTGTACGTGACTCAGAGGACTTAACAGCAGACTGGACTGGAAGTGGTGTGGGCAACCCTCCTCGCCTCTCGTCAGTTGGACGCGATCTCTCCTTACGTTACCAGAAGCTGCTACTTTTTTAAGAAGACCAAGATGCTCAGGGTCTCCCCACCGCGCTGGTCCTCTGGAAATGCCGTGTTGACTCCCAGTTTGCTTTTTCCTTCCCTGCCTGCAGCCCTGCTGATGCCAGCATCGCCCAGTGCCTGGATGATGAGTGGTGGTGAGCCCTGTGTGCCGGTGCTGGTCGGGGCAGCGGGGAGAGCTGGGCTGGAGGCACGTGCTGCAGTGCGTGGAGTATGGTTTGGTCTCCTGGATGCTGCACGGGGCAGGTTTGGGCATTTGCAAACTCTCTGTGGTGATGGTGATGTTTCTTCGGTGAGGAAGAGCGCAAACCTTGAGATCACAGACCACGGCCAAGTCAGTGCCTTCTGCTCTCGGGGCGAGACACGGTCTTTGATGCGAACACCTCGCAGAACCTTGATTTACACCGAAACGAGCCGGTGGCCTTAACCTGGGGCTTCTGCGTTGGCGTGTTGAAGGGTGCGTGTACGCACACGCAGGCACTTTCCTGCCTCTGGGCAAGGATGAGAGAACAGACACGTGACAGCCGTTAGTCACCGCTGGCGGTGGTGGGGATGCTGGGGTGAGGAGCGCGCCAGGAGGACCTGAGCAGAATAGCGCCTGGGTAATGAGTGCAGGAGGGAGGACGGGAGCGGGGGCAAGATGAGGGCGTTATGGAGCGGATGAATTTTTGTTGTTTTCTGCTGAAACCCGCAGATTCCCTGGGATGGGGAAGGCTGGGAAGCGGCGCCGGGCAGCTGGAGCTGCAGAGATGGATGGTTTTGCCTGGGATGATGGGGCAGGGCACAGACCCACGCTCCGTTTTAGTTCTGCGCTGTTAATTAACGTAGCAAAAGTGAAGCCTTTGTTGGAGAGACAGGCGCTGGTGTTGCGTGAGCACAGGTCAGTGTGGCCGTGACTTCCAGGCCGCCTTTTGAACTGAAACCCTTCAGTTTCCAAATGTGCCCAAAGTACACAAAGACCATACTTGGTGTGTCCCTTGACATGTTCCTCGATGGCCTCCTCTCCCATGTCCAGAGGGGATGGCAGTGCTGCCCTTCGGTTCTGGCTCCTGTACCGACCAGAGAACAGGAGGTTCCTGTGGGTTTGAGGTGTCCAAGGTTTCTTCAACTCCTGTAACAAAGAGGGAAGCATCACAGTTGTCCGGTCCTTGTGCTTGGTGAGCAAGTGGCCAAAGGATGAAGAGTTTCCTCCAGGCTCGGGGACTGGGCTTGAGTCCCGGCCATCGTCTGCCCAAGTGGCAGGAAGGGTGTGGAGATACGGGGACAGACACAACACCGGCGCTGGGGGACAGCACGGGCACGCAGAGGGCTTGGGGACATGCCGAGGGTTTGCTCGGATCTGTTCTCAGCCCGGAGCTGGTGGTGCCCCTACGGGGGCCACGGAGGCAGTGATTACCCTGAGCATGGGTGCGAGTGTCAGAGTGCCCGATGCTCATCCCATACTGCTGCCAGTGCTGCTGGCAGTTAATATTAACCGGGCATCCTCTTCCTCTTCCCGGGGAGGTGTGGGAGGACGGGGGGGGCCCACGTGGCTAGCACGAGGGCTGGGCCGGCGATGTGGCCTCTCCTGATAAGCCGCTTTGGTTTCTGCTCCTGCAGATTTACGGCCGGGGGAGCGGGGCGGTGGGTGCCGTGCTTTTCGGTGCGGTGATTTATAGCGGCTCGGAGCGGCAGCTGCTTTCCTCTCTGGCAAGGTCTTGGCAATTGCACCGGGTTTTACGGCTGCTGTGACTAAGACGTGGGCGAGTTAAAGGCTCGGCCAAGGTCACTGCGTGGTGGGACGCAGGTGGGAGTAGGTCCCTTTCAGCCGTGGCTTGGAGAACGTCGCCGTCTCGGCGTGGGGAGGGCTGGGGCTGTCAGCGTCCCCGGGGAGGGGGTTGCCACAGCTCTGCCGCTGTGAAGGACTGGCTTCGTGGCAGCAAGGATGCTTTCAACCCTCCCATCCCCGACCTCATGTGCCGGGGTCAGCCAAAGACACCAGTGAGATGAGTTTGAGGCTCTCAGCTCTCAGACCCATGTGGGAGGTGAGACGCACACCCCACCACGAGCATCACCGGCCCCACTAAGCGACGTCTGCGCTGCCTGGTTGCTTTTCCATGCGTCCCTTTGACGCAGACCGAGCAACGCTGGGAGGGATGAGCTGCAACAGGCGAGGAGGAGGAGGATTATGATGAGGAAGGAAAAGTCAGATGCCACCACTGCGCTCTCTTCCACGGGCAAGCTCCCGCTCGGGTGAGCTTCCCAGCTCTTCTGTTTTGTTTTAGAGGCAGCGCGGGGGCCCCAGAGCCCTGCAAACCCTTCGCGCTCGGGGTTTTATTGGCATGTGGAAATAGTTTTGTCTGGCTTCAGATCTGGCTGATCACTAACCTTCCCGCCGCCCTACCCCCCAAAAGGGCTGACAAGCACGGGCCATTCAACCACGCTCATCTGCCTCCCTCCTTCTTTTTTCTCCCCACACTGCTCTCCGAAATCTCGGCTGCTGCCTTTTTGCCCCCTCCCTTTCCTATCCTTGCGCATCAGCTGGGATGGAAGTATCTGGTTTTTGCACAGAAGCTCTTTTTTTTTTCTTTTTTTTTTTCTCTTTGTACTTCTCCCCCCATCCTGGGGGTCTCAGGGTACCTTGCCGTGCCCCACCTCCTCCTCGAGGCCGTGCAGGGACAGGAGCAAGAAGGCAGCTCTGGGCACCCTCGCTGTCACCCCCAGGCTGGCGGCGGCAGAGGAGGAGCCTTGGTAGGGGCGAGGGTGCC
>NW_009649307.1:1046540-1048358 GCF_000708025.1 Charadrius vociferus
GGGCCGGATGGGATGGGATGGGATGGGATGGGATGGGATGGGGTGGGGCAGGTCTCCCCGTGGCTGTGGGTTGCTCTCTGATATACCACGGGCTCCTTCCAGGACGGTGTGTTTATGTGCCAGTGCCTGGCCACAGTTCCTGCACTCAGCAGAAGACCTGCTGGATGCCATCCCCCATCCTGGCTGTGTTCAGGGGGCCGAGTGGATCCCCCAGAATCCCCCAGCATCGATGGGAGCCTCCACCCTGGAATGGTCTGCAGGAGGGACACCAATCCCGGGAAAGGGCTGAGCCGGGCTGTCCCTGGCTGAGGCGGTGGGGTGGATGCCAAGGTTGCTTCTGTGGTTGCTTTAGGTCTTGCCCCCAACCCTCTCCCCAGGCAGACATCCCCACCGCCACAGCTTGTGACACTGCTTTGTCCTCTCTCCTGGGCACCCTTCCCGTCAGCCAGCGCCCTTTGCAGAGCCAGCGCCAGAGTGGAACCACCAACCCTCCAGGCAGGGGCTGGGTGAAGATGCTGGGACCTCGGGCTCAGGCTCCCTGGGCTGATGTTGCAGCCCTGGTAGGTGCAACGGGAGCCTTGCAGAGAGGAAGAGGAGGAATGGTAGCTTCAGAGGTGAAGAGCTGGATCATGTTTGGGTGGTGGAGAAAGGAGGGGTTGGTAAGTGGGAAGGACCCTGAGCAAGTGTGATCCACGTGGGACGGAGCAAGGAAGAGCCTTTGGAAACGGTTATCCATCTTCTTGCTGTTAGGAAAGCATCCTCCTGTCGTTTGCCTGGGAGGTCCTGCTGGGTGCACGGGTTGACCATGTGCTTTGGGTCCTCCTGCTTTGTCAGCAGTAGACATGTAGGACGCTGAGTTCTGTACACCCACCAGGTATGGTAGCGTGTGATCTCAGGAGCAGGCGGCCATCGTATGGGATGACACACCAGGAAAGATGGCGACACCTGCTTATCCTGCAGTGGGCTCTGTAGAGGAAGGCTGGTGAGATAAGTCCATGCTGATGTCTCCTTTATCCTTCCAAGAGTATGCTGGGGAAAGGGGATGCAGCCAAGGCAGTGGGCAGCGAGACCAAGCAAGCACTGGAGAGGCATGACCTACTGACCCCCTTGATACCTGAAGAGATGCTCGGTGTGAGCTGGTCAGGGGGTCCTCAATATCCCCCCCCCCCCCCCCCCCCCGGCCCGGTGCTCAATGGCCTTTTCTACCTCCAGTCTTCCCACCCAGCCCTTGCCCCGCGAAGGCACCTGCGCAACCTCAGCAGGGAGGAGGAAACTTTCCCGGACTTCCCAACCTCAGCCCGGGGGTCGTTCCTTGTGCCCAAACCTCTGCCCGTGTCTCCCCTCCTGCCGGGGATGCCGGCTGCCGCTCCTGCTGGCTCCCTGCCACAGCCCACAGTTTGCAGCATGTAACAAATCTCTCCCTCATCAAATTTGGGCTAAACTACGCGGATTAACTCACCAAGACCATCTGTCCGAGCTGTCCCAGCTGAAATGGAGATGGCTGCGGGCTGAGGGCCGCTTGCCTGAACATCCCGGGAGCTGGCAGGAGCAGGGTGAGGGTGAGGAGCAAGAAGTGGAGGAAGCGTGTGACACCCACGAGCGAGTCCCTTTTAAGCAGTGGGAAAACCCTCCAGTGGGCTTCGTCCTGCTTTGGGTGGGCTCTGGCAGCCCAGAAAGCAGTTTGTGTTAGCCTGGTACCTCCTTCTTCTCCGTATGCCTCTCCAGGGGACCGTGCCTCCGAGTTTGCGTCTCCCGAAGCGATCGCTTTTTTTTTTTTGCCTTTTTTTTTTTTTTTTTTTTTAATACTTTTAAAATCGT
>NW_009649307.1:1048610-1055296 GCF_000708025.1 Charadrius vociferus
AAGCGATCGCTTTTTTTTTTTTTGCCTTTTTTTTTTTTTTCTTTTTAAATAATTTTAAATGCGTGACCAGGAATTCAAGAGAAAATAGAAGAAAGGCTTATTATTGCTGAGGATCTCAGCCCAGTTGGAGGAGATGTGTTCATTCTGAGTAACGAAACATCTGTCAGGGAACAGTCATGCAAATTTCTTTCGCTTTTCTTCTTTTTACCTATTTCATTGATCCGGAGCCTATAGCAGTTGGCTCACGGAGAGGGGTTTGTTAATCCAGGAGTCTTGCGAAGCTGTGGTTGGTGGAGGATGGGAGTTTGCAGAAGCTCCTGGCTCGGGGGGATGCTTCGTGCCGTGAGCGGGGATGGTGGCAGCGTGGGCTGGGACACCAGCTCTCCGAGTGAGCTGGGAGAGGTGTTTGCTCTGGTCTCTGGGCACCATGAGCTGCTGTGGTGCCCAGAATGGGCCTGGGAAGGTAGGAATGTGGTAACCACCTCTGCCAAAGCTGCTCTCCACCATGGGAAGGGACGAGGACCCTTGGTCATGCTGCTGGGACAGTCACCACAAGCCCCGCAGTGCTGGGTCCCGAGGGAGCCAGTGAACGTGAGTTAAACCCTTAAAATCATGAGATGGGTTAAAAAAACCCAACTATGAGGTTGTATTTGTTGATGATGATATTGTTGTCGTCGTTTATTATTATTATTAGACTTTTCAGTACATCTGGGTGTTTTCAGGAGTCACCTGCCAAGCTTGTCTCTGCAGGGGGAGGTTCAGGGTCCTGTAGTTTGCAGTAGGGTGGGTTATTGCTGTTTCTTGTGGAAGAAAGGTGGTTCCAGCCCAGCTGCTAGCTGAGCATCCATGGCCACGTCTCGGGAAAGGTGGCAGGCTGCCTTGCGTGGTTCGAGTCTTCTCCTTCATCGGTCTCTTCTGGGAATGAAAAGGAGAGGGAGCTGCCTGGGCAAGGCCAGAAGCTGGTGCTCTCCCTGCTGTGGAGGGGCTTCTGCTCTGGTCAAGGGGAAGAGCCAAACCTGCCCAGGAGCAGGAGCGGGTCCAGAAGCCGGAGCACGAGGAGCTACAGCACGAGGTTGTTGCCTCTCTCATTCCCTGCATCCCTGCAATCCCGTTCCTCTTCCTTTCTGCTAGGAGCATCGCTTCATTGTTCACGAAAACGTCTTTTTTTTTTTTTGCTTGAACTCTCTCTGTGTCTCTACGGGACAGCTCTGGTTTGCGTGCGGGAGGTGGGGACCAAGCCCGGGGGCTGATGACTCTGGATGAGTTAAGAGGTGTCATGGGTGTCCCCACCACGTGGGCTTGTGTGGCTGCGGAAGGGCCACTGAGCAGTCCTGCCACTGAATGAACCGGGGAGACACCTCATTAAAACAATCTTGGAGATATTCATCCAAACAGAAATGTGACTTTATTTTGCTCGCGCCGTCTTTCCTTTCGGCGTCCTCTTCTACGAGTCTCCCAGCAGATGAGTTTGCTGGTAGGAAACAGAAAACCCAGGGATGTCCAGGGGCTCTTGGCTGGAAGTGGAGCTGGGTGGTGGAAATCCAATGATCCGGTACCTCCTCTGCATCCATCCGCTCGCCTCTGCGTCGCCTCCGGGGCCCGTTGCAGCTCTGGGTATTTCTTGCACTACAGATGCTAAATAATCATAACAACACCGTGTCTTCCCGGGCCGCGGACTCATCCCGACGATGATTTTTCCTGTCGTTTCAGGTATCGCCTCCTTTCCCCGGGCTTTTCCTCAGCCCGACGACGACTTGTCTGAATAATTCAACTAAAAATTCCGGATGGCAAATAAATGCGGGATAATTGCTAACAGCTCGCAGGCAATCCGCTGCCGGAGGAAGGCTAAACTCCTGGTGAATTATTTATCTGCTATGAATTATTCGCTCGGCCCTGTTAGGGGAAGGAAAGCTCCTTCCCAACCTTTGCCTGCCAAGTGGCCTGGCTGGGGGTGACTCTCCCGGTGCTGACTCAGCCCTTTCCCGGTGGCTCCCCGTTGCCTGCACCGCCGGCAGGGAAACAGCTCCGGGAAGCTGACCCCTGCCCCACGCTCGGCTCCTCCGCAGCCCCACATGTGTGGGGCAGAGCAGTCTGTGTGCCAAGCCTTGGGGTTGTCGGGACCTGACCCCTCTTTTTGGTTTTGTTTTTTTTTTTTTTTTTTCTGCGCTGGAGCCGTCCAGCTTCTCCGTGGTGTGGCCAAGCCCTGGCATGAGTCCCCTCAGGAGGTGAAGGCATCTTCCTGAGGTTGTCCTGCACCCTGTGCAGGAGTCCCTCCAAAGCAGCCTGCTTGCAGGGTCAGTGGCCCCATTACAGCCCCTGCCCACACCACTTAGGGACAGGTCTGGAAAGCATCAGGTCCTTGGGAAAAAGGCAGCTCAGCTCCGGAGTGCCAACGGCCGAGTCAGACCCCGTCCTCCAGTGGTAGCACCAGGGAGGGTCTTCATCTCTGTGGCTGGTGTCATGTACGGTGCCTCTGAGTGTTTTCAGTGCATCGGAGAAGTTCTGAGGAAGCATCTCTCTTTCGGGGGCAACGTGGGAGTACCCCCAAGGCAGGTCCAGCCACACCACGGGTACCTGGGTGGTGCGCGGCTCCTACAGCTTTGGGTCGCACGTGCATCCTTTGGGGCAGGTGTGAGGGTCTGACTCCCAAACCATCCTGTGGCTGCAGAAATACATCTCTCCGTGGTGATCACTCACAGCCTCGCGATGTGAGCCTGGGTGGCTCTAGTTGGGGGAGATGGAAAGGGCTCCCTGAGTGCTCTTCCCACCCACAAGCCCTGGAAAGCAGCTGGTGTGGGGATGGAGTCAGAACAGGGATGAAGGATGGAGGTTTCCTGCAGGATGCTCACTAGCTCGAATGCAGTAATGCTGCCAAACGGTCCACGATCATGGAATCATAGAATGCTTTGGGTTGGAAGAGACCTTGAAGGTCATCTAGATCCACCCCCCTGCCCTGGGCAGGGACACCTTCCACCAGCCCAGGTTGCTCCAAGCCCCGTCCAACCTGGCCTTGAACACCTCCAGGGATGGGGCAGCCGCAGCTTCTCGGGGCAACCTGCCCCAGGGGCTCACCACCCTCAGAGTGAAAAATTTCTTCCTAACGTTTAATCTAAACCTGTCCTCTTTTAGTTTAAAGCCATTCCCCCTCGACATGATGATGTCTCTCAGCCCGCTCTGCTCCCCAGCAAGGACCTCTGGGCTGAACCAGGTTCCTGGGAGCTCTCCCCTGGCAGTGGGTGATGGCCTCTGTGGAGCAGGACTTGTGGGCATCCCGCTGCTCATTCCTCCCCCCGGGGAATGAAGATAGAAATTGCCCTCAGAGGTGAGGAGCTGCCTGCCTGGGCTCATCAATCTCCATTTGCATCCAAAAGAAGAAAAAAAATAAAAAAGAAAGAAAAAAAAAAAGATTTAGGAGAGAGATCAATATTTAAAGATCGTGTCTTTTTTTTTTTTTTTTAACGTGCTCCTCGGGGGATGGGAAACTGGAGGCAGGTACTGGGAATAAATCCTCCTGGCTACCTTGATGTAAATCAGGAGGAAGATGATGGATTTACGGGAGTTGCGCCTGATTTATGCTCCCGTGTCTGGTCCCTGCAGGTCGGCGTGTGCCCCTGGGGAGGTGAAGAGCTGGATGGGGACCGGAGCCGCCATCGTGCCACCGGCCATCGGCCCCCCGCGCCGGCATCCTTCTGCAGCCGAGGTGGGACTGGGGCTGCTGTGGTGCGTCTGGGTGACTTTCCTTTGCCTTGTAAGCCCAGTTTGGGGAATTTCGGTATT
The DNA here is from genome assembly GCF_000708025.1 of Charadrius vociferus. Lineage (NCBI taxonomy): Eukaryota > Metazoa > Chordata > Aves > Charadriiformes > Charadriidae > Charadrius > Charadrius vociferus. Next base: position 1,052,388 of record NW_009649307.1, read on the forward strand.
TTTGCTTTGCCCCTTTCTGGTGGTGTTCAGCAGAGCACGTCCATGCGGACACCAGCCCGAAAGCACAGTGATGCCCTGCTCGGGGCTGACTCTGACTCGGTAGAGAAAAAGGCTTTTGAGTTGCTCCTAGCGATGCATCCCCTCCATCCTTCCTTCTCTCCCATCTGGAGAGCTGGTGGGGACTTGCTGCCAGAGGGGTTGGTGTCTGCATGGAAGAAGGGGAACCTCTTCCTTGGGAAAACCCTTCTCCGAGCGCTTTGAAAGGCCCCGGGGGAGGCGATGGGGGGGCTTGTCCCGGCTCTGGGACTCCCCTTACCAAACCATGGTGGGTTCCCAGCCGTGGCAGGGCTGGAGCCGGTGCAGGAGAGCTGTTGTTATTCCTCTCATGTAGCAGGAAGGATTTCTGCGAGTGCCATAAACCCGTCACGTGGGCAGAGCCTGGGTGAGCTCTAATTGCTTCTATTTGCATAATGAGGTGAGGCTCAGCATCCTGCTGATATTTGAAAGACGAAAATCAAAATCAGCTCTAGATAAACAACCTTCCCCCCCCCCCAGCCCCATCCCTACCCCCACTCCTAATTTGAGCATATTTCTCCCTTAATGCAATTTTTTCAGCTTTTTGGTGTTTCTGGGAGCACTGGGACCTCTCCCCAGGGCGCTGGGGGGTGTGTGTGTTGCCCCTCTCCCCTGGCTGCATTGCTTTGGGGACTTTGCCTGGAGCTGGTGGTGGGGGACGTGGCGTGGAGGTGTCTGAACAGGAGGTGGAGAGGACCAGGGTGGTCTTGGGGCTGGAAACATGAAGCCCGGAGGGTTTCCCCGAGTGGGAGCCCAGCAGATGTCACTGCAGCCCGGTGTCACTGCAGCCTGTGCGGACACCGTCCCAGCCGGCGCACAGTCCTGCTCATGCACCCCATGTTGGCCCCAAGTGTCCTGTCGGCTTCTGGGGACCTGCCAGGGAGGGATGGGACCCCTCCTCACCTGCGAACCACCCCCCCAGGGCTTCACTTAGCACCCCAGGTGGTGTTGGCTGGGGGGACACTCCTGGCCTGGAGCCCTTGGAGGACCTGGAAGAAGGTCCAGAAGGACCTGGAAAAGGGGGTGACATCCCCTGGCTGGGCTGTGACACCAGCCCGTGTCCCCAGATGTGTTGCCCATCTATGAGCCCTTTTCCCCACTCACCCACCGTCCAGGGGACCAGGAGCATCCCTTCTGCTCCTCCTCCTGTCCCTCGGGTCCCCGAGGTCCTTCCCAGCAGCCAAACCTGGCTGTCCCCTTGGCCCTGGTGGAACCTTGGGCATTGCCATGACCTGCTTGGCGCCCACGGCTTTTGGGACCTGGAGGGGCTGTTGTCCTGGTCGGGGTGCCACAGGGGTTTACACCCTTTACCCCGGGAGGGATGATGCCTCGCTCGCTTGAGGCCGGGTAGCAGACACTGCGCAGGAACACGCTGCGTCCTTTCTCCCAGGGACAGGGTGAAATGTCTCCTTCCTCCTCCTCTTCCTCCCCGGCACATGGGCTGGTATCCTCTGAACCCTGTGCTGCCCTTTGAGGGGGAGAAGTGCTGACTCCAGATGTTTCCCTAAATGAGAACCTTCTGCAAACAGCGCTGGTTTATTTTCCTATCAAAAGAAAATGAAAGGGCGGTTGCGATGACGATTATTAACGTTTTCGCGGCCCGCGTTTGTAGCGGGGGGCTGCCGTGCTGATGGGATAGGGGATGGACAGACGCGTGGGGAAGCTGTGTGCCCTCCTTACCCCATCATGGGACCGGCTCCATCTCGCCCCAGCGCTCTGGGTGGGCGATGGGCAGCGAACGCCCCGTACCTGTGGTCTCCCTTCCTGTCCCCAGCCCCAGTGGGCCGGGGATGAGCGTGGGGCGGGGGGGATGGGACCAGACCCCCCGGGAACAAAATGCCTGTGCTCGGAGATGCACAAGGGTAAAAGGACAGGGGGACGAGAGGAAATTTCCATGTATGGGTGTTACTGAGAGCAAGCCTTTGTCTGAACACCTCCTGCGCCGCCGCCGGGGCTTGCACGCTCGCTCCAGGTGTGGCCGAGGAGCCCCGAATGGTTGCTGCAGCCCAGGGCCCTGCCTGGAGTGGAAGGTCAGCACCAGCTCCTGTCTCTGTCTGAGCCCATCTCTTGCTGGGATGCTCTTGCTGCTCCCCTGGTCCCCTCCAACAGGAGCTCTTTCCTCCCCCCGACTCCCATTTCACTTGGACCGCTGATGCCCCAGGAGCTCAGACACTGTCACCTGCATCTGATTTAACGTTTGCTTTCAAAGCAGCGGAGCTCTGCTCCTCCGAAGCCACCAGCATCCCACCTGCTGACCCCAGCCCACGGCCCAGAGCCTGCTCTCATCCTTTTGGCTTTCTTGGCCCACGGGTGTTCGGTGACCTTCGGCGTGCCACGGGGGCAGAAGGACGGGGGCGGACCCGGCTCGCTGCCCCCTCTGCTCTCCTGCCCGCACCAAACCCATGGCCGAGGCTGCCGCCCGCATCCCCGTCCCGGACCGCAAAGGTCCCCCCTTCTCTTGGCCCTCGTGGTGCGCGAAAGCCCCTCCTCGGGCCGGTGTGCCAAACAGGAGGGGAGCAGCAATGTTCCCACCATCCCCTCTCCCCATCCCCTCCTCATCCTCCGGCCCCTGGAGAAGCAGAGATGGGCAGGATGGAGAAAAGGACCCTCAGAGGTGGAAAGAAACCCCCCCGGCAGGTCTTAATGGGGGAAAAGAGAGGGAACAAGATGGGAGGAGAGGTTGTGAGCATGACACAGCCCGTGCTTGGCAGCAAGCGAGCGTGTGTGTGTGTGTGTGTGTGCACGCCGGCTTTCCATCGGGCTGATGAAAGGACCGGGAGCTCTTGAAGCTGAAGCCAAGGCGAGTAACCTGTGGCTGTCTGGGGGGGCGGTGG
>NW_009649307.1:1055447-1058781 GCF_000708025.1 Charadrius vociferus
GTTGGGGGTCTGCCTCTTCCCTGGGTCCCCACGGCCGAGCTGGGGGTGCCGGTGCTGGACCCCCGCCGCGGTGGGGCTCCCCGGGGCTTCGGTGGAGCAAACACAGCCCAGATACAAGCTGGGAAGCGGTGGCTTCATGCTGGCCTGGGCAAGGGGGTGTCTATCCTGGGCGAGGGGTCTCCGGTCCCTCCTGTCCCAGCAGTGAGAGAGTTTTTCCTCCTCCCGCGTGGACAAGAAGCTCCCGTGGCCGTTGCACAGCTCTTTTTGCCCTGCCCGGGGGTCTCGCTTGCGCCCCACCTGCAAATTCCCAAGGGCTTCCCGGGCTCCCTTGTCACCCCCATGTTGCATTTGGGATTTGTCTTTAATTCTTATTTATTTCTCGATAGGTTTGTCCCTGTCATTGCCGCTGTTCCCGGTCCGGCTTTCCAGCAGGTTTGCTCTGCGGAGCGCTGCAGGTTGGCTATGAAATATGACAAAGCGTTCATTTAAATGCACACCATGAAGTCGGCGAGTCCATTAGGGGAATTAATTTGAATGGTTGGCATTTAATAAACAGCCTCGTCCCTCCTCTCTTCCCCCTCCACCGCCATCTCAGAAGGGTTAAAAAGAAACCACATGTGGATATGGGGGGGAAAGCATATGTGGAAGGGGAGGGAGCAAGATGAGGCAGCTTGGGTTCACGGGGTGTTCGGTGCGTGTCGAAAATAGGGGGATGAAACGGTGGTGGGGCCGGGGAGGACACGCTGCGGCCGGAGGGTCCCAGCCCGTCTCCAAACACGCCGGGCTGGGGGAAGGCGAGGGGGGTTCGAAGGACGTTTCTCCCCATATGGTGTGTATTACAAGCTCCTTTCTAGTTGTAAAGATTAATTTAAAGCCTTTCTCACCTCCCCCCCATCCCTCTTTCATTGACAAATGAACATCTGGGCTGAATGCTGCCCAGATCCTAATCAAAGCATTTTTTCAGGGCCGTTGTCTGCCTTTATGGCTATCTGCTTTTTGGATTCTCTGCAGTTTCAATGCACTTGGCAATTCGGTCTGTAAATACCCCTCTCTGGGATTTATGATTCAGGCTAATGTGATTTTTCTCTTCGCCTCTTGATTCGTTTGTTTGGTTTAGTTTAATGACATTTTCTTGTCTGTGCATAAGTTAGGGCACGAAGGGATTGTTGTTTTCCCCCTCCCCTCTTAGCAGTGGGTTATTAACCATTAGCAAAAATGGCTTTTTTTGGGGGGGTGGGGTGGCTACACTGCTGGTGGTAGCACCGGGGGGTCAAAGTCAGCCCCGAATCCCTGATGAACATCCCCCGATCATCCCACACCGTCTCTTTTTCTTACAGAAAGCTTGTTTTTTGAGGTTTTACTGAGAAAGCAGCTTTCTGCCAAAGTGAAGCCGAGCTCTTTCCACGATGCTCCAGGGCTTCTTCGTCGGGGAGAGGCAGCGCGAGCCGCAGCCCAATATGGAAAAGCCGTTCGCTCCCCGAAACGATGCTCAAGTGGCCGACTGAGATGCCTGAAGAATAGGGAGTGCTGCCGCTGGCATCCCATTCCGGGCTTAATTTTTTTCCCTGCAAGCTCCAATTTGGGAGTTAAAAATTTAAAACCTGGCTGGGATGGTGAATAACGTCTGTCGTGTCCCAGGTGCTATAGAAAAGGACAGTGCTTAAACCTGGAGCAGGGGCAAAAAGGCAGAAAAGTCCCTTTAGGGCAAATAAAGATACTCGCAGGGGACAAGGCGCAGGGTCCCCTGCGGTGGTCCCCATCCCTGAATGGGAAGAGAGCTGGGAAATACAAAGATGATGGGTTTTGGGGTATATTCAGAGCATATTCATTCCTGCAGCGAACCTGCCTCCTTGCCTTGGGCTTCCCCTTCCCTCCGGCAGAACGGCGAGGCCGGTTATTTACCCCGATGGATGCCTTAATTAAGGTGTGTGATTTCAGGCCATTTAAACCATCAAGGAGAGGTCTTGTTTATACAGCAAGTGCACGGGGTAATGGCGATATTAATTAAAAATGTTCTCCTAAGTGAAATAAAAAATCACCGCGATGGAAAGCGCTTTGCTGCTCCTCCTCGGCTCTCCAGGACAAGGGGTAACGTGAACGCCGGAGCCTCCTCCGCTGACGCGGGGATGGGTACCATCCACCACCGGGACCCTCTCCACCCCGGGGATGTTGCTGGGGAAGCCGAGCTTCGGCTGGGAAACCGGAACGGGTTGGGAATGGTGATGGTTTACACCAATTTCCAGCTTGAAGCCGGTGTGGCTGTTGCCAGAAGCAGCCAAAACTGCAGCTCGGGTATCGCAGGGAGAGGCGCGGACGGGGGGAGCATCCTCGCTCAGGGTGGGGAGCAGTCTGGAGCGGATACGGGTAATCCCCCATCACGGGCACTGGGCCTGTTTTTCCCAAGAAACTCTGAATTTCCCACAAATACGATGAACCAGGACGCCGCAGGCTGGTCCCTGGAAGTGGATTTGGGGGCACGAAGAGCCAGAACCGGATTCCTGACGGGTATGGGGCCGAGATGACCCCAGCACTGACCCTGGATGAAGGCAGCTGCCCACGCAGAGCTCTGGAGGTGGGGAAGCATATTCCTGAGCATCCAGAGGAGGTTCTGGGGTGGCTTTTAGTTTCTTTGCATTCTTGCTGCTGATTTTTACAGCTTTTGGCACCCCTTTTTCACTCCCTTCCTCCTCAATGCCCCCAAAATGAGCAGCAAGCGCGGCTGCCGACCACCAGTCTTCCCAGCAATGCCATCACCGCCCCGTCAGTCTCAAGGTCAGGGTGAAGCCTGGCGTTGGTCCGCAGCTGAGCCAGCACATCCGTGGGGTGAGAGCGGCCACCAGCAGCCCTGGGGCGAAGGTGAGGTAGATTTATGGGGTTTCGTATCGGCACTACCGATTGTGGGACCATCTCGGCGGGGGGAGATGGGACGGAGGGTTGGATGCTGAGGGGCATCGTGGCCAAGGAGGATTTTTGGGGAGGGGGAGGAGGGAGGTGGCAGTGCCGGGGAGCCCTCCCTGATGTCCCCATGGAGGAGGACGCGATACCTGGCAGTCACGTCTCCGACCTCATCCCTAACCCCGTGTGTCAGGAGAGGGTGGCCGCGGCCGGTGCCCCGCTCCGAGCTGCCGCCGAGCAGAGATTTGCAGCCAAACTCTGCTCAGAAAGTCACTCTCAGCCTTTTCTCATTTCTTTCTGGGTTTAAGGCAGCTTCCAAATTCCTGCGCAGCCAAATCCTGGCTGGGGCTGCCAGGAATCCCCGCCAGCAACAAGTACGTGCCGTTTCTGTACCCACAACACAGCCAGTATTGCTGTTATTCTGCGGGTGACGATGAAG
>NW_009649307.1:1059038-1062164 GCF_000708025.1 Charadrius vociferus
CCCTTGGCGCTGCCTCCCTCGGCCCCCGAAGGTTTTTTTGGGGGACATCAGCAGAGCAGCCCTGAGGCCACGGTGAGGGCACACGTTGGGTCTCCACGTGAAATGTCGTTGGTGGGGAAAATCCCACACCGCTGGTACAGACTAAACACTGCTCCACGTGTCTAAACACCGCCAGGATGCGGCGCGGAGACCCTCAGCGCTCGGGGTTTTCCATGGGATCCATCCCAGCATCACCACAAAGCCGTTTTACTGGCAGTGCTGGGAAAACCCTCCGGCGGGGTCAGGCACCCCGAGCGGCGCAGCGAAGGTGCACGGGGCTGCACACGCGGCATCCCTCGGCCGAGCATCCTCCTGCCTGTGGAGGGGACGGGGAGCCTCCGGCTCTGGCCGAGCCCACCCGCGGGATGCCTGATCTGGTCTTTCCACTGGGGACTCACGGGAAAAATAGATAATTAAGGATTTTACTAATTATTTAGTATATCTGATAAACACAGAAAAAATATCTCTAGACTTTTTTTTTTTTTTGCCTTTTCTTTTCTTTTTTTTAAAGATCTTTGGTATGAAAACATCTGGGATCCTGACCTTCCTGCCGAGCTTGCCTCACCTGAAGGCATTTTCCCCCCCTCCCCGGCGTGTGTGCAGGGCTGGCTGTGCAATCTCCGCTCCGGAGACCGCCTGGGAAGCAGCCGGGTTGAATTTTTGGGGGGATTGTTATTATTTTGGAGCGGCTCTTGTACAACGGCGAAGGAAGCTTGGAGGGTTTCCACCGCCCCGTGCCAGCTCCGTGCCTGTGGGTTTCGGCACGCCTGCCGGTGCCACCGGCAGCACCGCGTCCCCCTGAAGCCTCTCGGCGAGGTTTGCGGCACAACCGGGGGTGACGGCGCTGGGGATGGGGTTTCAGTCAACCCGGGTGTTTCTGGGTGTCCCCGCTGTCCCCAAGGCCGGGCAGGATGCGGCAAAGCGGGACCTCAGTTCAGCTCCTTGCTGGCTCGTAGGGAGCAAGGATCCACCGGCAGATTTGGGTCAGAACACTCAAAATGGTGAAGGATGCTGATTTATGCTTCGGGTTCCCAGCACTGCTCTGTTTCCCGAACACCCGCTTTTCATCTCTTTTCCCCCCCGCATCCTTCAGAGGGCAGGGATGGAGCACAGCCCCTTCCCAGCGGGATCAGGCCCCTTCCCAGCGGGACCAGCCCGTCCCAGCCCCGGCTGGTCACAGAGGGAGCCTGGAGCAGCTCTATATTTAACTGAATTGGCTTTCTAATGTTGTTTTTTGTTGGTTGTTTTTTTTTTTTTCTTGGGAATAGGCACAGAGAGGGATGCTCCTCAGCGCTTGCCGCCGCCAGCTTTCCCGCCTGACTTTTCACACCTTCACCCTTTTCCTGCAGAGCACCAACCCCGCCGCCGCTCTCTGGAAAGCAGATTAGTATTTTTTTTTTTCTTTAAATATTTTTTTTGAAGGGGGGAGATGGTTTAGTTTGGAAGCCGGCATGGAAAATTATTTCCAACCCCCAAATTAGAAACAGAATAATAATAAAGCGCCTTGTTTTGGAGGGGGCGGTGTGTGTCATCCCGCAGCAATGAGAAGCTCGTGCTGAAGAGGAGCAAAGAGCTGTGATTTATTTTATTTTTTTTTTTTAACGCTACCCAAAGGACTGACTTGGCTCCGGGATGCTGCTCTCGCTCCCTCGGTACCCGTCGATGGGGACAACCGAGCCGCTGTGGGCAGGGTGGGTGCCCTTCCAGTGAAGGGGGAGGACTGCATCACCCAATTTGGTTGTCCTTACTCTTCTTTTTGTGGAGAAAAGGGGATTGTGCCCTGCGGGTTTCTGCCCTGCTCTTCCCGAAGGGGTTTGGATGGAGAGCTGGTGTTCAGTGATGGGGCGGGAGCCAATATTTTGCTGTGCTGGAGTGGAGGGAGGCGCGTGCAGGCAATGGTTTCTCCTTGGGATTTTGATTTTTATTTTTTTTTTCCCCTCAATGCGGTGGATTAGAACGATTTCACTGTGGGCTGCTTTCTCTACAGTCCCTATCCCCAAAAATCCATCGGGTCCTATAACCGGGTTGAACTCTTGGAAAAAGGAGTAATACCGGGGCAGTAGCTGGTCCTGCCCGGGATGGGCTCATCCCTGCGGTCACCGGCCACCGCAGCGTTGCCAGAAAACCTTTTAAAATAACACATTTTAAAAAACTGCGAGGGATTCTTCCTGTGTGTGGGAACGGTGGGTGCTGAGGGGCTCACAGACCCGATCTAGAGGCTGAATTTCTCTGTAGAGGAGCCTTCACCCTGCTGTGTTTCTCTCCCTATTGGGTATAACGCATCGCACACCCAAAAAGCGGTGCCCGAGCTGGGGCGCTCTGTCTGCCTTCGGGTGCCCCCGGAAAGGGTTTTGGGGGGAGCGGTCCGCGTGGAGCCAGTCGCTGCAGTTTAATAAGACACTTATTGTATGTTAAATATCAACAGCTGATAGGAAACATGTGTCCCGAGGATTAACGGCCGTGTAAAAGATAAAGCAGTGAGTTAAACCTCCAAACAGCCTGTTTCAAATAACCCACCGCTGCTGCGATGTGTAATAACCGGGGTAATAAGGAGTGGGATGGGGAAGGTAAAACGTGTACGGCAGATCACCACGTCCCGCTAACCTCGGGCAGAGCTGGGGCAGGGTTTTCTCCCCACGAGGTGATGCCCAGGGATGCCGGATGGCGCAGGAGCAACGTCAGCTCCTTCTTCCCCCATTTCTTCCTCCTTTTCTATCTCTCCCCCTTCCTTTTTTTTTTTTTTTTTTTTTTTTTTTTTTCCCCAGGCCCCAATTTCTCCCCTGTCGAGGCAAACGCTTTGGCTAATTAGCAAAATGTGTCAAAGAAAATGATTAATGTCCCCGGAGGAGGTTTAGCTGCCTTTGTGCCGGCATTGCCTGACTTCTGCTCTTAAAGGTTTTATTAAAAGATAAGGGAGCTTGTGACGGGCGAGCAAAGCATGTGCTTTCCCGGGTGTTAAAGGGTCGGAGAAGGGGGAGACACGGGGTGACCCCGGGAGGGAGAGGCGAGGGCTCGTGTTTCTCTGCCTCCGTGCGCGACCGTCACCGTGGTGTCTGGCCTTGGCAGGGGAAAAGAGGTTTAAAAAAA
>NW_009649307.1:1062382-1062680 GCF_000708025.1 Charadrius vociferus
TGCCAGACCTTGTGGCCACAGTGGTGCCCATGGGCGGGCTCGAGCCCCATGGGACATCCCTGCTGTGGGTTGAAACCCTCCATCCCAGCCTGGGGGGTCCCGGGGGGTCCCGGGACCGGGTGGGCGGCAGAGGTGCAGGCAGGGAAACTGAGGCACGGTCCCACCGTGCTCCTGGCCAGGACCACCAGACGCAGCATCTCCTCACCTCTCACAGGTTTGGGCGTGTTTCCATCAACCCCCAAAATGCGTACTCCCCGCAACTCAACACCCCCCCCCCCCCCCCACCTCGGAGCCGCTG
>NW_009649307.1:1062711-1064389 GCF_000708025.1 Charadrius vociferus
ACGCGGAGCCGGCAGCACCGCGGCACCCCTGTGCTGTGCCGAAATCCCAGCCGGGACATCAACCGCGGGAGCAAGGGGAGGATGAGGGCAGTGGGAACTCCATCACCAACACGCTTGTTATTTTTTTAAAATCATGAGTGGCTCCAAAACCCGGCGAACACCGGTGTCTGTGACTGCAGAGGCCTGAGGCACTCGATGCATGTCAGAGGGGCCGGAGGGGGGTGTGTGCGGGTGGCGGGAGCCTCGGTGGGGGCTGGCAGGGGCTGCTCGGCGAGGTTTTCCTCCAGCAAACAGACCTCTGGGCTTAATAAGCTATTTGTAAAACTCGCTCTGGATAAACAAGAGGCCGTGTGTCAGGCTGAAGGCGGCCTCGCAGGGCTCTGCCGCGCGGGGTGGGACCTCAGCGCAGAAATATTTTCAAGATAAACAGAAGAAAATGAGTCCTGGAGGAGGCGGGAGCCGCTGGCAGCAGCACGCCGCTCCTCTCACAGATATTTTGGGGCAGGAACTTGGCTTTCTGTGTGCCACAGCTGAAAGATGCTTTTTTTTTTTTTTCCCCTCTCCCTGCCTCCAAAGGGAACCTCGCGCGCTTCTGATTCAAAAATAAACCCAAGGAACGGTTGGCAGTGAAGCCAGTGGTGGGGAGCGGTGCAAAGCCCGGGGCTTGTAGGGCAGTTTTGGGGTGAGGGCGAGGAGCCGGGGTGCAGGGCTGCTGGTGTGGGTGCCCCTCTGGCAGAGCTGCCCTCCCCAGGGAACCCCCATGGGGCAGCGCCCGGGGCTGAGGTGGCATTAGGGACAATATGGGCGATATCAGCAGCAGAGCCACCTGCTGGTGCCCCCTGCGCCCCCGCTGCTGCTCCGTTCCCCCACGCGCAGGTGGAGGCAATGTGGCGGTGCCCAAGGCAGGATACGGCATTGTCCTCTCCTCTGCCTGGTCCAGGCTGGAGCTCGGGAAATGGGCTGGGCTCCATCCTTCCATCCCCTCCATCCTTCCATCCCCTTAATCCCCTCCAACACCTCCATCCTTCCATCCCCTCCATCCTTCCATCCCCTTAATCCCCTCCAACACCTCCATCCTTCCATCCCCTCCATCCTTCCATCCCCTCCATCCTTCCATCCCCTTAATCCCCTCCATCCCCTCCATCCTCACCATCCCCTCCATCACCTCCATCCTCACCATCCCCTCCATCCCTACCATCCCCTCCATCCCTACCATCCTCTCCATCCCCTCCATCCCACCATCCCTCCACTTCCTCCATCCCACCATCTCTCCACCCCCTCCATCTCTCCATCCCACCATCCCTCCAGCCCCTCCATCCCTCCCTCCATGCGGAGCAGCAGCAGCAGAGGTGACGCTCTGGCAAGGTGGGACAAGGGGACATGGTGAGTGTCCTGGGGGCCCGGTGAGCTCTCACCGCAGCATCCCGACGGCGATGGCCAAAACACAGCACCCATGCTCGAGGCCGGGGAGGGCCCAGCGGTGGCTGGGGCAGCACGGGTCTGTCTGAACAGTGGCAATCTGACCCCCCAGGGAACGCTAAACTGGGCAAACTGGAGTGGGGGATGCTGTCCCCTCCTTTTGCTCTACAATCTTGCAAACCTCCCTCTTGGCTGCGGGGCCGGGTGATGGTTTCCTTCTCCCTGGTTATGTGCCTGGTCCAGAAACTCTGCAACCGCG
>NW_009649307.1:1064409-1066450 GCF_000708025.1 Charadrius vociferus
CTGGGACCCGCCGGCAGCCGAGATCTCCCAGCGTATCTCTCCCTCTCTTCCCCACCCCCAGCAAATTTAATTAAAAGTCATTCAGATTCCTTTGAAAGAAAATGTCATCCGTCGACACAATTACACTTTAACTAACCAAAGCTGTTACAGTTCCTATATATATTGGAATCAGGCTGTCGTTATTAGTTCTAAGTAAGTAATTTATTCCCATTATTGTGTTCAAATTACAGGATATTACCCCCTGGGGAAATAATCCTGTTATTTGAAATGTAAAAAAGAATTCACATGGACAACAATAGATTCTTAAATGAACCCAACAACAGTCCCCAATCCAAGTGTGGCATCACTTGCCTTGGATAGAAAAATATAAAGTTGCTTTTAAAAACGCTCTTTTCTCCTCTCTTCTCCTCCTCCCACCCCAGCGGAGGTGAATAGGGCTCCTCCTCTTCTTCAAAAGCCTCGATTTGTTGAGGGAGGGGATCCTGGATCTGCAGGAATTTGGTGGGGAGCGTGGAAGGGGCAGCTGCATCTGTGTGTGTGTGTGTCCCTTATTGCGGCGGTGGGAGAGGAACCCCGGGATGGTGGGATGCGAGTGTAGGGCACATCCCGGGACGGGGTGGGGGGTTTCTGCCGGAGCTGGGAACCGGCGGCTTTCTCCGGCAAAGAGCTGCGGAGGCTCTTCGGAAACATTGTTCCCTTGATCAAGATTTTCGGCGAAGCCAAATAACAGCTTGTCTCTGCAACACCCAAACATAAGCAACTAATTTGGACCACCGAAAGGGAAAAAAAAAAAAAAAGGGGGTGGGGGTGGGGGGGAGGAAGACGAGAAAAGAAAGAGAAAGAGGAGGAAGAGGGAGGGGAGGGAAGAAAATCAGATACACTTGTAACCTGATTACAACAGCCAGCTATGTGTGCAAAATCACAATGCAGCTCTATAATTAAATCTCTCTTTCCCCCTCCTGCCGAGCTCTTTCCTCTAACAGGCACGGTACAAAAACAGTCGTTAGGACATCAAATTCCAGCTCCGACAAGAGGGGACTTTTTTTCTTTTTTTTTTGTCTATAGCTGCTCAGCTCGTCTTTAAGGAAATAATAATAATTATAAGCCCAGTGCTGCTGGCTGACGAGCCTCGTTGGAGCAGAAAGGGCTCGTCTTGTCCAACCGCTCCTTCCCCCTCGGCTCCGCTCGGGGCCGTGCGGAGGACTGGGGCGATGGGAAGAGAGAGGGGATGGCCCCGGGAGCCAAACGTGGACACCCCCTCCTCGGGTTGGGGTGAGGGGAAACACCGGCATCTAATGAGATGCTCGAGGGCTCGGAACCACAGATATTTCTTCCCCTCTTGCCCCACTGAATCCATCTCACGTGTCTTAGCATCAGCGGTTTGGTACCCGGCGCGGAGGGGACTCCCAGGCGGGTGTGATAGTTTGGTGGGGGCATAAAATACTTATAAAATACCTGGGAGGGATCCGAGGAGCCAGCGGCTTCCTGGGCACAGGGAAAACTCCTACCGCAATGTTTTCCCAAGGGTTTCTCCCCTGCGCGGCCCTCGGCTTCTCTGTGTGGCGGTCCCACATCCCAGGCCGTGAGGTGATGGAGGGATGGCGCCTATGGGGGCGCCTTGATGGATTCAAAGGGAGTGGGGCAAGGAGCCCCCAGCGTGGTGGCTGCAGGGCGGGCAGGGCTGGCAGCCTTCCTCCCCCCTCCATCCCTGCCTGTTAATGACTTTGATTTACTCCGCGTTCGTCCCAGCGGGCTATTCCCATCCCTGTGACACCCAGCACGTGCTTTTGCTGGCAGCTGCGGGCTGGAAGCAGCTTTAGGGACCCGTTTCCTCACGGGCAGGTTCCTGCTTGCTTCTCCGGGATATTTTTGGGAACAGGTTTTGCATCCCATCCTCTTTTCTGCTAGCAAGTCCGGGGCTGGAGCAGGGGGAGGTTGAGTTTCTTGCAACGACGACGGTATGTCTGGTGCAACGGTTTGCATCATGGTGGGGAGGGCAAAGGAAAAAAGCCCGGCAAGGGGGGGGGGGGGGGGCCGAGCC
>NW_009649307.1:1066480-1068135 GCF_000708025.1 Charadrius vociferus
ATATAACGACCGCCGAGATCGGATTTAGCGATCGCACTTCGTTGTGGCGGGCTGGCGCGTGCAAGGAAGCAAGACCAAGAGCACATGCAGGCTTTGCAACGCGCGGCGCGCGACGCGGAAATTCAGATGCTGTTCCAATAAAGCCGTGGATGTTTGGTTTTAATGGCAATTAACAGCTGTTAAAAGGTGAAAGATCTATTCTAATAACACCTAGCGCTTCTGGTGCCTTTCATGAAGGGATTTGAAAATACATTTGTGAGTGTTAATTTTAAGCCACGATAATGTACCCCGGGGAGGCGGATGGGTTTACCCTGTTTTCAGGCGGGGAAGCCGAAGCAGGCCAGGGCACGGTGCGGGGATGGGCATTTACCCCCGGCAGCGGTGGTGAAATCCGTGCCTGGCTCTGGAAGAGGGCCGGGACCAAGGCCGGGACCAGTCGGCAACATCAGTTTTCACCAGCATTCCCCCCTCGGGCTTTTATTTGTGGGGAGATTAACTCGGTGCAAAACCATCAGCACTCATGAGTTTAACCTTCAGCAGGATCGCGCCGGGGTGGAGGGGGCACGTAGGAAATCGTCTTTCCCTGGGAGATGCTGCAAATCTGGATTTTCCAGTTCCTGGAGGGCTCTGCTTGTTTAAATTAGAAGCAGATAGGAGAGGTGAATTTTAAGAAGGACAGAGCAAAGGCACACAAGTATGCAGTTAACTTCTAAACTTCTTTCTCTGGATCTCCCGCTGAGCAAATGCTTTAGGAGCTTCAAACCACAGCTTTTAATATCTCTTTAACATGCCCCGCGATTCCTTCCCCCCTGTCAAAACGGCAAGAGCAGCTGTGAATATTTTCCATTTTAAAATGTTTTGTATGCATATGAAAGTACCTGCAGCTCCTGTGGGTCGGGCTATGGAGAAATGCTGAAGCCAAGGGTATCTATTTTATATCAAACCTCAAAATAGCACACGCTACTCCCTCTCGCTCGCTCGTGTCCTGCATCCAGGAAGGTATTTTTGATTTAACTGACAGATCAAGGGAAAAATCCCCAATTCACGCCGCTGATGTAGAAGATCTTGTCGTTCGGAGCTCAGCGTTCCCGTTTGCCTGGACGTAGGTTTGGTCTAAGCTCACAAACGCAGAACCTGTAATACTGGGGTGTCATACGGGGATGGCAGATTTGGGGAGGTTTCCCATGCACGTTTCTCCGCTAAACCACATTTATTTTTTTTTTCCGCTGAAAGGTGTAACTGCCATTTCCACGCCTTACACCCCATTTAGCAGCCGGTCCGTAGCCCAAAAAATGCAGGCGGTAATTACAGCTTTGGCATTCGCGCTCCTCTCAAAGCTCTCTACGAGTTGTGCATGTCAGCCCTCCTCCCTGCCTATTTTTTTTTTTTTTTTCTGATCTTGGACAAAAAAAAAGCTTATTATTGGGTAAAATAAAACAAGAAAATAAAACTGCCCTGATCCATCAAAGACCCAGTCTAGCTGCGACAAAATCTCAGTACTAGGGGCTTTGCGGAGGCTGAGAGAACCACAGGGCACTGATGGGGGGGTGTCCCATCTTGGGGTTTATGGGGGGCCGAGCAAGCACGCTCGTGCATGCACACCCGCCCTCCTGTGCCAGGCAGGGAAAAGGAATAAAATTAAAAAAAAAAAAAAA
>NW_009649308.1:0-19121 GCF_000708025.1 Charadrius vociferus
CTGGTTGTCCAACCCATCCATGCAAACGCCCAAGCCCTGCAATCCGGGCGATGGTGATGATTCTTGGTTCATGTCCCCCTTGGTGCCATGTATCCCTGCCTTTAAGGAAGGCTTGGATGATGGCTGGAAGAAGGGACATTGTCACCCAGGGAGGCGGGACCATGTTGTTTGTCCATCCTGTGGGCCTCCACTTTCTGATGAGGCAGGAACCACCCTGGTGATCCTGCCTGTGTTTACCAGTTCGCTTACAGTCCTCATTCCCTGGGCTGCTCCTTGCCCTGCTTTAATGCGGGGGCTTCGTTATGATTCAGACTCTCCCCCTTGCAGCTTCGTGGTTTTTTCTCTGGGGTTGTTGAGTTACTAGGTCCCTTTCCCAGAACTGCTTTCATCCGCTGCTGTCATGTTCCCAGGATCACGACTTGTGAAAGGCTATCCCACCAGGAAACTATCATGCCCCATCCCTCTCCCTTCCTCCTCTTTGCCCTTTCGGGTGCATCACAATGACGGGAGCAATTACAGAGGCTGAAGAAAAACTGCCCTGCTGCACCAGAGGTGACAGAATCAGGACGGCAGCTGGTAATGGGTTCAGTGAACCAGGTCAGCTTTGTGACCTGTTGCTATCTAAAGTAAGGTTTTCCTTCAGGAGAGTCAAAAGGGCAAAGTGGCCCATCAGCTGGCAAGACTAAAGGAGCCAAGCCACAGAAGGGAGCTGGGAGCCCTGTCCCTGCCCCTCTGTCAACATCCCCCAGCCAGACATAGCTCACCAGCTTTGCCAGCAATTCAACTCTGTAAAGTGGGCAATTTGTGGTCCTGGAGCCACAGGAATGATGCTTTCTGAGGGAGTATAAATAAAACCAGCTATTCCTACCCTGACTGACATATGAGGTTTGCAAACCATGCTCTTACAGTGGCTCAGATGGGCACTTGGAGCAGAGAAAGATCTTTTCTAAGGCTATGTCAGTGGAAGATCCTGATGAATGCTCAGAGGATTTATTTGCATTTGAGTTTTTCTTCTGTGCCTTCTCAGTGTTTTCCTTGCTTTTCTCACGGTCTAGCTGTATTTGCTTAAAAATCTATCTTTCCTTGCTTTGTTTTTCACCCATTTCAGCCCTGCCCAGCTCTGTACCTTCATCTGCAAACCTTCTGCAAACCTGTACCTTCAACTCTAGGTAGCCCAGAGCCCAGACACAGCTGAGACTGGCCAAATTTTCCAGTTTGCAGGAGTTTAAAGGGCTTTCAAAATTAAGCATATGCGTCTCCATCCTCACCTGCTCCCAGGGGCAACTTTTGTCTAGATCAACTTTCCATGCAAGCGCGTGCTAGCAGCCAGTGTGCCATCCTGGGGTGGGAGTGGGTTTGGGTAGTTTTCAATGCAACTTGTGTGGTCGGGAAACCTCCTTTCTGAGCTCTTTCAAAAAGTGGGATTCCCCCTTTCAGGAGCAGCCCAGACCTAACTGATCTGTTTTTGGGCTGTGTGTTGCCAGGGAAGGACGTGAAGGACATTCCTATCCCCCCCGGCCAGTCATTTACCTACAGCTGGAGAATCACCAGTGAGGATGGGCCAACACAGGCAGATCCTCGCTGCCTCACCCGTTTCTACTACAGCTCCATCGACCCGGTCCGAGACACAGCCTCAGGCCTGATTGGGCCCCTCCTGATCTGCTTTAAGAAGTCCATGGATCAGAGGGGAAATCAGGTGGGTTCTTCCTTTTTCACCTCAACTGCCAGGCTGAAAGACTGGAATAACTGCGGTGGGTGAAATACTTGGGTAAAACCAAATTTGTCTATCCTGTTCTCTTCAACCCCACCATCAGTCCCAATGCCCCTGCTTTTCCCATCCTTCTTTGTATGCTCTCTTCTTTCCAAACCTGGACCCTAACTCCAGTGAAATAGCAGTAAACTGTTGTCCATGCACCCAGGCTAAGACCTGGCAGGTACGCTGGACCACAGGGGTGCTCTGATCAGACCAGGAATAACTGCTTCCCACTCCACCTTCCAGATAATGTCAGACAAGACGAGGTTGGTGCTGTTTTCAGTCTTCGATGAGAACCGCAGCTGGTACCTGGAGGAGAACATCAGGCGGTTCTGCACTGATGCAGCCCATGTGGATACCCAGGACCCCCAGTTTTATGCCTCCAACGTGATGCACAGTGAGTGCTTTGCCAGGGGCTCCCTGCAAATTGTCCCTCATGAATTCCCTGCAGCCCCAGCAGGCACAGGCTCACCCCTGCCCCAGAGAACAAGCAGGGAACCTGCAGCAGCTCGGCAGCCGTGGGGGAATTGGGTCCTGATTCAGGTTTCACCCCTGCTCTCTTCCAGCTATTAACGGCTTTGTGTTTGACAACCTCCAACCAAAACTCTGCCTGCATGAAGTTGTGTACTGGTATGTCCTGAGTGTTGGGGCCCAAACAGATTTCCTCTCCATCTTCTTCTCTGGAAACACATTCAAGCGCAACATGGTCTTCGAGGACGTGCTTACCCTTTTCCCGTTTTCTGGAGAAACAGTCTTCATGAGTTTGGAAAAGCCAGGTTAGTAACACGGGCTATTCCATAAGCCATGGGGTTGGCATCATAGCAGGTCTCTGGTACCTGATTGCATTTTGGCAGCCTGGAGAGCAAAGGGACGCACAACCAGCTGAACCAGCAAAGTGAGACGCAATAATTAAATCCTTCCAGAGCTTAAATCAAAGAAATGAAATTACTGTATTTCACTTCATTAACAGGGTGTGTTAATGTCACACAGGCTGCCAAGTCAGTAAGGTGGCTGCAGTAACGCGAACCCCGTGGACCTTGCCTCTGCACCCTTGGCTCTGAGCTCGGAGGTCAAGGGGAGCGGCAGTGCTGTCCCTGCTGTGGGTTCAGCCACTTGTCACGGCATCCCGTTTACCTCCACACCTTTGCAAGGACAGAAATCACAGCCATGCAGAAGTCCTAGGAAGGATTTGCTTCTGAGTTCAGTTTTATCTCCCGCCACTCGGCATTTTTTTTTCCTTAGCCGTTAACCATTTCCTCACTCACAGAGGAAACAGAATTTACAATGCGATTGCAAACACTGATATGATGGTGACAGGCGCTGCACCCTAAGCCAAGCTGACAGGATTTCTAGATACCCCAGGAAGCTTTCTAAAGCCCTGCCAAACATTGCATCCGTTTGAGCTCTGATTTTTGCCCGCTGATCTGAAACAGGCAAGCAGCTTGGCCAGCAGCAGATGACAGCTCTCTCCAGCGTCAGAGCCTGGTTATTGCACACCTCCTCGCCCACTCTGGAGGAGAGGCGCTCGCTGTGGGGAGCAAACACGTTGGCCGGGGATGTGAGCAAGAGACAGCCTTTTCATTTCTTTCTCCTTGAGTGGGAGAGACATGACGACTGTGTCTGGGAGAGAGGTGTATTTGACAGCACCAGCATGTCTTTGGGGGTGGGATATGGTGATTACTCTGCTGCTGGCAATAATCCTGGAGGCTCTCAGTGCGTTAACTGTTCTCACCAAGCTATTGTTGGTGCCTCGTGGGTGTATGTAGCTCAGTAAGCTCTCACAGGAAACACTGGCCCTGCTCATGGTGTTTGTCGGGACTGGCTCTGATGTTGCCAGCAACCCTGATGTCTTGTGAGTCCAGCTGTAAGACACTCTAGGGATTATGAAAACATGAAATCACTCCCATGAACCAGAGGCTGCCTGAAAATACAGGTTGCACTAGCAAGGGAGTGGTGTAGGGATGGCAGCTCTTCTGATTTCCCACTGTAGTGGCCTGATTGTGTCCTCTTGTCCTCTCTTGAGACAGGCGTCTGGACACTGGGGTGCCTGAATTCTGATTTCAGGGACCGAGGGATGCGCGCCAAGTTCACAGTCTTGCAGTGCCAACATGAGCAATACCCTGATGGGGAAGACTATGTGGATTTTGAAGAGGAGGAGGAGGAGACCTTTGACTTCCAACCCAGGGGCTTCTCTAAAAGAAAGACATGGCACAGGCCATGTGTGAATGAGCAACTGAACAACATCACCTCTTCCAGAAATGAGACAGAGAAGCCAAGATTGTGCTTGACAGAACCCAGCCATGGGGCCCTCCTGAGCAATGGCAGGATTTCTGATCCCCCTTCTAATGGCACATCCACACTTTCAGGAACAATCCCACATCCACCTGATATTTCCATGTCCTCTCTGCCAGAGACAAACTATGAGCCAGTGTCCTATGAATCCTTCCTGGAAGATGAAGAAGAATTGTCAAAAATCATCAGCCAGAATGAAGGTTTTGGGTCTTTACCATCTGGAGAACACTTGGCGAGTGACAGTGGAAGGCTCCATGGTACTGTGAGCTCAGAAGAAGGTCAGCAATGGCTGCACCAAGCTACACCAGCTTCAGAAGGTGCTCTGGCAGGAAAGGAGGTGGCAAAAATCTCAGAGATGCAGGAGCCAGTGAAAAGGAAAATGGTCCAGTCAGGTGGTACAATAGAGATCCTGGAAGCAGAGCCTCAAAAGACAACTACTCATGCAACAAGTTTGTGGGACTCAATTGCTTATGCTGCTAGCAAAGCTCCTCTTCAAGAGAACAGGAGCTCATTTCACCAGAATGACCTGGAGCACAATCTGGGACTTCAAGACACGTCTTCACAGGGTGCTGAGGACAAGTTGCTAAGAGGGGCTGATAAAATGTCCTTAAACCTATATGAGTCAAAGGAGATAATCAATACAGAGCCAGTTTTAAGTACTGATCATAACTCTTCTTCCACACTGGACAATCCTTCTGCATCTTCAGATGAGACAGAAGACAACAGGACTTTTCGTGCTGTACATCACAGTCACACCAGAGAAAGCAATTATTCATCAAATGAGCTAGATGCTAGGCAGGAAAAAAGACCTCACAAAGTGGTTTCACAAGGCTTTTATGAATCTTTTGAAGGGAAAAATGTTTCTTTCTCAGACCTAGGACCCAGCAAACCTGTACAAGAACAAATCCTCACAGATGAAAGTAACTCCTTGCCTGCAAAAAGTGGCACAGAACAAGAAGCCAGTGAACTTGCCAAAGGCACAAGCCTTCTAGAAACCAGATTTGCACATACCAATGACATTGAGCCTCCCAGCTATATAATGACAGAAGAGAGGGACGAATTAATCTTGGAGACAGTGTTTCAGGATGCTACAGCCACTAAGGAATTGCCAGAGATGGACAGTCTTGCCTTTCCTGAATCAAACGTTGTGGCCAATGACACAAGGCAGTTCCCAAATGCTCTCTTAAACAGCCCTGAGGAGTTTCTGAGACACAGAGCTCCAGCCCCGAGTGTGAGTGACCCCAACGAGAGGCCTCGACAAGCCAGGTCACTAGAGAGCCTGATGCATGGTCTGGGTCTTCCCAACACCAGTTGGCCTGGGAGCAGGGAGCCCCTCTCTGAGGGTGACAGAGCAGAGCAGGATCTGGCCAGCCAGGCCCCTGAGACAGCAGTGAATAAGAAAGTCCCAAAGGTGTGTGGACCTCGTTCCCCTTTTTGCAGTGCTCGCTTTAAAAAGAGGTCCCTGATATCACACGGCACTTTGCCTGAGGTGATGGTGGACCAGCAAAGCCTGGAAGAAAAATCAAACATGGTTGAGGGGAGACTACACCTGGGCAGGGATTCTCCACAGGCTCTGCTAGGAGATAGTGCTGATGAAATGCATCCTGAGGGGAGGACAAGGACAGATGGGGGTGTCCAGAGCAGCAGTGAGGGGGCCCAACACAGCAGACACTCCTTCCCCATGCAGGGAGCGCTGGGGAGCGAGGCGGCAATGGCAGCAAGCAGCTCAGAAACTCAGGCTGCTGCTGTGGCTGCAGACATGGCCTCGAACTGGGACCTGATCTCCCTGGGGGCAGCGGGACAAGCCGGGGCCTTCCAAAGCCCAGCTTTGGCCGAGCGGCAGCCAGGCAGAGGTGCTGTCTGGGGGACTCCTGGGAGCGAGCAAGCTCAGAGGAGAAGCCAGATGGAGGAGGAGACAAACTCTGTGGAGCAGCTGGGTAAGTTCAGCCCTCGGCCTCAGCACCTCAAGGCCAATGCCACGGAGGACTACATCCCTGAGAGCACGACTGGGCAAAGTCCAGAAGAAATCCCTATGAAACCCACCTCCAAAGAAGACTATTCCCTGTCTCCAAGCAGCCCCGCTAGCAACCACAGCACTACCAAAAAAACAGTCGAATATGTGCAAGCCAGTCCAGATGGATGGCAGGTGCTTGGTGGGGAAGACGTCCTCAGAGAAACTGGGAAGAGAGAGGGCCAGGGCCTAGGGGAGCCCAAGGAGGATGGGGAAAGCAACAGCACAGCTGGGCAGAGGAACCATGCCCCAGGATATAGGGAGGGACTGGCTTTGAGCAACGGGACCCATTCCAGCCCCTCGAGGCCAAGGGCTGACAAGCCGGATTACGATGAGTATGGCGACACAGAGCAGACTATGGAGGATTTTGACATCTACGGGGAAGAGGAACATGACCCACGCTCCTTCCAGGGGGAGGTACGCCAATACTTCATTGCAGCGGTGGAGGTGATGTGGGAATACAGGAACCAGAGACCCCAGCACTTCATAAAAGCCACGTAAGTCTGACTGTCTCTCATGTTTTCCTCCTGCACTGCATGGCATGGCTTGATGCATGAGTTGGCACGTCCTGGCAGGAAAGATCACAGGTCTACGACTGTACGACCCAGCCAAGCAGCCCAGGGGAAGGATGCTCCCAGTCCCTTCCCTCCACCTGGGGAGTTTTGTAACGCCAGCAACCTTGAGCTTGCAAGTCAGGGATGCTCTAGGCTCTACATCACCCCTGCCCTGCAGCAGCCCTGCCACAGCTGCCCTCCCTATGGGACAGTATCACCTGACTTGCTTAACTGCCCTCACCCCAGCAGGGACTCCTGGAGCGGCAGGAGGAAGCCTTTCCGGCAGTACCGCAAGGTGGTTTTCCGAGAGTACCTGGACGATTCCTTCACTCAGCCGCTGCTGCGGGGAGAGCTGGATGAGCACTTGGGCATCCTTGGGCCATACATCAGGGCAGAAGTTGAAGATGTCATCATGGTGAATTGAAAGTTCCCGTTTCCTGTAAAACCTGAACCCCCTGTGTTGCTGGCTGTGCTCAGCCAGAGGGAGTGCTGAGGTGGTCCTGCAGGTTCTGTGATGCCCGTGGGTTCACCTTCAGGGCTTGGGGGCAGGAGCTTCCGTTTGGCACCCTGCATGGCATGTGGATGGCACCAGGTTGGCAGGCAGAGCCACCGTTCAGAGGGACCTCAGTGGCTGGAGGAATGGGCCAGCAGGAACCTCAGAGTGTTCAGATGCAAAGCCCTGGCTTTGTAGACCCAACCCCTGTAACAGCACAGCCCGAGCAGCTCCATGGGGATCCTTTTGGGTAAAGGGATTGTAAAAAAGGTAATGAGCTAATCAGGGTCCAGCACAGCTTCTTTGGGTGCTCTGTGTGAGGGCAGGCTCAGGCTTCCCCCAGCACCAAAGGTCCTTTAGCACCCACGTAAGGAAGAGGTGAAATGTTATTCACCAGGCTCAGAACTTGTATGCCTGGAGGTGTTGCCTAGTTTTCACTGAAATCTTCACCAGGATGGATTCAGTACCTTTGGGCTCCAGAGACAGTAGTGTAGCTGACCTTGCTCCCATTGAGCAGGGAGAGGGCCTCATCCTGCTGACATGGCCAGATGCACTTTCTGCTGGGGACCACACTGCACAGCGACAGCTTGTGGGTCAGCAGGAGATGGCCACTGCATGGGGCCCAGCTGGAGGTCTGGGCGCCAGCGACATGGCTGCCTCCTTCCCACCAGTTGGCTGGATCCAATCCCAGGGTCCAGGGCGCTCTCAGTGCTGCACCTAGCCCTCTCCCACACTCCCTTTGCTTTGCCTTCTCTCCGGTGCAGATTACATTCAAGAACCTGGCCTCGCGACCCTTCTCCTTCCACTCCACGCTGCAAGCCTATGAGGAGACGCAGGGTACGACGCAGGGTGGAGAGGCAGTGCAGCCTGGCGAGCTCCGGAGGTACTCCTGGAAAGTCCTGCCTCAGATGGCACCCACCACGCAGGAGTTTGACTGCAAGGCCTGGGCTTACTTCTCCAACGTGGACCTGGTAGGTGGGATCCTGCTCCATGGGGCATCCCAGGAAGGAGAGATGGGCAGCATGCCTGGGTCCTGGCTGCGAGGTCAAGGCTTTCCCTGTGGTGCTGTGCTGAAAGCAGCCTGTGGCTGTGTAGATTCTCAGGTGTCCAATACAGTGATGAATGCACGCTGGTTCTTTCTCTTCCCTTCTCTTAATTGGGTTTTTCCCCTTTTCCCCAGTTGTACCAGCTTATGAGGCTTGTAAGGAACTAGCATTCTGCAGTCCCCTACACCTCTGCCAAATCTGGCTCAATTTGGCCCGTGGGTTCCAATGTTAGGGGGGTAGGGACTGTTGGACAGTTGGACAGACAGACACCACTTCTCTTGAAAGCACGTGCAAACACTTGCTGCACAGCTCTTCTTAGCCAGGAGCAGAATGAGGATCCCCCAGTGAGCCCAGCATGTCCTTCCCACCCTGCACCTGCTGTGCCCTGTGCACAAGTGGGAGCCAGGCCAGGGATGCAGATATGGCCACCGCTTTCCTCACTGCTGTGCCACTTGTGGACATCAGCATTGCCTCCCCCTCCAAGGCAAACCTTTTTTTCCCGTCTCCCTGTCAGGAGAAGGATCTGCACTCGGGCCTCATTGGGCCACTGATCATCTGCCGCCGTGGGGTGCTGAGTTTCGTTTTCAAGCGGCAGCTGGCTGTGCAGGAGTTCTCCCTGCTCTTCACCATCTTTGACGAGACCAAAAGCTGGTACTTCCTGGAGAACATGGAGAGGAACTGCCGCCCTCCCTGCCGCATCCAGCAGGACAACCCTGACTTTAAGAGAAACCATTCCTTCCACGGTGAGGACCCTTGCCCTTGCCCTTTCCATCCCACAACCTATATTGGGATGGAAAAACCCTGAAGCCTTGAGCCGCTCCTGACCGCTGCCCTCCCCAGCCATCAACGGCTACATGAGTGACACACTACCTGGGCTGGTGATGGCTCAGCAGCAACGGGTCCGATGGCACCTCCTGAACATGGGCAGCACCGAGGATATCCACTCCGTCCACTTTCATGGGCAGCTATTCAGCATCAGGACTAGCCAGGAGTATCGCATGGGAGTCTACAACCTTTATCCCGGTGAGATGCAGCACGGGCAGTATGCACACTGGAGCTACCAGGGCTTCATGTCCATGCCTGTTAGGAAGTGCCAAGTCTCCGGGGGGATAGCAAGGAGGGGGAATGGATCTGGAAGAGTCTGGCTCTGTGTTTGCACGGTGCTTGACACTGTGGCATCCCATTACAGTCAGTAATTTCCCTCTGCTTTTCTCTCTATTCCCGGCCAGGTGTCTTCGGGACGGTGGAGATGTGGCCCTCACATGCCGGGATCTGGCGGGTAGAGTGCAAAGTAGGAGAGCACCAGCAAGCTGGGATGAGTGCTCTCTTCCTCGTGTACAACCAAAGTGAGTGATCCTCTGCCCCCTGGCCAGCTTGCTGCCATGGCCAGCATATTTTTGAGCTCCCTGTCCCCCAAGGCTCTCAGCTTTTTCCCTGGGGTGGCCCAAGTGGGGTCTTTTGGGTTTTCACTCTGAAAGAAAGTCACAACTTCAGCCCTTGCCACCTTACGCAGCCCAGCAGAGCGCACAAAGTCAGAGACACAGTTGGGGTGAAGGCTGAGAGACCAGCTTCATTTGCCTGCAAATATTTGTTCCCTGAGCTCTTGTTTTCCAAAACTGAGGGTCCTCGGACCTCCTGTAAAATGCACTTACCCCCACAACTGCATGCACATGCTGGTGCCTGCCCACACTGTTGGAAAGGTACAGTGCCCAGCTGCCTAACCACGTGTCAGAGGTAAACTGAGGCACGGAGTGATGGCAGGAGGCAGCGAGCAACAGTGCTTGAATACAGGCTGCTCTGATAGAAACAGCCCCAAAAGCAACTGCAAAATCCAGGAAACCTCTGCCTCCGTTCACCCCAGAACAACACGTTTCTACCTCACCATAAGTAAGCACTGGGGGAAGTGGTTTGTGAGAGCAGTAGTTTATCACACGGTGACAGTCTCTTTCCTCTTCCTAAAAGAGTATTAAATGTCAGCCGGAAACTATTTCCATAAGTTAAAAATCTGCTTAAGATTTCAAATTCGCATTTTCCCCAGAAGCATTTGCCATGCAGCAGAGATGCCAAGATGTGACAAGTCGCTAATAATAATGGTTATTATAAGAGACAAACAGCCCTGTGCTCAGCAGACCAGAAGAGAGACACAGAGAGACAGAGGTGTCAAGCAGACTTTCCTTTCGCAACGTGATATTTGTTTTTAAAAGATGTTGCCTAGCAACAAAAAGGCCCAGGAGCAAGACATGGGTATAAGGAAGAGACACTTGTCAGCATTGCTGGGAGATCAGGACATGGGAATGAGAGGTCGGGGACTCAGGGACAGGAGTTTGGCAAGAGGCTGCTGTGGCTGATGCTGAGAACTCTCTGCTGCTGACATCAGGGTTGGGAGCAAGAACTTCCAGCACCCCTAAAATGCAGGGGTGGGTGTGGAAGCATCTAAAACCCACTGCTTGGTGTGAAACAAACAAGCCTGGGGGCTCCTGGAGGCTTGAAACTACCTCCTTGAGCCTGGAGTCTGCTACCCAGCCTAGGCTTTTCCTTCAAAAGCCTTCTTATCTAATCAACTCTCGCTGGTTTTTGATCTCCTTCTCCCTGTTTGGCTGCAGACTGCCGAAACGCCCTCGGCATGGCCTCGGGCTACATCGCAGACTCTCAGATCACAGCGTCGGGGCAGTATGGTGAGTAGGGGTTGTTGCTGCAAGGAAGGCAGCTGAGGTGGGGACAGCTTCAGCCAACAACAACTCACGTGCTTGCCTGCCCAAGGCTTTGCTACACTGGGTCCCTGGCAGAGTCCTTTCTCCGTCCATCCCCATGTCAGCATCCCACTCGGGACCTGGAGGTGCCTTCCCACATGTCTAGCCCATCGTGTCAGTGCTCTGCCATCCTGGATGTGGCTACTAAACCCTAGGGTGATCCTCAGGCCCCATCCTGTGGGTGGGCTTCTCACTGCCTTGGACTGGGCAGCGCCAGGGGCCAGCAGCACCCTCATATCTGTGTGCTCTCTTCGCAGGGCAGTGGGCTCCTTACCTGGCCAGGCTGGATAACACTGGCTCCATCAATGCTTGGAGCACTGACAACAGCAACGCCTGGATCCAGGTAAGAGGGGCCCTGTGGCTGGAGGCACTGCTTGGGGCATTGCAAAGGCATGCTGGTGGCTGATGCACTGTGCAGAAGGACCTGCACGGATGGCCAGTGTCTCCACAGCTACGTCCTGCTACTTCTGCTTCCCCTCTGGGACGGGAGCTCTGAGATCCTAATGACAGTTAGTCTGGCCATGGTTGCTGCTGGTCTGACCCCCAAATCCCTTCTCCATGCAGCAGATGCAACTTGATGGTCCAGCTGCAGCATTGGATTATGCAAAAATCCCCTGAAGACCGAGTGAGAACAGCTCACCTCTCCAAACCACTCTCCCCTGCCCTGTCCCAGCTGTTGGCTGACTTGTGTCCTTATGAAAGACTATTTTAACTAGTTTCATAACCTGTGCTCAGCCATGTCACAAGGAAGCAAGTTCCATGGGTTTACAGTGCATTACCTGAACACAGCTTGGATTTTCCATCAGAAGTGAATCCCTGACTTTCGTTCTCAGGTGGATCTTTTGCATCTCATGATTATTCACGGCATAAAAACCCAAGGGGCCCGACAAAAGTTCTCCAGCCTTTACATCTCCCAGTTTGTTGTCTTCTACAGCCTTGATGGGCAAAGGTGGAAGAAATACAAGGGGAATGCCACCAGCACCCAGATGGTAAGGCGAACAGGTCTTGAGGAGAGTGTCCTCCCAGAATAGGGTCCCTTGGGGTGATGAAGGCTAGGGACCTCTACACGAGACAGAGATCTCCTGAGCCCCTGTGATATTTGATTAGGGCAGGAACAGTGAGCATTCATGGCCAGGATGAATGAATCTGCGGAGCGCAGACCTGCAGGGGACTTGCTGTCTGTGTCCGTCTGTCTCATTTTAAATTGACTGAGCTATTTGTTTCCACAATTCCAGGTGACTGTGAGATCCACCACTTAACATTATATTGCATGTTACTTAGAGCTGGGCATAAGATTTTGCCTGAATATCTTCTTTTTCACCACAAAGGCAAATCTGGCTTTCTAAAAACATTGTGCAGATGCAGATGATTTGGGGGATCTCTACTCATTAGAAGAAAACACAACCTAAATATGCATAAGCTGATCGTTCCAGCGAGAGAAAAAAAGTATCCAGAAAAGCCTCCATCATGTACACCAGCTGTGGCCAAAACTTTTCACAGGTCCAAAGTCCCAGGACTGACTTTTTTTTTTCTCCTTTTTCTCTCCTCTGTTTGATGAAATACAAAAACATGTTCATTTGCATAGACCTTTAGTTTTTCTCCTCATGTTTCTCAGTGATTCACACTTCTTTGGTCTGAATCACATTTCAAAGCATTTTCTTGAGCTGTAAGGATGGTGATAAGATACAGAAGTGACAGACAGAAATATTCTCTCCACTAATCCTTGTCCTGTCTAGCTCTCTTTCCACCAGTACAACAATCCTTTTTCTCCCTTTCCCTGCAGCTGTTCTTTGCAAATGTGGATGCAACTGGAGTGAAAGAAAATCTCTTCAACCCTCCCATCATAGCCCGGTACATCCGCATCAACCCCACTCACTACAGCATCCGGACCACGCTGCGCATGGAGCTCATCGGCTGCGATCTGAACAGTATGTCCCACCTCTGGATACCACACACCAAAGCTGGGGCTTGATACAATGGGGTGCTGAGCGCCAACTCCACATGTTTCAGGACTCCCCGGGCAGTTGTGGGAGAAGGAAGGGGGAGGCTGGAGATGACATTGAGACGTTGGGGGAACAAAGCTGGAAAATCTCATTACAGTCTTAGAGATAGCAATACCAGAGGGACAGCATGAGGCTAGCTCTCACCACTGCTTTTTCCTGAACCACCAGAAACCTCCAGCAGCAGCTAAGCTGATAGCTGGGGAGCTGCTGCCTCAGTCTGGGGGAGCAGGGAACAAGCAGAGACAGGCGCTATTGTCTTTTCCTCTGATTTTGCCACTCCGAGGCCAGACTGCTCTGGCCCACAGTGCTACCTGGGGCAGTGGTGCTCTGGGATCCTTTCTTTAGCTTCCCACACCAGCAGGGTGGACTCTCCAGCAGCTACAACCAGCAGTGGCTGTGCTGTCACCCCATGCCACAAGCCTGCCAGCCAGCGCTGAGGTAGCTGTGCACGTGCACACCTGATCACACCGTGTGCAGGGTGTCTCCCTGCCAGGTATTCTTGTCCTTCCCCTGGAGACAGGTTCTCCTTATGTCCTGGCAGATGCACAAATTCTTCACGTTCCTCCTAGATAAAATCTCCAGTGAGCAAAGAAGGTGGGACTAGTGGCAGGTGTAGTTTGGCACTCCCCAGCCAGAGCCATGCTGCACACAGGGGCCCTGAGCAGCGCAGGGACCATGACACTGTGGCAAGGCACAGGAGAACCTGTAACCAGGGAAAGTGCATGGAGGGCTGCTGGACCAGTGAGCAGCCAGAAGGCATCTCCATGACGGGTCTGTTACCCCTTCTAACAAGCATCGCTCCTCTCTTCCAGGCTGCTCCATGCCCCTAGGAATGGAGAACAGAAGGATCCCTGACCAGCGCATCTCCGCATCTTCCTACAGCACCAATGTCTTCTCCAGCTGGTCACCCTCCCAGGCCCGCCTGAACCTGCAAGGGAGGACTAACGCGTGGAGGCCAAAGGTAGCCCATGCAAGGACATCCCCAGGTGGGCAGGTGGGATGCCAGCAGGCAGGCTGGGTGCTTGCAAGCTCTCCTAGCCAGGGCTCTGTGTGGAGTGTGTACAGCCACGTGCACTGTGCGAGTTGCCTGATTTAGCACCCAGCAGCTCCAACTAGAGGCCTGGTAGTGCAGGTGAAGTCCAGGACTATGTGCAGGGCTGGTTTGGCTTCAGCTGCAATGACCATGTGCTTCTCATTGCTGCTGAAGGGTTGAAGCCAGTCTGTCCTTCCCCAGAGCAACAGCCCCAGAGAGTGGTTACAGGTGGACTTTGAAGTAACCAAGAAGGTGACTGCAATCATAACCCAAGGTGCCAAAGCTGTCTTCACCCCCATGTTTGTGATGGAGTTTGCTGTCTCCAGCAGCCAGAATGGTGTGCACTGGAGCCCGGTCCTGCAGGACGGCAAGGAGAAGGTAGGCAGAGCTGCTCCATGGCCAGAGGCAGCCCATGGCCACCCCCTTGGCAAATGTGCTCTTGGGATTTTTTTTTGCACGAGCAGTGAGCTGGGCTGTGCTTTTTCCTCCCTAAAGCATTCCCAAGTGGTGCTTGTCTGGGTTGGTCATGTCATGGGCTTTCTGTACTAGCTGAGGAGAGCACACCCCTGATTTCTCTCTCCTCTCCAGATTTTCAGGGCAAACCGAGACCACACCAGCAGAGTGATGAATACCCTGGAGCCCCCCGTCTTTGCACGCTATGTGAGGATACACCCCCGCCAGTGGTACAACCACATTGCCCTGCGGATAGAACTCCTCGGCTGCGACACGCAGCAGGAGTACTGATGGCTGTGGGGCCAGGCACAGGCAGCAACAGCCCAAGGACCTGCATCCATCCGGACACTGAACTCTCACCAGGGCTGGAGACAGCCCTCCAGGGCTCTGGCCGCCCCTGCTGCTGGGCAGGAGAAGGTTTGCAGAGCTGTCTTGGTGGCTGGCTCGTTAGCAGACTCTTCCTGTCCTTCATCTACCAGATGCCATGTAGTCAGACGTAATGCTGAAGAGTTAAACAGTAATTTTCCAGTGTAATGCTGAAGAATTAAACAGTAATTTTCCAGTATCTCTCTGCACTTTCTCCTCTGCTCCAGCCTTGGAGTCCCCGGAGGCTCAGTCAGCATTACCAGCAGCTAGTAATTAATTAGCCCCAGAGCTTCTCAGCTTCGTTTTGCACAAGCTTGGACCGCCCGGGCACAGTCCTGGAGGAGGAGGAAGCAGCAAAGATAAGGGCTGGGGGAGGAGGCCCTGCTCCAGGTCCCAGCATCCATTTCACAACCAGTGGGGATCCAGTGGCTCAAGGGAGGCAGCACTTGCTCAACCTGACTCAGCACTGGGCTTTGGCCCTCCACTTCCCTTCATCTCCTTCCCATAACACTCCTGCTGCTGTCGCTGGGTGCCACCATCCTGCTTTCCATGGCTGTCTTGAGCAAGCCCTCCTTTCTCGCTCACTGGAGGAGTTCTGTACATGCCTGTGGTTCCCCAGAACTCTGGTGGGACGTTGACCACTGGATGAGCTGTCACCTTGCCATGATCCCCAGCAAGATGTGTCATGGGCCAAAGCCATCTTCCCGCCACCGGTGGCTCTCCCCCTTCCTGGCACCCACCCCACACAGTGGCAGATGGTTTCCCCTCCCAGGAATGGTGATGACCAGGGTGACACTGGCTCCTGCCTCATGCCTCTCATGGGGTGGGGACCTTCTGGAACAATGGCCACCTTGTAAAGGCCCAGAGCGTTTGGCGGGCTGTGAAGCAGGTGCATGGTCAGGCCTGCCAGGCACCATGCTTCTCCTCCATGGTGGTGGCAGCGTTGTCATCACCGCCAGCTTGTCAGAGCCTCTGCTGACCCATCCCCAGTGCTGTGAGTCCTCCCTCCGTGGCAGGGCAGCCAGGCGGCCCCACAAACACCTCTGCAGGTGGCGTGGGATGGGAAGCAGGGTTATGGAGGGGGCTTTGGAGAATGGTGGAAGTCAGCCAGGCACTGGCCACCATCACAGTGGGATGGGCAGGGTAGGTGCACCAGCCCAGCAACGGCCAGCAGTTGGCTTGTGAATTCCCAGGGTGTCCCATCAGAGTCAGGGAGTCTCTGCTCACACCTACAAGAGCTGCAGCCTGGGGCAGCTCTGAGGAGAGCCCCACCGGCAGCAGCAGGGGACAGTGGTGGTGGGGACCCCAGGGCCCTGCCATGAGGCAGGGTGGTTGTGCGAGGAATGGCTGGTCTGAGCCACCCAGCTGCTGCCTGCCCTCGGGTGCTCTGGGCTGGCTGTGGGGTGCACAGACGCTCCCCTCCATGGCCTGGGTCTGGAGGAAACAGGGACGCATGCTGCAGGTCAGCCTGGTGGCCTGGCCTGGCCTGTCCAGGACCCTGCACCCCGCGGAGATCAGAAGCTGGTGTCTCAAATAAAGCAGGGCTGAAAAAGCCTGATGCAACTGCCGGGCTCCACATTGCTGTACAAGGAGCCTTTGCTGTGGCCCTGGCAGTGATTACATTAGAGCCCCAAGCAGGAGATGCAATTACCCTTTGGCTTAATTGCATTCTGACAATAACCAGGCACAGATGTGAGGAGAGGCCGCCTGGCAAGCGCTGGCCTGAAGACAGGAATTGGAGCCATAAGCTTCTCAAAGGGGAACACCCCTGCCTGAGGCACGGTAGCCTTCAGCCTGGGAGGACAAAACCTGCCACCTTGGGCCCTTCTCAAGGCAACCGTTCTCAGCTCCAAGGCAACTACATCTCTCCTGAGCGCAGTGGCCAATGCTGCACAAGGACAGCTGGCTGTAGCCTCTGGGCCACCGGTGCAGAGGAGCATCCCAGGCATGGTGAAGGACCTGATGGCAGAGAGAACAGAGCAGAGACAGCAGCTCAGCCCCAAGCAGCAGCTGGACTGTAGACAGAGACTCGCACACCCTTGCTGAGGAACTGGCCCCATTCCCCACAGTGATGCCCTTGGACAAGGGCAGACATCTGTACCCTTTGCCCATGGCTACCACTGCAGGCCAGGCTGGACCTAAGCAGCTGAAGTTTAAGTACCCATCAGGGTGAGCAACTGACTAGGGTTGGTCAAGAGCAGGGGGGTGTGTTAACAACACAAAATTGGTGACAACCACAAACCCACCCAGGAGCTGGGTCAGATGCAGGTGCAGTCTGTCACGTAGGACTGGCTGCTCTGTGCAGTCCTGGCTGCCTTGTCTTCCTGGGCTGGTACCCAGCTCTGCTTGGTGAAGTGGGGACATGGTCCCAACTTGTACCAGTGGATGCTCAGGCTCATCCTGCCTCCAGAAACAGGCTGCTGTGTTGTGGCATGTTTGTCCAGTAACACTGGGTTAGATCAGAGAAAAAGCTGTATGTACCAGAGCCCCCTCTGGATCATTTTCAAAGAGGAAACAGGGCTGAAATCTCTGCTGGCGACCCAGCAGCCTTCACCAACCAGCCCTGAGCAGCACCAGGATGTTCTCCAGCCACCCAGGAAGCAGCGAAGGAGCTGTGCTGAGCAAGAGCACTGGGAAGGGGCTGTGGGCAGGCGGGCAGATGTGTCAGAGCCTGCCAAGCTCTGGCATCCATTACTGGAAGCGTCTCTTGACATTTATCTTGTGGAGAATGGAGACCAGACGCTGTTTCCTCCCAGTGCGACATGGATCTGAGATGCATCACAGCCTCCCCCAAGCCACAGACATTTCAGTGCAGGGGAAGGGCTGGACCGGCACAAAGCCCTCTGCCTCTTGGCCAGGTGTTGCCCTGCCTAGTCACCACTCGGCAAAGAGCCATGCTGTGGCCAGGGCTGCCTGGCCAAATTCTCCCGCATGCCAGGGATCTTATTTTTTTTCATGGTTCAGCTGCTAGGACTGCCTGGGCTGGGTGATGCAGTGATCACGCAACTATCTGCTGTCTCCAGGAAGACAAAACACACCCTTGCCATCCCAAAATGGGATGCAGCATGAAGAGAGCACCTAAGCAGGGACCGTGGCCAACAGGGAGCAAAGCATACTCACAAAATTACAACTCAATTCCCAGCTCAGCCATGGAGCTAGGGCCAAGCTGCTCACCACCTCCTCCACTTCAGTTTCCCCATATGTAACCAGGAGGGAATGAATAGACTGAGGCTTCCCTTTTCTCTCTGTCAGGTATCTCTTGCCACATTTCTCCTTCCTACTATGTATTCAACTATTAACTGCAGGGCTTCTCTCTGCTCTCCATATCTCTTGCCTCCTACCCCACATTGTTACCAGCCTGTTTCTCACCCATGAGTGCAGGAGGAGCCTGGAGCCAAGGTGTCCTGCCTCCAGGATATGCTCAGAGCAGCACGTTTCAGAGCCATGCCCCACGATCCCGCTGTATGTCCATGCTCCTCACCCCAAACAGGAGAGGGACTGACAGGAAGAGCCTGCCCAGAGCAACACTGACTGCCCACTCCAACCACCTCTGAGTGGCAGATCCGTGGGCTTCTGCCTCTCACTCCCCATCCACTTGGTGTATCTGCAGTGGAGGAGAAAGGGGTGGGCAGCTAACCCTACGAGGCCGTCCTGGGCTGGAGGCCACTGCAGGAACTTCAGCCCAGGGGGCTGGAGTTTTCCAGGAAGTTCCTTAGGAAGGATGAATGCTGGAGGGGTGGGCACACTGCCCCTTGTGATCTGGGGGGGTCCCTGTCCACCCTGTTGGCCTCCGGCTGCAGCAGACAAGGCATCCAGCAGTTCTGACTGGGGAACACTCTTTGTGCTGCCCCAAATCACCTGCTTGTCCTCTCTGTATGTGGGTGCGCGACCAGGCTCACTCCTCCACTTGCTGTGCACACAAGTAAAACCAGTTTGCACAGAGGGCAAAGGCTTAGTCCTGGGGATGAAGTTCCTTATGGTGGCCCTGGAGTGAGGGAAGTGGGGTGTGTGCGGAGTGAGAGGCTGGATGCTGCACAGGGAAGAAGGCCTGACCCTGCCTTAAAATACACTCAGATCCAAGTAGAAAGAGGGTTTATAGTGTCTCTCTGCTCTCCCCAGTAGAGAGTTTTGCTGCAAGACTCAAACAGCTTCTGGGATCAGAGGGATTTATTTTGGCAGCATCAGGTGTGTAAAATCTGAGTCAGGATTGAACATCCCTGGGTCGGCCACCAGCAAGCCCTCTGAGGCGAGCACACCTGACCACTGCCTGCCCCACAAAGACCTCCTGGGAGCGTGGACCCTGGCTCACATTCCTCTCCCATCACTTCCTTGCAGTCACTTGTCAGCACCCTCCCTGGCACGCAGGG
>NW_009649308.1:19892-23631 GCF_000708025.1 Charadrius vociferus
GGCCGGGCAGGGACCCCCGGGGTGCTCCCCTCCCCGCCATCCCACGTCCCTTGTGTCCCCGCGGGCCCTTCGCCCAGCACCCCGCGCCCGGCACAGAGCCCCCGGGGGTCCCCCTCCATCCCGTCCCTCCCGCACACCCGGCGGGGAGCGGGGCCCCCAGGGCAGAGACCCCACGGCGGGCAGGAGTTGGGCATCCAGGTGCGTGCCCTGTATGTGGCACTGCTGGTTCCCAACAACCCAGGAGCGGGGCTCCTCGCTGGGGGACGTGGGGCGCCTTGGGGGAATGGTCAGCCAGCGTGGCCGGGCAGGGAAGGAGGAGCTGGGTGGAGGGAAGGAAGGCTTCAGCATCCTACCACGGAGGAGCTTGTGCTTGTTTTGCTGTGAAGTTGTAGCTGGTCTGAACTGGAACTGCCTGTCACATGAGCTGATTCAGCTGCTGAGAAATCTCCAGGTCCACAACATGGGCTGGAGGGGTGGTAGTGGTGGGTCTCGGCCCCAGAGATGCAGCCAGCCCTTCTCACACCTACCCCAGGGCTGGGAGAGGGCTTGGGGGGGTGCGTGCACCCCACCTCCAACAGAAGGAGAGCAGGCTGCACCAGCCATGTCGGTTGTGCTGGGAGGGCTTCTTCCCCAGCCAGCGTCATTTGGGGTAGCTTGGGTGCAACCAGGAGAAGGTCAACAGTTCCCTGTGCTAAGCAGCTGGTGCTTTTCTCCAAGCAGAGATTTTCGACTTTGAACAAGGGTCCCCGACGGAGCCATGGCATAACGTGCCTGGGCTGAGGTTTCCTTGCAGCTGTGGGGAGCCTTGGAGAACAGGGAGGAAATTTCCCTGAAGCGCTGTCCTTGGCCCATCCTGTTGGACACTACAGCATCCAAAAGAGATCTATCAGATCTGTCCCACACCAGTGGTTCGTCTGCTTTTTATGGCTCAACCCTGGCAGAGTGCTTTAAAAAAAGAATTAAAAAGCTTTCAAAGCAAAGTGCCTGGATCAGGCAGCTGCTGAGAGGAGCTCTCCCATCCCTCTGCCTGCAGGATCCAGGCAGAGCAGGAATAAATCACCAATGGCAGTGGGGCATGGAAAATGTAGGAGCTGGCCTACAGCTCCCTGGCGTTATGGTATATTTACTCCATAGGGATAAAGAGAGAGATGGTGAACTGGGATCTGCCTGGGGCCTTTTAAGAGGAGCTCTGTAGGGCTGGCACCCAAGTGGGGCTACGTGTCCTGAGCTTGCCAGTCCCTTATGTGCTGGTGCCCGTGTTGCGTGCATGCAGAGATGGTGCTGGCCCACGGTAGCTATGGGCGCCTCTGTGGGACAGCAGGGACATCATCCAGCAGCAGCTCTCAGGAGGGGTGCTGGGACCGGCTGGCTGCTCCTTGGCTGGGGTCAAACGGGGTGGCTGGGAGGTTTCTCTTCCCCATTTCCTCTGGCAGAGCTGAACGCTGGGAAATGCCATCCTGCGTTCGTCCCATGGCTGCAGGGCACGTGAACCCTAGGCTAGTGGAAGCCTTGTCTGCTAGAAAAAAAAGCCAAAGTGGAGGAAGCCGCCTGCCCTCGTCCTGTGAGCCCCACCACATGCCTGCCTATCTTTTCCTTATCTCCCAACTGGCAAATACAGATTTACCAAAGAGGTGTGGGCTTTATTCCCAGCTGTGCAGCTGGTTGGCAGGGTGACCTTGGGCACATCCCCTTATCGGCCATGACTCAGTTCCCCAGCTGTAAAATGGGCAGCAAATGTGATCTTTAGGAGCCTGGTGGAGAAAAGGAGGGTACTTCTGGACAGAGCTCAGCTTGAGGGTGCAGAGGGGACACTGCGCTTCCCTGTGGGCAGCAGTTCCCGGCATCCAACTGGTGCCAGATCGAGAGTAGACCGAGGCCGCAGTCCCCAGGGACCAAATCCTGAAATTACCATGGGCAAAACTAGTCGTTGAAAGCCAAGCAAAACTTCTGGGCTTGACCAAAATGAAGTGGGGAGTGCTGGTTCAAAGTTTTTAAATCTCAAATGTGTTCTGCGATGCTCCAGTCTAACGGCTGCAGGGAAAAAGCTGTTTGCAGGGCTTGGTCTGGAAGGTGGGGTTGGAGCAGCTGGGCAGCGCCTCAAGATTTCTCCTGTCAGTGTTGTGATTTAACTGACTCTCCCTTGGAGGTGACCGGTTTCACAAACACATCTGGGAGGCTGCATCAGCCTTTCCTGGTGGAAGATGGTGCCTCAGCAAAACTGACTGTGCTCCCTTGAAAACCTGGCCCATCTCCGTTGCAGCACTCCACGATCTGGAGTCAGTGCGAGGGCATGCAGAGCCGGCAGCATCTTCTGGCCCCCATGATTGCTTGTATCCCTCCTATTTCTCTGTTTCACACTGCAACCTGTTGGTGTTGCAGGGCCTTTTCCTAGTGTCAGCAATATAATCCTGTTTGGTTTTAATGCTGCTTTTTTTTTTTTTTTTAACTTGGGTCATATTGCTGGAAGGGGTCTTGAGTGAGGTTGCGCCTGTGGTTGTGCTGGCAGACCTGAGAAGGCAGGAGCCACTGGCAGGAGGGAGGTTGCAGGGCCTTTTCCTAGTGTCAGCAATATAATCCTGTTTGGTTTTAATGCTGCTTTTTTTTTTTTTTTTTTTAACTTGGGTCATATTGCTGGAAGGGGTCTTGAGTGAGGTTGCGCCTGTGGTTGTGCTGGCAGACCTGAGAAGGCAGTAGCCACTGGCAGAAGGCAGGGATGAATTACTTCTAATTACTTCTAAATGTCCACGTGGCTGTTGCTCCTTGGTCTGCTGGAGCAGCCCAAAAGCAACTTCCCAAGCACATTTTTTTTTTTTTTTGGCTAGTTTGCTCTTTTTACACATTGCTGTGTTTTTTTAAGCTGCACTGAGACTGTGATGTGCACATCTGCTGGACGGTGGGGAGGCCAGGACGGAGCACTCGAGGGTGGGAGGAGAGGTTGCTGCACCAAATAGTGCCCCAGCCTCCCTGTGCACCCACGGTGATGAGACTTGGGGGGTGATCATTCCTGGATGGAGCTGGGATTTCACTGTGGGCGGCGGAGCACGTCTCCCTGCCAGCCGAGAGGGCAATCCCAGAGCATCCTGGCTCCAAGGTTCCCTCCTGCATCTGAGCTGCTGTACTTTGGGGGCCCACTTGGCAAAGCCAGCAGTGTCTGACCTTTCTCCACATGCTAACCAGAGACCCCTGCTCTTCCAAGGCCACCCGATACTGAAGTCTCCTGGGTAGAGCAGCAAGGAGAGCCCAGGAACCAAACCACCGAATGTGCCCTTTGCACTACGGTGTTGCTTTCCCCAAGTGCTGCTTCAGCCTCCTGCAAACAAGCTGCCCAGTTAATGTTTGATTTGCCCGGTGGCGTGCAGCCCAGCTGAACCAGCACAGCAGCAGGAGCAACCCTGGCAGACAGCGCTGACCCCGCTGCGGGATAGGATGCCAAGCCCTGGGGTCCTCACTGAGGATTGCTTCACGCTCAGCGAATTCCCTGTTGGCAAACACTGCTCGAGGAGATAGTGCCCTTCCCTCCACCCTGGGATATGGGGCAGAAATCCGGGGTCTTGAGGAAAATGCAGGCAGGGAGCTGTGGTGCACCTCTTTGACCAGTGGAGCTGGTGGCTCCCTTGGACATTGCCACCTGGAGCAAGATTTGCGCGGGAGGATTTGTACCCTCACCAGCAACCTGCAAGGAACCCATAGGGCTGCGGGGTGCTGGGCAGGGCTGAACAGCCCCATTGGGGCTGTTCAG
>NW_009649308.1:23813-51346 GCF_000708025.1 Charadrius vociferus
AACCCCGGCCAAGGCCGGCAGAGAACTGGGCAGCTGCCAGGAGAGTGCAGGGTAGGTGATCCGACCGGCCGGCTCATGCGCATGGAGCCACACGCATCTCCTGTCTCTGCCTTCTGGATGCCCAACACCAGGGCTGGAATCTGCCACCCCACGGGTCCTGGGTCCTCCTCGCGAGCCAGCTATTTTCCCATCCCCATCCACTGGCTGAGCGGGGTGGCCAGCAAAAGCCCACACCATCCCAGTGCGGTTCTGTTTGGGGCAGAAGGTGTTGCTGGAGGACCCTGCTGGGTTCAGAGCTGCCATCCCCAGGCACAGCAGCGAGTTTCTGGTGACAAGGCTCGCTCTCTGGGAGTCACCAGGGTGACACTGGTGCTGCGTCAGCGTCGAGGGCTGGGTGTTTTCTCCAGATGTCAGCAAAAAGCAAAGGTCAGGGCCGGGAGGCTCAGCTGGCGGGGATGGTGGGGACAGCGGGGACGGGATCTCCCAGCCCCTGGAGCAGACTGTGCTGTGTCCTGGGTCATCGGGCTCTGCTGAGCCTAGAGGTTTGAAGCCGGGGATTGCACGGTGTAACGCTTTGCCAAGGCATGACCAAGATAAGTGTGATCTGTGCTGACTCAGACCACCTCACGGGCACTTTGGCCTCGGGCAGGGCTGGAGAAGTTCCTCATCCTCCTCTTCCTCCTCCCACCTGCTGGTTTGGCGGTGCTGGGGCAGCCGGCAGAGAACCAAGGGCCGGCTCTAGACACCCGCGCTGCTGGATGTGTCCCTCTGCCCTGCGAATGGCACAGTAGCACCGTGCCCTGCTGGCGCTGGCAAGGCAGGCTGCGGGGCTGCGAGTCGCTCTTCCTTCCACCCCGCGAGTCCTTGGCCTGCAGACTGCTCTGGGCTGGGATTCAGCCTCCTCCTCCATGTTTAAGCTGTTGGCAGCCAAAGCCGACACGGTCAGCCTTTTCCTTTGAGGAGGAGGTTGGTTGACTCTTTTAGAAGTAGTTGGCTTAAAAATAAATCATGCATCTTCCCCATCGCTGCAGCTTGGACACATGGCTCCCTGCGCCCTTCCCACCCTGACCCGGCCCTGACAGCGCCCTTTCATCGGGGCTGCGACAGTGCCCGTGCCTCGGTGCTGGTCCGTCCCTCTGCCAGAGCCTCTCCCGCTGGCCCGGCTAGCCCTGGCTCTGCCGCCCCTGCTTTCGGCTCCCTCCCTGCTTCCAGACATTGCGCAGCACTGGGCCGCTGTCTCAGCCCGGCAGCACTCCGGCACATCCCTACCAAAGCTAATTTTGTTGTGGTTTAGTGCCGTGGCATCCGCATGAACCTCCCTACAGCCTGGCCAGATCTCATTCCTTGGTGGCATGGGGCTGCAGCCGATTCTCTGCTCCGGGACGGGTTCCTGCGGTGAGTGAGAGCGAGCCATGGCGGCAGGGTCGGGCTGCCGCTTCCCCCAGCCGCTGGCACGGACCTCCAGGGACCAGCGCTCGGTCGGGTGTGTTGGCAAGTCAGCGTGCGGCATGGTGTGCCACGTCGTTTATGCGGGACTAAAGCCAGCGAGGACCTTGCTGGGTGTCCCCGCAGGTTTGCTGGCTCTGGCTCCCAACCCAGGCGCTGCTGGGAGCGAGGGTGCGGGCTGCAAACTGGGCAGCAAAGGCGGCAGCCTGGTGCGGAGCGGGGCAGCTGGCAGGGTTTTGGTTTGCCTCGTGGGCTGGCCTGGGGATTTGAGCATGCCAACAAGGCGGGCAGGGGATGCAGATCAAAGCTGGCCTGGGTTTTGTTGGCCAGCACCAATTTGGGAGAGGCTGGAGGGAAGTCTGCTGCACTTGGGGCCAAACTGGTGTGTCTGTGAGCTGTGCGGAGACGTTGCCCAGCGTGCCCGAGGGGTTTAACAGGACTGCGCCGGGGTTTAACAGGACTGTGCCATGCTTCTCAAACTAGGAGGTGGCAGCTCACTTTGCAGTGTCCCTGCTGCATGGCAGGGTGGGTTTGGAGGTCTCTGCCCGGGACGCCGTGCACCCTCTACCTGCCCCGGTGCCAGCGCCTGCTGGAGATGAACAACAAAGGCTTCCCCATGGCTGAAAGCCCCTGCTTGGCTTCCCAGTGCCGGCCAGCACCAACTGGCCTGTAGCTGGGAGCTGGGGAGGGGAACCGGGAGTGTCTGGCTGGCTTGGGAGCACATTGCCTTCAGTGCCTGGATGTGGATGTGGCTCGGCACCCTGTCAGTTGCTCGTTGATGTAGATGAGGAAGGGTTGAACTTGCAGAGCAGAGC
Source organism: Charadrius vociferus (assembly GCF_000708025.1). Lineage (NCBI taxonomy): Eukaryota > Metazoa > Chordata > Aves > Charadriiformes > Charadriidae > Charadrius > Charadrius vociferus. The sequence goes on from NW_009649308.1 coordinate 26,075, forward strand.
CTGGCCCCAGTCTCTGGGGTGAGTCCCAAACTGCTCCGTTCACTCGGTGAAGCTGTCCTGGGCTTTATGCTCTGCAACAAGCCAGCTGTGGGTCAGGTGCTGCTGTGACACACAAGTAGTGTTTGGGACTCGTTGCTGCAGAAGATGATCACCTGTGGACTCTTTTGGCTTCTGCTACCTACTTTTCCAAAGTTTTCTTACCTCCTGTGTTTCCCAGGCTGGAAAACTGCAGATCAAGCCCACATCCACATCTCCAAGGATGAAGCTCTCTTGCTCTTCATCTTTTCTTGCTCTTACTGTCCTCTGCTCCAGCACATGGGTCTCTCCCTGCCCTGTACCCCACCTGTGATCCAGGCACCCTAACATGGTGGAGTAGCTCAGCCCCACAGTGGGGAGCCAGAACTCCCAGGCCCCGTTCAGGTGGAGTCCCTAAACCCCGGTCTTTGTTTTGCCCCGACAGGCCATCACTCAGTCCCCGAACGCCATGACTGAGGACATTTATACCAACGGCTCAGCTACTCTGGGCAGCCCTTCCCACAGCAATGGCCGCGAGGTGCGGAAGATACGCCTCATCCAGTTTGAGAAGGTCACGGAAGAGCCCATGGTGAGAGCTGGCAAGATCCCAAAGCCTGGTGGCACCCAGGGGGACGGAGGGGCAGGTAGAGCCGTGCCAACGGGCTGGCCTCGGGGGAAGCAGGAGATCGCTGGAGACCTCAGCCACGGGAAGAGGGTGTTGGATCCTGCCTCCTGCCTGGGGACCCGGAGCAAGCCCCATCAAAGGGTGGTGATGCTTGTGCCAAGAGGAGCTGCAGTAGGCTGGGCTGGCCGAGCAGGGTGCTTCCCCCTAGCCACTGCGCAGCCCACCGTGGACATGGGTCTGGAGAGGACTTTGCTGAGAGTGCGGGAGCTCTCCCCTCCAGCGAGCAGTCATGGATTTTCCTGTCTTCCAGGGAATCACGTTGAAGCTCAACGACAAGCAGAGCTGCATGGTGGCCAGGATCTTCCACGGGGGCATGATTCACAGACAAGGTAACGCAGCCCTCATAGAGGCAGTGTATGGTGTGCACGTCCACAGCTGGTTTCTTTCCATGAAGAGATAAGGCAGCTCCCCAGCACTGCTGGCTTTCCCCTGTGACGTAGACTTCTGTGTCCATCCCTCCACTAGGAATATGTCAGGAACTCGGGACTTGCTGGGCTCTGTGCATGGTTGTCATGTTAATGCGCTGGAGGCTTTAGGGAGAAACGAAGGGTTGGGGGAAGGGCTCTCCCAAAAAGGAACCCGAGACCGTCTGTCTCAGTCTCGTGATGGGGTCACTGTAACAAGAGATGGATCATACCCCAGAGACTGCAGGGAAAGCTCTTCCCATTCCTAAAGTGCACAGGTGGGACACGCTTGCTGTGGATTGGCTCTGCAGACCAAAAGAAGGTGCCAAAAGAAATAAATAGGTGCTATTTTCTGGGTTTGGGTCTTGCCAAGGGGACATGGAAATGAGATGTTCTGTGCTTAGAAGAGGCGCCTTTTCCAACCTTGGATCCAAGTGGGAAGTCTGAGCTTACCGCTGCCAAAATAACCCAGGAGCCATTCCAATAGTGCCACTGGAGCCTGATTTATAGCAGTATATCTGAGGCTGTAATCTGGCTGGGTATATAAACTGAAAACACACAAAGTCAAGAATGCTTGTGTTAAGGGCCCTGAAAGGAGGCTGTCACTGGGCTTCAGGTGAGGTACTTGGGTTGGGTTTGAATAACTCTGAAACAGGTGCTTTGACCAGTCTAAAGCGCTGAAGAGCACACAGCAGAAACGAACCTGATGACCTTCAGACTGGATGAAGTGTGTGTCTTGGGTGGTGGGGGAAGAATTCATTCCCCATGCGCTTAGGTGACATGTGTGGCTCCCCAAGCATTGCCTAGGCAAACATCGCAGTGTCCTGGCCACAAGCTTGCCCAGGGGGTTGGGGGGCTGGTGGAGCTGTGTAGTTTGGGTTTGGTGAGCGACTCTTGTCCGGTCCTGCATTTTCATGTTTCTCCCGTTGCTGGCAGGCTCCCTTCACGTGGGTGATGAAATCATAGAAATCAATGGGCAGAGTGTGAGCAACCACTCAGTTGACCAGCTGCAGAAGATGCTGGTAGGTATTTGTGTTTGGTGGGGCTATTCCCCAAGGAAGGACCCCTTTGGCCTGCAGACATGCATGCTGGCTGAGCACTCGCCCCCTCCTAGATACCAGAGCCACCACACAGCTGCCTGCAGCGGTGTGATGCGGCGGGAGCCAGGCGGCTGTGCCAGGGTGCTGTAACACGGCCAAGCGCTGGGTCTCTGTCCGCAGCCTTGATGGTCTGTGCTTGCTGCTTGTTTCTGGCCTCCCGAGAGCAGCAGCAAAGGCTGTTGGCTGGGTCCCTGACATGTGCTGCTGTGTGTGGGGCTTGGAAACCACCTCTGCTTGCCAAGGCTGGTGTGCAGCACCAGCCCAGGGGCTGGCTGCTCTTGCAGACCTGAGCCGCTCCTGCAGGTCACCTTGGTGCCATTTTCCTGCTGCTGAGGTCATGGTGATCTTGCCAGGCCCTTGCTAGAGACAGCTTTGGACAGGGTCTCAGCCCTTGCCTTGGGTTTACACACTTAAGGCCATCCTGATCCATACCCGACATGTGAGACCTGGCTGGAGGGAGGTGGTGGTGGTGCTGAGGACACCCACCAGCAGCCAAAGTGGGAGGCCTGGCCCTGCCGCAGTGCCACGTTCCTCTCCTGCCTGGTGGCGGGATGTCCCTGCTCCAGACAGCAGGACCAAGGAGGAGCTTGTCTTTGTTTGCCTCCCAAGAAGGGTGGTTGGCCCAGAAGGCCCCTCCAAGCGTGGTTGTCCCCACGGGACCATGTAGGTCTTGTGAAGCACATGGGGCAACAGTGCATCTGGCCTGTGGCAGGCAAGGGAGTGCTGTGCCTCTAATGTCACCAGGAGGGCAGGAGCAAGAGGCCAGCATGGAGGGGACAGATGGAGGGGACCTGGCAGAACCAGCCTCTCCTCCCAAGCTCCTCACTGGGGGAGCCACACCAGAGATGATACACATCTCCATGTTGGTTCTGGTGATGCTTAGCAGTATCTACAGCCAGCCCCTTGTGGGGGTGTCAGTGCCCCTCCATGAGGATGGGACAGGCATGGCAAAGCTATGCTGCCACAGGTCTTAGCCCAGCCCCAGCAGAGCTGTTTCTGGTACAGCTGGGAGCATCCAGGAGCCTCGCCTTTGCAGGTCCTGGCACTCAGCAGCTCCCTGCACAGGTTGCTGCTGTTGGGCTGCCTCCAGCCACCACCTCCTCCAACTCTTATTTCTCCCCTTCCTTTGTTCACTAGAAAGAAACCAAGGGGATGGTCTCAATAAAAGTCATTCCCAACCAACAAAGCCGCCTCCCTGCTCTCCAGGTAAGTGCAGCCTCCAGACCCGCGGGCTGTGCTGGGACGTGGCTGTGGGGCCGGGTGGGACCAGAGCAAACCGCGGGGGACCAGCACTTGGGAAAGAGCTGTGCTGAGCCAGGGGAAGGACGAGGAGATGGCTGCCTGGTCACCTTGCCTAAGCTTGCCGGAGGGTGAAGGGATCTGTCCTGGGCTTCCATTGCTGCAAACGAGCAGATTTTGGCCCTGTGTGGATGTGTTTACCCAACGTGTATATAGGAACGTGGGCCTGGGATGCCTGAGCCACAGTGGTACGTGAGCGCAGTGTTTGGTGATGGGAAAGCAGCGGTGTGAGAAGGAAGCCTGAGAGAGTTTCCTGCCACTCTCAGAGCCGCGGCCGTTAGAGCCACATCCCCATTACAGGGCCACAGCAGCAACTGCAGGTGTAGCACCAGCTCCCGCTGCTCCCTGCCATCACTGACGCCGGTGCATCAGCCGCAGGGAGGGTGACGTAGGTCCGGATGCTGCCAGCACACTTGTGAGCAGCGAGTGGGAGGAAAGAAGCGGTGGGGAAGAGGAAAGCAGGTCCTGGCGCCTGCTGCCACTGCCAGGGGGGCGGTGACGTGCTGTGGCAGGGGGTGACACCTGCCTGGCTTTGCCTTTCAAGTCCTGCTGTGGCTGAAATACTCAGGATAGTGGGGAGGGCTGGCTCCTCTGCCAAAACTTCAGTGCATGGTGGCTGGGATGCTGTGCTGTCTCTGGGTGCAGGAGCCAACCTCAGCGCAGCCCCCACGTCGTGGACAGGCAGGAGCGGGAGAGGAGCTCAGAGGCAGATGGTGGGGGCTGGACAGTGCTGGGATGGGCTAGGGGAGTCCATATCACCCTCCTTCCTTACCCAAAGAAGCTGAAGTCTCTGGTCATGGCGTCAAGTGAAAACTGTCTCCGTACTGTCCCCATTCCAGCTCAACCAGCCTTGCACGTGTTTGTTTATTAAGCACTGGCCCATGTCTGCCCTTCCCTGCTGTCCGTCCGCCCTCCCTGGCCTGACCCAGCCAGCTCCGATCGGCCAGGCCAGCTCAGTGCCAGGGAAAAAGTTACCTCCAAGAGAAGGAACACGGTTGCTGGCTCACCCGAGGCTGGCCATGAGCTCAGGGAAGGACACAGGGACAAACTCCTTCCCAGCAACAGTTGTCCTCCCTTTTGCTGCGCCCAGAGCCGTGGTGCTGTCTGCTCCCCAGAACTCGCGGGCTGCCCGCGTCTCTGCTTGTTGCAGTCCGCCACCGAGAGTGGACTTTTGATTTTATTTCAACTCCTGAATCCCAATGATCATTTTCATTCCAGGGCCTGGCAGGCAGGACGGTGCAGATCTGGCGACAGGGTGTCCCCCTGCCCTGGCTTGCCCCGCAGCCTGGCAGCCAGCCACTTTGACGCCAACCGAGTGTCTCTTGGGGCAGGTCTGCTCGGGAGGAACCTAACGAGAAGAAGCACTGAGCACTCAGGGCTCTCGAGGTCACTTCCAACCTGTTCCCGGGCACAAACAGCAGCCTTTTGACTTCAAAGACCAGGGCTTCTCATGGTGGAGCCTGCTCAGTCCCTGGGCTTCAGCCCCAGAGAGGGGACGGGTGGCAGGCAGGCAAATAGCTTGCATTTGGAGCTGGCCCTTTGCAGTCTGGGTGATGCCTGGAGCTGTCTGATGCGAACTCCTAATTGGTGTAAGGGAGGGTCTTTCCGAAGTGAGGTGGCCGTGTCTGGCTCGGGGTACCAGGGCTGCGGGAGCCGAGGGCTCCAGGCAGGTGCCTGGGCAGTGCTTGCTGTGTGTCCCTTGTGTTGATAACCAGCTTCCCAGTGCCAGGGAGTGCTTTCAAAGCAAGCATCGGTCCCCATCCTGAAAGGAGATTCCACTTTTGTTGTCTTCCGTTGTGAGAGAACTCATGTCACAGCTTGATCCATATGCTCTGCTTTTCTGGCAGTGAAAGGGAACCATATTGGTGTCCTGCTGGCCCCGTGCCTCCAGCAGCACTACTGAAGGAGAACATACTGTGGGAAATTGTTTCAAGGTGGAACAAGGACAGCATGGTCTACCTGCCCAGGGAGGAGGACTTTCCAGGCCCTGCCTATCACATCTGAGAACAGGACATAGGTGTCACCCCATGTGAATCCCTTGGCCTGCTTGCTACACACTGTGTTTCTGGGATAAATTATTTGATAGGGTTGTGCTCAGGGCAAGCCTGCGTTAGCGTGAGTCTGGGTCTGATAGTGCTGCTTCCCCTGTAGAAGGATCTCCTGCCAGTGGCAGGCCTGCTGGGCAGCCCCAGGCACGCCGCCGGCTCGGGGCCCGGCACCCTCCTGAATGATCACAGGAGTCTCAAACAACAGGGACCATCCATGATTTGTGGGAGAGCCTGCAGGACTTCGCACCATGACTGGAGGCTCCCAGCAGCCTCAGGCCCATGGGACAAAAAAAAACCCAGGAGGAGAACAAGGGCTATGTGAGGTCTGTGCTTAGCTACAGCTTACTTTGTTCCCTAAACCCTGCCTTTCACTCCCCACCCTCCACACCCTCCCTTGGCTTTGCCCCCACCCTATTCCTGATCTTGCTGGGTGCGCTACCCAGAGACAAATTGCAGCTGCAGCCGCGTTTCAGACAAGAAATGGTTCATACAGGCACCGAGAGCAAGCGGCAGTGCAGAGAATGCGGGGTGCACATGCGTGGTCTGCCCTCCTCCCAGGGATAGGTGACTCTCATCCATCCTGTTGCTCTCTGACAGTCTGTTCTTCCTGAACAGCCTTCCTGGAAAACAACGTCTGTGTGCGAAAGCCATGTGCCATTTCTCTCCTAACGCTGCAAAGATGCTCGGGGACAGTGAGAGCCCAGGGGCACCCAGCTGCCTGCTGGCTTCAGTGGCGCGGGCTGCACCGGTGGGAGCAGGCGCTGTAAACTCCCTCCCAAATTGCTGAGCAAGCAGAAGGGACAGGGAAGGGCCACTTTCTCACGCCTTCCTGGTCCCCAGGACTTCCCCAGCCCCAGGAGGGTGGCACAGTGGCCTGGGAAGCAGCAGCAGCTCATTTCCAGTTGCAGCTGCGATAAACGTAACATTGCAAGAGTAGCTGATGCTGAAGAGACCAGGACAGTCCCAGGCAGGGATGGCCATGACACTGCAGCCTCGGCTCCCGAAGGTCCCGTGCTGTGCATGGGAGTGCCTGGTGCTGGGGAGAGGTCGGGGCACAGCAGCTGGAGATTGAGACATGGCCTTCTCTGGGGTCCCCAGGACATGGGATTGCAGGGTACGCTTGTGATAGCTCCTCTCTGCTCACCCCGTTGCAGATCCCAGTTGTTGTGCACCATGTTGGTCTGGGTGGTGGGACTCGTCTCCAGCTGGCTCAGCTCACCAGCGCTGTGCAGCACCCAGGGGACTGCAGGGGGGCTACATGGCAGGGTTTGAGCACCAGCTGGGGGGCAGGCAGGCCTGCTTAGAGGCAGCAGCCATTTCACTGGCTCCCAGTAGGGCCAAGATGCCGTCCTCCTCCCTCCCTCACCCACCAACACATCTCAATGCAGCTCCATGCCAAAGAGCTTTCCCCAAGGTTTTGTGCATCTCTTTTCTCCACAGCCAGTCTCGTGGCTGGGGTCCCTCCTGGAGCAGGGACCTTGTGTCTGGAGGCGGCTCTGCAGTCACTGGGGGCCAGGAGCTGGACAGGACCAAGTTCAGCCACACTGCACGGCCATGCTGACTCTGTCCCACTCTCTCTTTTGCAGATGTTCATGAGGGCGCAGTTTGACTATGACCCAAAAAAAGACAACCTGATCCCCTGCAAGGAAGCGGGGCTGAAGTTTCAGATCGGTGATGTGATTCAAATCATAAACAAGGATGACAGCAACTGGTGGCAGGGCCGGGTCGAGGGCTCCTGCACCGAGTCAGCAGGACTCATCCCTTCTCCGGAGCTGCAGGAGTGGTAGGTCCTTGGGTTTGGCCAGAAGGGCTGGATCTAGGAGTGGAGGCGGGAACAGTGGCCATGTGCTCCAGGAGTGTGAGCATGTTGGGTAACACCAGCATCACTGCTGGGAAAAGGAGGCAAACGTCCCCTTCATCTGCTGCAGAGTGAGTCTTTACCTGTCCCAGCAGCCACCCTGCTCCTCTTGCCCTTGCTTGTCTGAGGGACGATCCCGCTGCTGCCCCAGGGCTTGGGGTGACAGCTGGACCATGGTGGTGTCCTCCTCTCTCGGCAGGCGTGTGGCGAGCGTCACCCAGTCCAGTCAGAGCGAATCCCCGAGCTGTAGCCCCTTTGGGAAGAAGAAGAAGTGCAAAGATAAATACCTGGCCAAGCACAGCTCAAGTAAGTGTGAGCAGGGCAATGGGCTCCATCCCCAGCCCTGGCCGTCACTCCTGCCTCTGGGCAGCGGTGGGTCTGTCCTCTAGAGTCAGACCAAATGGCCCAGCTGTGTTGGAAGTGGGACCTCAGGAGGATACCCCACAGCTGTCAGCTTTTTTGAGTCCCTTCCTCGCAGTCCTCATACCCTTCAGGTGGCCACAGCTGTGTCCCCACGCAGCTCTGTAGCGCATGAGGCTGGGGCTGGCTCCCGTGCTCTCCTGCGGTGACAATCCCTGGCACTCCTGGCCATGAGCTCCTTGGGAGGTCGGGCTCTGGGGCCCTCAAACTCTGCAGGCTGCTGAACACAGGGCAGGCGGTGACCTTACTGCTGCTCAGCCATTAGGGAGCAGCTGAACTGGTCCCCACAGCTGCCAAGCCACGTCCCTGGTGCGGCAGGGAGCGTGCCCCTCAGCCACCCGTGCAAACACCCCATGCTAAGCATGCCCTGGGCCAGCAAAGGCGGCTGCCTGAGGACGTGCTGGCTCCTAGCCCAGCCTGCAGCTCCAGCCAGCAACAAACAAGGCCGTAAATCAGCAAGATAAATAAAGCTCCCCCAGCAACAAGCTCCCGGCAGCGTCCTGTTGCCTCCCCACCCAGCTCCCTGGTCCTACCGTCCTGAGCAGAATTACTGAGTGAGAGTAGCCCCGGCTTCCCCTTTGGCGGCTGCTGGTCCAGCTCCCCAGCACCTCTTCTGCTCCTTACATGCTGCTTGCTGCTAAAGCTGCTGCCCTTTTCCCTGAGCAGCCAAAAAGGGACGAGCTCCCAGCCCAGTCCTGATCGCTCCATCCATTTTTCCCAAGGACCTGGCTTCGGTCCGATGCGTACGTGGTCCTGATACTGCGGCCAAGCCAGCTCTGACCACTCGCTGTCTCATTTCTCCTCTGCCGCAGTTTTTGACCAGCTGGATGTGGTTTCTTACGAGGAGGTGGTGAGGCTGCCTGCCTTCAAGAGGAAGACTCTGGTGCTCATCGGTAGGTCCTGCCCCAGGCATCCTCTGCAGCGCAGGTGCTGCGAGTGGTGGGTCCCCGGGGGAACCAGGTCTGGAGAGGGGCTGGGGCAGCACTGCCCTTCAAAACTTAGTAAGCTCTGGGAAGCATTTCTTCTGCCTGCAGCAGTCACCAAGCAGGCTGACCTCCTCCACGCGGCATTGTGCATGGTCTGGCACCTGCACTGCGATGATGAGGTAGAGTTAATTCAGGAGTTTCCAGCTTCTAAGTATCTTTATGGATAATTTTTATTAAAAGCAGCTCTGATCTGCACAGCTGCACCGAAGCAAGCAGTCCCGCGCTGTGGATGCTGGGCACTTGTCAGTGGATCCCACGGGCATGGGCAGCCCACTACCATGCTGGCTGCTCAGCACGCACCTGTCCCATCTCCAGCTGGGGCTGGAGGTGAGCATGGCCAGGGCAGTGAGAGCCTCCTCCCAGGCTGGAAGACACCACAGACTAGCTCGAAAGGCAGATCCTGGGCAAGGTCCCAGGAGCTCTGCACCTTTCCTCAGATCCAGAGCTGCAGAGGGGCCCCAGCATCTCCTACCAGGCTTCCCTGAGCTCAGATCCAGCATCCATCCCTCCTTCTCTGCAGGGGCCAGCGGCGTGGGCCGTAGCCACATCAAGAATGCTCTGCTCAGCAACAACCCGGATAAGTTCATGTACCCACCTCCATGTAAGTACCCAGCCAGGGCGGAGGGCACAGCACAGGGTATGTTTCCTCTTGCCTCCTTGAGCCAGGACCTTCTGACAGCAGATAGGAGGTGGGGAGATGTTCCTCCAGCACTACCAAGCCCCCGGTGTCAGAGGCCACCACACAGGGCACTCTAGGGCCTCCCTGCCCCCTGTCCTGTGGGCTGAACCTACCCACAGATGGCTGCAGGGCTGCTACTGGCTGCATTGCAGAGACACCTCACTCTTCAGATCCCAATGGCCCTCCTCGGGCTGGCTGAGTTCCCTACTTGTCCCAAACTGGAAGGAGTTGAAAGGGGATTAGTACAGCTTAGTCTTGAGGTACAGAGGTCCTCCATGCCCTAGCCCCATGGTCAAAAGGGGAAGACAAGACACCCAGAGCAGTGGGTGCTGTTCCCCAGTCCTTCTGGGGGCCAGCACTCACCATCTCCCTCCTTTCCTAGACACCACACGCCCCCAGAAGAAGAATGAGGTGGACGGGAAGGACTACTACTTTGTTTCGACTGAGGAGATGACCCGAGACATCTCAGCCAACGAGTTCCTGGAGTTTGGAAGCTACCAGGGAAACATGTTTGGCACCAAGTTTGAAACAGTGCACAAGATCCACCAGCAGGACAAAGTCGCTATTTTGGACATTGAGCCCCAGGTAGGGAGCAGGGGAAGGGGTGGGCAGGATGGGGACTGCCGCAGATTGAACTACCTGTGTGCTGGCTGTGACTGTCCCTGCCTTCCCTGGTGCACTGCCCACCTGCCCTTCCCAAAGGAAAAAGGCAGGGAGTGCTGGGGTGGCATTCCCATTCCCAAGCCGTGGGTGCAGTGAGGGTATTCCTTGCCACAGCACGTGCCTGGCTGTGACAGCAAGGCCAGGGCCAGGCTGCTTCTGGGAGTGGAGGTGCAGGGTCAGCATGGGCACCCGCACGGGGACCCCTTCCCCTCTCCGACACCGAGCGTGTGGGTACTGCTTTGCAAAGTGGCAGTCGTGTCCAATATCCAGCCCAGAGCAGGGCTGGGGACACCCTTACGTCCTCCCCCATGAGGTGCAAGGGAAGCTGTGCTGGGATTCCTGCTCCAGCATCACCCAGATGCCCCCACATCACCCCACTACCCCCCAGGCTCAGGAGTCCACCCAGAGAGCCCACGGCCCCAGACTAGGGCCTTTTAGCCCACCACTGCATCACGGGGACCATCACGCCCTGGCTGGGGGGCAGCGTGGGGCAGTGGGGGACAGCAGCCATCCAGCTGCGCTTGCTCCCACCCTGAGGGAGGGCCACGCTCATAACTGCACCCTTCTCTCCACAGACCCTGAAGATCGTCCGCACGGCCGAACTCTCCCCGTTCATAGTCTTCATTGCCCCAACAGACAAGGCAGAGCAGGTGGGTGGCAGTGCGCCGAGGCCAAGTCCCCCTCCAGCCGGGCTGGACTGCCCACGGCAGGGGGGGCAAGTAGCCCGCTGCATCAGCCCAGGGCGCTCTCCCTGCTCCACATCAGCTTCTTTGTGTCTGCATTGATTTTTGCGGTCCAGGAGAGCAGGGCAACTTCCTCAGCCCAGACCTGAGAAAGGAATTGGTGATTCCTGCAGCTGCAGACTCTCTCCCAGATTGACACCCCCCCAGCAACTATTGTCCCTGCAGCATAATCAGCTGCTATCTGGGGCTGCAGCAGTGCCGCAGAGCAGGAACATCTATCCTGCCATCAGCTACGCAAATGGCACACACAAAAACCAGCTCCTTTCATTCCCTGCCTCATTAAGATGCTCATCCTTCCAAAATTAGGATGAAAGCAGCACTGACGCCGTAGTTAACTCATGCGGTGCCAAGCACCGCGAGGCTGGTGGCCACACGTGGCCATTTCCCGGGAAGCGCGTGGGAGCCGTGCTGCCTGCCCTGTCCTGCCGCAGCCTGGACCAGCGCCCCTGAGGGCGGACCTCCGCAGGGAGACGGGAAGCGATGGGAGAACAGGGAAACCCACAGAGCTGTGCTCCTCCTGGATTCACGGCCAGCCAAAGCCACCTCTCCCAACCTATTAATTCAGCGTTCGTAAAGCTTAAGATACAGCTATTTTGCAAGGAGGATATTTATGCAGCCTTCAGCGCCAGCATTGCACAGGCAGCTAGAGGCAGGTTAGCCTGCAGAGGATTGCAAAGCCAGATGCAGCAGGCTGCAGGGGGGAAGCGGGGGTAAGTGTCAGGGCAGAAAGGGCAGTAAGGCAGCCTGCTGCTCCCCCCTCCATGCCCCATCACCCACCGCAGCCTCCAGACTGGAGGAACCATCTCCTGCCGCAGTGGGCAGGGCCAGCCCCCACTGGCGCAGGCACTATATATAGCGAGCTGCCGCAGCCCAGGTAACTGCCTACTAGAAGGGACGCAGCAGAGCCAAAATGTGACCCAGCAGAGCTCAGATCACCCAGGCAAACTGCTCATTGCTCTCCCCTCTCCACCCCCAAGAGCTGCCGGGCAGCACACAGCGGAGCTGCAGCCAGAGCAGCATCCCCAGCTCAGCCCTCCCCAGGCACAGAAGCAGGGAGCCGCCTGTGTTTCAAGGTGCGTTAGGGAGATATGCGGAAATCGGTGTGGACTTTGCTGTTGAGGGCACATCTGCCCGCAAGGACACACTCCTGGGATGCCCGGGCTAGCTGGGGAGCTGTGCAGACTAGCCACACCAGCAGGAAGAGGCTGGCAGCTTCGCTTTCACTATGAAGAAATTTAACTCCATCCCAGTCAAATCCTGTAGCAGGAGGCTGGTACAGCTCTGCCAGCCAGCTCCGTTCTGGTCAAAAGCCAGTGAGGAGGGACCATTCTGGAGGGATCCTACCTTGAAACCAGCCTTCGGCCTTGAGCTGGCTACACTGCCCAGTGTAGTAACGAGCAGCCTGCTGTGTGGTGAACCTTTTCTTCCCAGGGAGCTGACGCACAGCATTTAAAGATAAATACAAGATTAAGCAGGTCTGGCCTCACTAGCAGGTGACCTGATGCTCCCAGCACTGCATTAAAGTCCAGCAAAACCCCCAGACACACAACTCCCAGAGATCGCACAACAGCTCTTAGCTTGTCACACAAGCTGCAGGGATGCTCCGTGTTCCAATACTTAGCAATGACTTGAGCTGTTTTTATGGTGGGTGGGAGTTCGCCTGTTGGGATGGGCTGCAAAATTCTGCTTCTCACCAGTCTCATGAGCGCTCTCTCACATTTCTTGCAGTCAGAGGCTTTGCAGCAGCTCCGGAAGGATTCAGAGAGCATCCAGAGCCGATACGCGCACTACTTTGACCTTTCGCTGGTCAACAACGGGGTGGAAGAAAGCCTCCAGCTGCTGCAGGAAGCCTTTGAGCAGGCCTGCAGCTCTCCACAGTGGGTGCCAGTCTCCTGGGTCTACTGAGAGGGCATCCCACCCCAACCGCTTCCCATCAACCATCCTGCAGCCGTGGGGAGAAACCTCCTCAGCTTCCCCTGACCCACACACAGCCAAGCACAACTCCCTTCCTCTGCTGCTCCACGGACATGGTCTCAGTTGGTTGACGCACATGCACACACACGCACACAGGGTGTCCGGATCTCCTCTCCCAAGGGAACGCAGGACAGGGGCTGCCCAGGAGACGGCCACCTCCAGCAGCACTACAGTGCAGTGCTAAGTTAGTGGCTACAGCAGAGCCCAAAGGCACCCTGTTAGCTCAGAGCACTCGGCCGATCTTCTCTGCATCAGTCCCAAGGGAAGTGGTAGAGCAGGGGCTTTCCACGCCGATGTCCCCTGCCATCGCTGGAGCAGTCACTGCATCACAAACACCTTGAAAGCATGGCTGGTGTTCATGAGGCTTCACACAAACCACACCAGAGCTCCGACATCCAAGGGTTTCCCTTCACAAATGGGAAGAGCAGAAAAAGGCAAGTGTGGATTTGGTGAAGGTGGCATAGAGCATGCCACCCCTAGGCAGTCTCACCCTACGTTCTGAGGTTGGAGTTTTCCGATTCACCCTGTGCAACCGTAGCTGTAAAAACTCCCTGTATTTAATTCTCACCGTGCAGCTTGGATTGTTACCGCCTGGCCGGAGAAACTCAGCAGCAGCTGAGGAAGTCCCATGGACCAAACACCAGAGGGACAATTCAATGGGTAAATTAGATCCAGCCACAAGTGTTTGTTGCATGCAGTAGAAACAGTGTCTCTACAAAGATCATCCAGGCATGTTCTCCAGTCTAGGGTGTTTCGCACACTGTATGCAAACATAAAGGCCACCCTCACAAAGGGGGTCCTTCTTCTGCAGGAGTGTACCGACACACAAGCCCCACCATGACCATGTTCGGGAAGCATCACCACGGCTCCTGGGCACACCATAGCCATCGTTTAGGTGAAAGAATCTCATTTGTGTGTTCAGCAGTCAGCTAGGGGAAAGGGGCTAAGAAGTCTTGTGCAATTTTTTAAGGATGCCAAAAATAAATCTGTTGATGTGCAATAGGGACCTTTGTTCTGATCCACTGCAGGGAAACAATGAGCAGCAATAAACGTGTGCTGAAACATTGCCATGACTGGTGTTTTACCTCTAAGGCTGCGCACTTGCTCACAACTGGAAGTCTGTTCCCACCTCCCTGATGCTACCACGCTCAAGGTTAGGCAGACCAGGACCGTCAGACCTCTCCAACAGCTCATTCCAGCACAGGCAAAGAAGGAAAGAGAACACTCAGCTGCCAGGCACACGTCCCAGTGGGTTTTACCAAAGAGGAGGGTGGCCCCTAAATACCTGTGAAGTCCTGACCAGGAACAAAGGCCCCTCTAGTGATGGTCTATGTCAACATGACCACTTCTCTGCACCAGCAGCTTCTTCAGGAGAGCAGCACAAAGGCTGGGCAGAAGGCACAGCTATTTACCTGCCTAGCTGCAGCATGCACCTGCATTAAGCTGCCTCCCCTCCCCCTGAACAGACCACCCAGATGAGCAAGAAAATCACCCATTCAAAAATAGGGCTTTTATTTTTATGTAAAAAAAGAGTAAATAAAAATGGACTTTTTCTTCTGCTCAGGTTCTGACAGCCACCAGCTGCTCACCCCACTGCCTGTGTGTATCTCTAGCATCGGAGAGGAGAAAAGTCAGGTGGTTAAGACAAAAGCAATGCACGAGGCTAAGACAAACATTACAGAATGTCTGCAGGGATGAAGCTCAGAACAAAGCAGCCTGGATCATTCCCCATTAAAAGAGTCTAAAATCCTGGTTCAGCACTACCCTTGTGACAGAGGAGAAACCTCCCACCTCCAAAGAGCCATCCCAGACAGAAATTAGGCCAAGTCTTTCTGAAACTGCTCAAGGCCCACACCCAGTGCCAGAGCTGCAGAGCTGCTTCTGGCCACTATTTTCCTCAAAAGGACTCCAGTCCCAACAGCCCTTTAGAAAAGCATACTGGCCAGCCGCCTTCTGGTCACTTCCCTTCCCAGCAACACCCCACAGTTCAGAGCCTTCAAAGCACATCAGATATCAAAACCAGAGAAGGCAACCGAAAGCACTGCGGTCCCATTCCAACAACTGGGTAGAGAAGAGTAGAGAGCCAGCAAGAGGTACACGCTGGCAAGGTCACTGGGGCACTGGGTCTGGGGATCCACCGACAGCTAAGAAGCAGGTCCCTGCACTAATAAAGCAAAAGGCAGGAATTTAATGTTCTAATCTTTTCATGATAAAGTTAAAAAAAGTACTGAAGAATATCTGGGAGGACTACTTGATCTCATTTAGCTGAGGGTCAAGCCAAGCACGTGGCCAGGTTAAAACAAACCAGAGCCCTTCAAATAACCATTCTGACTGTCCCCATCCAAACTCATTCAGATGGGCTGCGGTAAAGCCTGTCCTCCAGACATCAACGCATTCTGTGACTGTCAGGTAACAGCTCCAACCATGGAAGAAAAGGAAGAAAAGAAGAAAGAGGCAGGACAAGATGGGGAGAAACGTTATTCCTCCCTCTCAAGGTTAAAACAGAGACACCAAGAGCTTCCCTGAAGATACCACTTCTATTGGCATCACGGTGTTCAGCTTTAGAGAGCAATCCAGTGCAGGGGCAGTCAGGCACCCCACTCCTCTGGCGACCCTTAAAACAGGATGAGGAGGGGTACCTGAGCAGGGCGTATCCTGGGCAAACACACCCACTCACTCATATACACAGCAGAAAAGGAGCTTGGAACTTGCTGGCCCCTCTGCCATGCAGCCAGTCCTCTGTTTCTCAAGGCCTCAGACTCCTCCTTCCCTACCGACGAGGTCGCCTGCTTTGGACAGATCCAGTCGCTTACTCTGAGCTCTCTTCTACCTCCTTCTGTTTCTTCTTCTTCTTCTTCTTGGTGCTGGTCTCACTGGTCTGTGAAGGGGTTGGAGAGGTCAGGAAGGAATCAAAAAGGAATCCCTCAACTGCTCATTTCAGGAGGAACAGCCCCACTCCAGACGCAGTGCAGGCTCCCCATGGCCGCAAGCCTCCCTCACCACCGTACAAGCCCTCAAGCACACTGACTGAACGCCAGCAGCATGCCAGGCACCATCCTCCCACCAGGCACCAGAGCACAGAGGTGGCCTGGCAGGAACAGTATACCCACCAACCGCCCTGGGGCGCAGATGGCTGCTCACCCCAGCCTTGCCCCACTGCAGATCCACCCCCACAAGCCTCACCTGCCTGATCTCCCACCACCCTCAACCACTTCAATGTACAAATGCACCTATACAGCCATCTTTCTCTGCCTGTGGGGAGCCCGGCACTTTGGGGACATGCACAGCAGGATGCTCATGAGCTTATCCCAGAGGTATTAGGGAGAGACAGCAATCTCTCCTGTGCTTGGACCATACCATGCCAGCACTGAGTTACATACCACTTCTATTTGCTCTCCCCCACTCTCAGCTGCCTCTTTGGCCTTCTTCTCTTTCTTCTTCTTTTTCTTTTCCTTTTTGCTCAGCTCCTCTGGTGGTGGGGTGGCAGGGGATGGCGGGGTCACAGCCTCTTCACTTTCACTCTCTGACTCGCGCTTCCTCTGTTAGGGGAACACATTGTCAGACACGCCATCTTCCAAAAGAACTCAAGTGACAGGAAAACTGGAAAGCCCATTGCCTGACTCAAACTTTGCAGTTAACAATGCCTTGAGCAGGAGGGTGAGCTATAGACTGCCAGTGGTCCCCTCCAGCATACACTGTCTAGGATTTGCCTCTGCCAGAATTGCACCCTGTATTTCTCAGTATTTCCTGTACCCCAAAATGGTCCGAAGTTTGAAACACTGCTGCACCTTTCCAAGTGCATGCACAAACCCTGACTTAGATCACAGCACAAACCCTGACTTAGGGAACTTTACACGCAACTTTTGCATGGACACTTCTGCAACTGTCTGTAGCCTCCAGAAGGGTTCTCTGGCACAACAAACCTCCATTGTGGCTCCATACAACGTATTTCCTTGGATACTGCAGCTTGTACAAAAGTCAGAGCTCTTCATTCTCATGCTGTACTACCAGACTCGCCCCCAAAGTACACCACCCCAGAGACAAAAGCCCCCAGGGGTAAGACCATAATCAGGTCACCCTACAGCTAGCTCATGGGCCACGCAACCACAACACACGTTGGGGCGCTAGGCTGCCAGAATACTAAACACCTTCCCCTGTAAAACAACGAACCAAAGCAGTCCAATACCAACTGCCCGAAGGAACAGGTGCACATTCAGTCATCATCAGAGCCTAAGCAACCTCACAGCCAGACAGCACTAACGATACTCACTTTTGGAGCCCTCTCCACCTCTGAAACAGCTTGAGGAACGGCAGCTCCCTCTTTCTTGGAAGCATCCCTGAAAGAGAAGATCCCCAAGGCTGAGCAGGACAGCTGCTGCCTCGCGCTGCTCTGTACAAGTACAAAGCCCTCCCCCCGTCGCAAGGGCTCCGTAACCCGCACCAGGCGCTGGGTGGGGAGGCTGATGTGGGGAAGACCTGCAGCCTGCACCAGGGCCAGCTGGGCTGGGCAACAGCAAGGTCCTCCCCAGCTTAATTTAGCAGACTGACTCCCTCTAAAGCCACAAGCACAGGCTAGAAAGGGATAACCGTCTGCTCAGGGCCTTTCCCTCCAGCACTGCCTGCTAGCCGCATGTTCCCTGGGACTGCAAGAAATGCCACCATCACCCCACAGGTCCAAACAGCTGACAGCCTTGGGCCAGGCTCCAAGCACAAACAGCAGCACCCAGCCCATCCCTCTCCTCTGCCCACCATACATGAGCCACACATTCTGCACCCACCTGTAATCCACATACTCCTTCTTCCAGGAATCTGGTGTGCTCTCATTGGGCTTTCCGTGCTTGTCCAGCAGACCTTTCTGGATCATCATCTTCTTTTGACTGGCCTGAGAGCAACATGCAACAAGTCAGACTGCAGCTCCAGGGAGAAGAAATCCTCCCTGGAACTTCTGACTCTTGGCCTAAGAGGTGATAATCCAGGAACAAGCCAAGCCAACAACTACAGCGCTACTGATTTAACGCTTCTCTAAGGACCTTATAACAAATCACACAAACATCCCCTGCACAGCAGCCCACAAATCTCAGACAGGAGGCACCTTCATCAGTAAACAACGGTTAACTTGTGGGGGAAGTAACAGCAGCAGAATAAGATGACTGTACATCATGGAGCTCAGACCTTTGACTAGGTTTCTCCAGCTTAATGACATGCAAGGCGCTGCTAAAGACTCCGCGATGTTCGAATTGGCCTGCATTACCTCACGCGTGCTGCAAGGTAGATGTACATGCATCCCCATGGCTTTCTGCATTTCCCCTGAACCACAGGAATGGAATAAGACACAGCAACTTGACACTGAGCTTTAAGTCTGAGCTGTATCACTCGCCACAGTGAAATTCCAGTCTGGCTGCAGTTAAGCTACCATTGCTGACCTGCCAATTTCCATGGCTACCGCATGCTTGAGATGGGAGAGGAACCCAACAAGTGCTCCCACTGCTCCTGTCCTTCAGGCACAATATAATGTCTCACAAGACAGTTTGCATTTTGGCACTGCTGCAGTTGCACCAGAAACAAAAGCAGCTCCTTGCCCAGCCCCTCCAGAGCCATCAGTATAGGGTGATAGATGAAGGTCATCTTTGCACAGAGCGCTAATGCCATCCAATTCACATCATTTGGCTCTTTACCAGAACAGGGCTGGTGCTATACAGACCTGAGGAGCCCATGTCTGGAGCACCAGTGGCAGCCCCAGCTGAGCCCCAGGGAGAGCTGCCCAGTCCTTCCACCACCACTGGGCTGGCACAGCCCCAGCACTGGGAAGCGCCACCACCATGGCTCGAGGAGAGTACAGCAGAATTACTTCAAGGTCCTGGAGAACATGCAGGCACAGCTCTGCCCAAGGGGCCTGGAGTCCTACATCCCAACAGCTGGGCTCCCACCACCGCCCCAGGACTGACCGCACCCCCACACTGCTCACCTTGGGACCGAGACCCCATTTGCGGGGATACGTGTCTCTCTCCATGATCACTCTCTTGATCTTTGCCACAATGCCATGGTCGCAGGTAGAAATGACTGCTGTGGTCATCAAGGCAATGGCTGCAGAAGCAGGCAGAGTGTTCATTAACTCTTTAACAGCAGAACTGCGACAGCGATGCAGAAACCTGCTGCGTTCAGCCTTTTCTTCCTCTGTCCACACAAAGAGGACCAACAGCCCCCCACCAGTGCCATTTCACCCCAAAACATCACTGGATGCAAGTTCCGGAGTAACGCTTTGGAGAGCTGCCCTGCTCAACGGCAGCAAGTGTGTCAGTCATGGATTAACCATACCATAAGCACGTGCCTCTCCAGCTTACAACAGAAGACCAGTTCTGGATCACTGACCACCATAAGACCAACCATTTCCCAGAGCAGCACCAACACTGGATGGGGAAGAGCTCTACGAGCAGCTGCTGGAGCACTTCCAGGCAGCTCAGGGAACCACACCGCTGCAGAAAGGAGCAGTGCTGCACCTCTGTCAGCTCCCAAAACCTTGCAGAGCCAAATTAGAGGAGACTAATCCTACCAACAAATGATGTTTTTCTTGCCAGGTCCCTGAGATGACCAGCGTGCAGGCAGCACAAACAATAAGGTGGAAAGGCTTGGCTGTTTTTACACCTCCGAGGCCCCTCAGTCCCATGGGTCTGGACGGAGCATGAGGCCATGCAGCACTGAGCACCACATCATCTGTACAGTATGGCTTCAGCTTCTCTGAAGACCCTTGTTAGAACAAAGCACCCTTTTGAGTCATTTCACAGATGCTGGTAGTTGCTCAGGTCCTTTTACACTGATCTGCTCAGGAAGTGTGATGTGCCAGGTAGCAGTATGTGATCAGATATCATCCCTCGTCTCAGTGGGGATGGAGCCCCTCAAAGAGGGCCTCCAACCCTGCCGGCACCACTTCACTCCTGCAGGCAGCCAGCCACACACCACAGCAGCCCCCAGTAGGACACTGGGAGGCTGGAGGGTCTCTGGAGGCTGCACGGCACCCAGACCCTAGAACAGGAATCGGGGTGCTGCAGGAGGGCAGCACCACTGCACTCAGAGAATGGATAAACTTCATCATCACCTCACAGAGTGCACCTGAGCATCACACAGCTGAAACCAGGCTGAGAAACTCTTCACACCTTGCCAAGGACTGATGCAGCTGCTGTTTCTTAACATCCTGCCCAACACCAGCTGCCTTGGGCCATACTAACCCACAGTCCCCATCGGGAAGCACATGTAAACCTTCTGCGCATGGGGGCTCATTTGTTGTACATGTCTGCACACCACAGTCTGTTATTTCTGCAGTTAGTTGGGCACAAGAAGAACAAGGAGTTTCATACCTAGGCAAATGGCTTCTCCTTTTGTGGTGATGACAACAATCTCCTGATTAAGCTCAATACCATCTTCATACCTCAGGACACCAGGCAGCATGATTTTGGCTCCATAGCAAATGGCATTCACCTGAAAATGTAGGAAACAGGAGGGCTTATAAGTTATTAGAGAGGTGCCTCTGATATTTTAACTTCCCACAGCCCATTACATCCCCACATATCTGTTTTTTACAGTCCACTATACAAAACTCGGGGGCTTTGGAAAAAGCAAGCAAAGCAAAGCACCTATCACAGTAAACGTGTGAGGCAGATCTCTTATAACCATCAGCATCATCCTAAAGTGAGGAGAGCAGCTTCTCTGTCACTCAATTCTTGGCTCTTGCATCTTACTGCTGATCTGGCAGTGGCCCATACTAGGTCCTAAACAGCTCACAATCAGGACAGCACTGGACACCATGTGGATCCTGATCCCCCGTTTATTATATTATCTGTACAAGTTAGGAGGACACTTTGCAGTCACAGCTGGCACTATCTCAGGAACTCACCGCACTGTCTTTCATGACTAGCCGCTTGTGTGAAGTCAGCAGTTTCTCCAATGGCAGGATAACTCTTCGCAGGTAGCTGTCATCCTTGTTGTTGTCATATTGCCACTGTGCATCCAGTACGTCGTGCATAGTCACCATGTTGTCCTGCAAAGACACAACCCCTCTAAACTCTCCTACCAGCCAACTTGAAACACCTACAAGAAAACAGCTTAAGTCCAACAGCATATAGTGTGCTGAAAGGGAGTGAAAGACAGATGCCCAACTCAGAAGCGTCAAAAAAGCAACATAAAAGAGGCAAGAATACCTTCCATCAACAGCCTGAGGTCAGACTGGCTTGTGCTGCCACACACTTCCAACTTCCTAATCTCAGACAGCACTTGGATCTAGTGTGTAAGGTCCGTCTGCACGAAACTTTGAAATATGGCCAAATTTAAACAAATACCCGGGACTTCTAGACAACGATTAGTGAGAAGTCTACATTAAGCAGCTCTTTAATCTGTGTCATGGAATAAAGTCTTGAAGCAGCTGTAAGTACCCAACACCTGGAATTCAGAAATGACTGCCAGTGATTACAGATGTGGTAAGAGCACAAATGGGTGGGGAAGCACTTGCACTCCGATACTCCTGCTTTGCCAGGAAAGAAGTTAGTTCTGGAGTTCGGACTGGTAGCAGGATCCAGCTATGATCAGGCAGAAAAGACTGTACACGTGTTCAAGACCACACGAGACCGCATCTCCCAGGTTCATTTGGATGAAGCACGTTCCCTGCATTGTGCCCTGACACCAAGCGGCCGCAGACGGCTCAGCAGACAGCTCATAGGCCTCAACCTGCGGCACGTGCGTGGTTTGTAGGCTGAGAAACACAGGTGGCATAAACCAAACTTTCAGTCACCATGGTGCGCTTCCCAGTCCCTCACTGTCCCAAAGTTTAATTACCAGAACAGGGGCAACACCCTGAACTGAACTCAACACTTTGGTTACAGACCGCCTATGGCAAGAACTCCCACTTTTTTAGGGCTATTCACAAAACTCCTCTCCCAGCCACCATGCACCTATACCTTCTCTTAACACTGTGAAAACAGCACAGTTCCATGGACCTCCTGCAATTCTAACAATTTCAAATTTGCTGGCTATAGTTAAGAGCTAACACTCTACCTTCTCTCCCAGGATGCCTGAGCGCACTCTGCGGAGCTCCTGCATCTGGCCTCCCACACCAAGCAGCAAACCAAGGTGAACACAGAGTGTTCGGATATATGTGCCTGCTTCACAGCTCACCCAGAAGATACCTGAAATGCAGGACAGGACAGAAAAGTATTTAAGTACATATCTAGAAATGAACCACATTTAGAAGCTCCTTCCAAGACAAGCTGTATGTACAACCCTTTGCAGAGCCATCAGCCTGGGGTGATAGATGAAGGTCATCTTTGCACTGAGTGCTAATGCCATCTAATTGACATCATTTGGCTCTCCAATGAAGGACGCAGTAGTACAAAAAATAGATGGGAATTGCTTCTTGGCAACCAAAGTAATGCATGAAGCTGTTACTGCTTGACGGTGGTGAGGCTCTTATGTCTTAAGACATCTGCCAAGTATAGGAAGCAGCCCATTTCGCAGGAAATTTTATGAGCTCTCAGCTTAATAGGAAGAAAGCAAGAAAGCCCTGTTTTACCTAATCTTCTCTCAGGATCATACTCCACCAGCTTGCTCTCATAGATGGTTCTGACTCTCAGTTGTCGTTTGACAGCAGCAATGAGGGGTGGTCTCTGGAACAGCGCGCCTGTCAGAGTTTCTATTGCCTGCAGGTAGAAGCAGAAGTAACAGCTCACACCTGTGCCCTAACATAGGAGCACGTTGGGGTCTGCGGCAACTACAACCACTTCCATGAGTGAGAAACCACAAGGTTCATTGTCATTTGGTGATGCCATTTTTAATAAAGCCCATCTGAATCACTGATGTGGTAAAAATGCAACCCCATCTGCCAGTAAGCACAGCTGGTCTTTTTCATCAGGTGACAGTATGTGATCAGACATCATCCCTCGTCTCAGTGGGGATGGAGCCCCTCAAAGAGGGCCTCCAACCCTGCCGGCACCACTTCACTCCTGCAGGCAGCCAGCCACACACCACAGCAGCCCCCAGTAGGACACTGGGAGGCTGGAGGGTCTCTGGAGGCTGCACGGCACCCAGACCCTAGAACAGGAATCGGGGTGCTGCAGGAGGGCAGCACCACTGCACTCAGAGAATGGATAAACTTCATCATCACCTCACACACAGAGCGCACCTGAGCTCCGCTCCTTCCCTCTCATCTCCCACCGATGCTGAACACTTCGCGCGCAAAGCGCCAGCATGGCTAAGAGCGTGCCGAGACTTACCCTGGCAAGCTGAGCCTCACTTTCAATTGCATTGTGCAGCCGAACAATTCCCACATACTCTTTGCCTGAAAGAACGACAAGAGCAGTCAGGAGTGGCCACTTGCATTTAATATTGACCTCAAGGTCCACACTGCTTCACAGCCACACATCAACAGAGCCCTGAAATTTTCACAGCCACCTCTCCTAGGAAGCGCACACAGTTTATTATGGAGTTGGTTATTCTTCCAACAAAATAAATCTAAGCTACATTTATTTCTTCACCAAGTTTTATTTCACTGCACTGGTAGAAGCTGAGGCCGTAAGTTCAGTCAGCACGTGAAACCAGTCTGTCAGAAGTGTTTCCACTGACTTAAACCAGCACAAGCCCCAGAGAAGGATTCAAAACACACTTGTGACAGCACAGATGCGCCCTCACTGGCTTGGAGTGAGTAGTACAAGCAACCCTTAAGCTTGAGGCACTGAAGACGAAGGGGAGCCCTTTCAAAGACAGCAAAACTCCATTTTGTCTCCAAAAGAACTCCATACCTCACCAGTCACTTAGTGTAAATGGTCCCAGGCAATAAACATACCTGCGCTCTGCTGAGATTTGACCAGTCGCGTTGCCCTCTCAATGCACACAATGAGGCACCCGGTCACCTTTGGATCCAGAGTGCCACTGTGTCCAGTCTTCTCTACTCGAAGGATGCGTCGGATCCATGCAACCACTTCGTGGGAAGATGGATTGGAAGGTTTGTCGAGGTTAATAAAGCCAGACCTATAGTGCAAGATGACAAGACAGTAGGGAGCTAAGCATCAGGGCAAACATAGCAATAGCACAAGAACTTTGGTAATATTTACCATGGCTATAAAGAAATATATTTCTATACAGCCAAATAAGCGACAAGCCTCACAGCTGCTCTCAGTGAGCACATATTGAGCTGCTCTGTGCACAGCAAGTGATATATTCCACAGTCAAAGAATTCTCTTCTCCCCATACTGCTCATTGCTGCTCTGCACTCAAACCAAATGAAATGCTACAAAAACTCCAAGCAGTTTCAAAGCCTAGCGGGCCAAAGAACTTTCCATAAGACCCCAGAGAATTCCCCAAGTGTTTGCATGTCCGTGCACAGACCAGCCACAACCCCAGAACAGAGCAAACTTTACAGGATGTGACCAGTGGGTCCCATTTAGACATTTGTTGCTTAGTAGTAAGGCACTGAGTCAAGCAGAAAGGTACAAGGGGAAGACTGAACAGAGAACGTTTCAAAGATATTAACTGTGAAAGAAAAATAAACCACTCTGGCCCTTACTGCACTCACCTAACATAGTCAGAAATCTCTCTCTTCAGGGGATTAGCACCAGAAGGAAGCGGTGTGTAGTGTGCTGTCATCACATTTAACTTGTCAAAGTTCTGTAAGATGCAAGCAAAAGTTACAAGTGTGCTTGAGCTCACCTTGGTTTCAGCCTTGCTTTGCCCCAGTACATCTCCCCAGTTACACGTCTGATTTATACGTTTAAGTGAAAGGGCCTCTTCCAAAATGAAAATGACCCAACAATAAAACTACAACAATGTTTTACAGAAAGAGAAAGAAACAGAAATCCTGCACTGAAAGAGATGGCACAGCAGCAGAATACCAGCCTTTACAATGCAGAATAGACCCAGTGTACCCCAGAAACTCAGCACAAGCAACTCAGAAGCCTACGCAGACCAAAGGCCACCGTCAGACTGAAATAAAGAGCTGAAGAAATCTGGTAAGGTCTCTACAGGAGAGAGTAAACTCAGAAAGCAGGCATGCAAATCATACCGCTAGACAAATTTTCTAACGTGATTTCTGCACGCAGAGGGTTTGCCTCTGCTGGGTGTCACACATGCTGTTTCTTAGCAGGAGGGTTACACAGAGAAGGAGCTGTGCGTCGCCACAGGCCTGTGCTGAGCAAAGACAGAAGGAGCAGAGATGTGCCACCAGGTTGTCTATAACCCGCCCCACCTTCAGCAACAAGGGCCACTGGGACGTGTCCAGCTGGGCGATCCGGGACTCGGGCTTGATGAAAAATTCCTCCGTGTGCTGAATGTCCTATGGACGGAAAAAGTTATCCGAGATCAGAGATGGGAAAACCGGAGCACCGCGCTCCCGCCCGCTGCCACGCGGCCCGTGAGCCGCC
>NW_009649308.1:52069-54036 GCF_000708025.1 Charadrius vociferus
GGCGGATGGCGGCAGGCCCCATCCTGCCCCGGGAGCCCCGTAGCCCGCTGGACACGGCCGAAGAGCGGCCCCGACGCACACGGGACGGCGGGACAGGGAACCGGCCCCGGGACATCCCCCGCACGGACGCCAGAGCTCCCCCGGGGCCCTGCTGGCAGACGGGGCTGCACGGCAGAGCCCCTCGGCGCGATGATGCCCGCACTAATTGCAATTAGTACAGTTACAGTCGCTGTTGGACCCAGTATCTCGAGGAAGGTTTCTGACACCGACCGAAAACCACCTGCAGGCAGTTTTTAAGGCTTCCCATTTCAGATAACCTCAGCATCTTAGGGACATCCCAGGGAATTAACTCCACACAGCTATCACTCCAGCCCCCAAGAATTTAGAGTAGAACAGTCACTTTGTTTGGATAACCACCACATAACATTCTAACATCAGTTTCATCTCTTAATTGAAAGGGAGAGGGTCGTAAGTACTTTTAGGGCATGGATTTTTAAAGAGGGTTGTAAGTACTTTTAGGGCATGGATTTTTATTTTGGCTTCACGGCATGGCACATCCACAGGTAACTTGACTATAAAATATATCAAATTATGAATTAAACATTTATCAACTCTAATTTTATCTAGGAAAAAAAGACTTGTGGTAATTAACTTTTCTTAAATATTGTGGGAACAACTGTTTGCATTTCAGCTAGGAAAGCCGCAAGTTCCTAGTTATTTCAGTGGGAAACCTGAAAAGCATTTGAAAAAACTGTTGCCTCTAGACCCAGCTATTAAAATCAGAAGTAATACCACTGTTATACCAAAATTACCTCTTGCCTCTGTCTTCTCTCCCACATGTGCAAATGTGATATCTCTTCCCCAAAGCCTCAGCCTTCTGTGGGGTCTCTGGGGAGTGTCTGCTGCCAGTGTTTGTTCCATTTCCCATTAGCTAGGCATACTAGCATTGCTCTTTATTTACACGACACCCACAATTACGTGCAGACCACCAGGGCATCTCTGGCTTCCAGAATAAGGCATCCTCTTCTTAAGAGTCCAGCTAAACCCTGCAGAAATTTGGCTAAGCCTGCAGACAACTGGTGGGTGCACCAGAGACCGCAGGTTCCTTTCCTTTCTGGTGTGATGACTGGCCTTCTTCACCTCAGTACTGGAAACTGTCCCAGTAAGCAGAAACCAAGAGGCAGACAGGAACAGCAGCTGGAATAACTGAGCAAACAGTCCATTCCAGAAACTCATCCTTCTTCACCTCCACCAGTAATTTTGTTCCTAGTTACCCTCAGCTGTAGTGGATTTGCCATCTTGCAGACTCAGCTCTCCAGAGGTTATCAGCTGTTCTACAGAAAAGGTAGTCAGGCCACCACCACTGGTCCCCAGGCAACCACTTGCAGGTCAGGGACCAACTCCTTTTGTCTGCCACAAGAGCCAAATGCTGGGCCTGGTGTTGGCTGCAGTGTCTTTTGTTTTCAGGAGGAAAATAAAAGTCTCATTTTGATGTGTGCTTTTGAAGAGGCAACTCCAGCAACATTTGCTTCCCAGATGCACACACTTGCAGAGTGTAGCCAGTTCTTTGAAGAACAGCCGGGCTCCACCTCAAATCAGCCCCTCTGCCTCGGGATTGTACTTGTTCAAGCATGACAACTCTCAAGATGTACCGCAGGCAGTTTACTACAACACAAGGCAGAGAAGATGAACACATTTGCTCGCCAGTTGTTACTCGCTGCTATTACACAACGTGTATTAAAGATAAGTAACAGCACGGAGGACACACTGACACGGGCTGCGGCTTCAGCACCGGGCCCAAGCCCAGCGGCGCTCAGAGCCCCTGTCCGGCGGGGCTGAGCATCTCCTGCAGTACTAGATGCAGCAGGTGGTTCTGCTCGGCGCTGAGCAGCGGCCACAGTTCGGCCTGCAGCGCTTTCAGCGCCTCCGCGTCCTTCTCCTGGCACGCCAGCACGGCCGACTGCAGC
>NW_009649308.1:55245-63811 GCF_000708025.1 Charadrius vociferus
GGCCGAAGGGGGGGGGGCAGGAATTTTAAGTGATTTCAAAGGGTGACAGATAAACACTTGGACGAGAGAGCTCTTGGGGTTCCTAAAAATAGATAAACTGCATCTGACTCGGGAAATCACCAGCACTGAAAGTATTCGGTGCCAGAGACAGTAAGTGGGTAGGGGAAGTACCATGCGTGCTTGCCTGCTTCTAGCTTTTCCCTGAGCATCTGCTTATGGCGCTGCCACAGGAAAGGTCTTGGTCCAGCCTTGGTCCTGCTGAGAGAGACTGTACTCCTATATGTATGAGCACATATACCAATCTGCACCCACACCGTAAGCTGAGGTGACATGGCTGGGGAGCCCTGTGGGAGTCCTCTGCCACCAGCCTTTCCTCCTGCTCTCCCCACTGCAGAATATCGTATCAGCCAGGCTTGGTGGCAGGAGGCACTCAGCTTTCAGCTTGTCCCGAACAAGCTCAGAGTAGCCATGCGGTTGCTGTGACATGGGCACTTTCCTACGCGTGTCCCATCAGCACACTGGTAAAAGCTTAGTCCGAAAGGACAGTGTGTGTGTCAGTGCCTGAAACTGAAGTTCAAGTTCAGTACTTCTCATTGATGCTCAGTTCAATTCGTGTATTAAAAACCCCAAACAAGAAGCATGAGAAAAACTCACTCTGACCTATGCTCTTAGCTCACAAAAGGTACTGCAAAGCTGGCAAGTGAAACTGCAGTGTGGTCAATAATGTAGCTTATCCGTCTGTGCCTCTTCAGAATGAGCAAAAAATTCCCCAAATGAGTGATGATGCTGCAGCATAACAGCGCTCACAAAACACCAGCTCACAACAGCTGCGCAGACCATAAGCTGTCAGTGTCTCACTGTGCTGCAAGACAGCCTGTGAGCTGCGGCCCCCTGGGTGCTTCCTGTGCTTGAAGCCGAGCATGGGCTGTAACCACCCGTCCTCAGGACTAAAGACCTTATTCCTGCTCCCAGTCCCAGCAAACCCCTCCGTTCTGTCAACCTCTATTCTGGACTGGGCTGTGCAGTCAGGCTGCTGCCATCCCAATGGTACCAGCCAGTCTAACAGAAGACATCCCTCCCTGCAAGCCTGGCCTCTCTTCTTTCCGTTACGCCCTTGTGGCTCCCACCCAGGGTGACAGGAACAAGGAGCTCACTAATCCCGGCTCTATCCCTGGGCCCTTTCAGAAGCTGGGACACTGCAGAAGGGCTGGGCAGGAACACAGGGCATGCAAGTGTCGCGGTGTGCTAATCCATATAGATATGTTTGAAAGTGGTGGACACCAGACAGCTGATGCTGTAGAAATGCACTTTCAAATCTCCTGGCCTTTCTCAGTTTACAGTTACTCCTCTGCCTACCGGCTGGCAGGTCTGCTTAGGTTTATCTTTCCTAATTACTCAGCAAGGGCTGTGGGTGAAGCTGATGCAGCACAAGACGATGGGACAAGCCGGAGAAATCAGGGGTTTGATAGCCTCTGACTTCCGTTCTTCAGGCTTTAAGATTTCCACAGCTGGAACAAACCCTCCTCCCTTACTCATCTCCTACGCTGGCCCTGCAGGGAAGCCGTGGTTTCTCTCTGGAGGGAAGCAGCACCTTGAGCTCACCCAGGGCAGGAACGCTGTCTGGGCGCGGGGTGTCTGAGGAGCACAGCCAAGGGGTTTCAAATCAAGCCCCATGCACCTGCTGGTAAAGCACCCTGTGGATCTGGATTTCATTCCTGTTTCCCAGAGCCACTGAGTCGGTGTGTTCCTTGAGGTGGAACAGAGGATGGCAGGTGACCCAGCCCATCCCCAGGTCTGGGTTAGGCTTCAGGGTCAAGTCTGATGCTGCCGGTACTGGAAAGGCCGCCCGTGGGCTGGGGGAGTCCCGCCGAGGGGAGGCAGAGAAGCAGCAGGTTTCCCATGACCTGGGAAGCAGCATTGCTGCGGGAGGGCGGCTGGTGCTGACACAAGCCCTGGCAGCGCAGCGCCTGCCCACAGGCTTCCTGTGCGAGTCCCTGCCGAGGGGTAAGAGCACAGGCAGGTACAGGCAGGGGTTTCTCTCCAGCCCGTATGAACGGTGGCTTGGCCCACTTTTGAGGGGTCTGAATGCTGCCAGACCTAAAACCTCTCGCAGGGCGGCTGAAGGGTGGGAAGCAGGAGGGTAGGATGTAGACACCTCCTTTCCCCAAGGGGCTCAGACCTCCGTAGCCCCCAGGAGCTGCCCGGCAGCCCCCAAGCTCTGGTCACAAGAGCCAAGAGCTCAGCGCTGCCTGTGCTGCTGACAGAAGTTTCGCACTGCTGACATTGGGACATACGTGGCTGGAGGACTGACTCACTCCTCAGGACCTGCTTCATTTACTGCCCTTTGGGGCTTGTGCTGGAACGTGAGTTGCAGATGAACAGATCCTGAGATCAGGTCCCTCCAGGGGGCACGAGACACTGCCCGGGTGGTTGAAGACAGTTGTATTTCTGGGAAGAGGGGCTGCAGCGCTTGCTGTGGGGCTGGAAGGATGCTGGGCTCGACCCTGAGTTGTGCCCAGCTCTGCCCAGACACCTTGGCTGTTGGTGCCTCCCATTCCGCGGCTGTACAGCAGTGCTGACAGCACGGGGGGTGCTTCCCCATCTTTGGTCAGGACAGCTGTGTACAGCTCCGTGTGCTCTCTCAGCCCTGGCCAGACCCTGCCGCAGCAGCTGGCGGAAAGCAGCATACGAAAGGATTTCTCCTTTCCACTGCCGTCACCTGCCCATTCCTCCCCTGCCTGCTGGGGCTATTTGTGTCTGTGTGGGCGCACCTCGTGCTGCTCTGTGAGCTAAATCCAGTAACGTGGAAACAGTTTGCAGAACAATGTGCTCCACGCACGTGGCTGTTGTACTTTCGGTGTCTGGGAGGAGGGCTGGGGGATGAGCCGCCTGTCCCCTCTCTGTGCAATTCCTCCACCTGGAGGAGCTGCCCTGGCAGCTCTGGTCTGTCTCCACACCACCCCAGCCAGGCGCTCGGTGCAGGCAATACTGGGAATATCATTTGGGCAGGGTTGAAGCCAGTGCAGGATCAAGCCAAAGGTCTCCAAGGAAGTGGATGCTTCAAGGACTTCCAGCTGAATCGCTTCCCCCTCAGCATGGGCAAAAGCTGGGAGAACTCCCCTCCTTCTGCCAGCATAGACCCATGCTCACAGCTCTGATGCCGTGGGGTAGCTGTGAGTGGTGGCACACCACCGTGCCCTATCTCCCTGGGGCTGAGCTCTCCTGTAAGTGCTCGGCATCCCCCATGGTCCCTGAGGGCAGTGGATGATGCTTTCATGAGGCACATCAGGTTCAGCTTGGGACTGACCTATGCTGGTGTGAATGAGCCAATTTGGAGAGAGAAGCACCCTAGGCTGGACCACTGGTCTCCAAATTATCTCATTCACATGAGCTGCTCCTGTGGCC
Source organism: Charadrius vociferus (assembly GCF_000708025.1). NCBI lineage: Eukaryota > Metazoa > Chordata > Aves > Charadriiformes > Charadriidae > Charadrius > Charadrius vociferus. The sequence continues at coordinate 58,651 of NW_009649308.1, forward strand.
AGTGCTTGCTCGGGCAATTGGGTGCATGGGGTGTGTTGAAGAGCCTACAACAGGACAAACGCCTGCAAAATGCACTCCCTCTCCAAGGTCAGAAGGCAAAAAACCCATCAAGCCCACATTGAGCAGGGAAACCGTGGAGGATGTTTGTCACAGTGAGAGATGTCGTCACCAGCCAAGGGCTTATAGGGGCCCCGATGAGAGCAGGAACCGCTGTCACAGCAGGGGAAGGAGCGGAGGAGAGGTGCTGAGAGAGGTAGGTGACTCTGGGGTGACTTTTCTTCCTGCTATGAGTCATTGGGGTATTTTTGTCATGGGGGTGAGTGTCAGGGGGGAAGAGGGAACTGGGTGGTACTGAGGCCACCTAACTCAGGTTGGGGCTATGGCTGGTGGAAAACGCTGGGTTGGGTCTGGGTGGGGAGAGCCACAGGCTCAGCAGAAGGCTCAGGACAGGCAGGGACATCTGCCACACAATGGGCTCAAGCATGGCCGGAGTCACACACAGGCACAGGGACTGTGGCACAGCTGTGCACACTCAGGCAAACTGTCACAGCTCCATAGTAGTCACAAGCGTGCAGACACACACAAAGCGTGTGCATCACCGGACCAACTCTCACTCGCACATCACTGCCACGCAATTGTACTTACATGCACATACCCACACAGAGCTGTACATGCATGCACTCACCCCTGCGTGACACACACGCAGCTCTCTATATGCTGGTACCGGTAGTCAGGCTGTATGCACACAGGGGGGTCGGCGCCTGCCCTTGCAGGGACCTGCACAGCCCCCCAGGTACGAGGCACTGCGGCGGGTGCATATGCAGGCGCACACGGATGCTGCAAAGATCCAGCTTGAAGCAGTCAGGTGCCCGGTGGCATCACCCCCTTGCATCAAGCCAGAACTGTGACTTTGAGGCATTCAACACATGGTGTTTCTAAAGCACTGTGTGTCACAAGAGCAAATCCAGCTATCTCTGCTGCCGCTGTCCTAAAGTGCCCGAGGCTGGCTCTGCCCTGCAGTCTGCACTGGGGACGTATTAAGGGAGCAGAGAAGTCTATTAGAAAAGTTGTGGCAGATGGGGAGGAAGTTGGAGGTTTTTGCAGCTACAGGTAACTCGACGTCATGGAAAGCGGGGGGGGAGTGAAGGGTGAGGGGCTGGAAGGAGCCAGGTCTCCCATCCCCACCTGGGGCAAACAGGAGCTCATGGGCATGCAAAGTGCTTCTGGGGTCAGTCCCCATCAGGAACGGGCAGAGCTGGGCCACCATGACTGCAGTGCCTCCATCCCCAATGTGAGCTCGCTCCCTGCCTTCCCTCGCTGGCGCAGGAGCCCCGTGGCCTTGCACCATGGATGGAAAAGCGGCTGTGGGGAAAACCATGAGAAGAAGGCTGAGACTGAAGCCACACAGGCACACACACACGCATGCAGCGCCCGGAGTCAGAGCTCCAGCCTAAACACCGAGAACAGCAGCACTAGTGCATGCCCTGCTCTGTCACTGCTGACCGAGAGCTGCAGCCCTGTCCCACTGCCCTGCACCTTGCAAGTGCTGGGATCACTGGGCGAGAAGGGATGGGCATGAGGGAGACCTGGGCAGGAAGGAAGATCCAGTGGAGGGGGCCTTGCTCCTGAGAGGAGCCCGGCTATCTGATGTGAGAGCAGCAGACTGGTGACGAAGGAACAGCCGGGTGTGGGTTTGATTTCCCAGCCTCAGAGGGGACAGTAGGGAGCACTGGCAGACCTCAGCAGTGTTCCTCAACAACGTCAAGATACCTGTACATATCATGCTGCATGTGGTCTGAATTCATGTTTGCTATACCCATTTGGTTGCTCATGTACAATCAAAAATATGTTTTTCCTCTGCTGAGGAGCCCCAGATTTTGCTATCACCTAGAGCACAGCAGCCGACTTCCACCACTCCAGTCTCACGTCCTTCCTTAGCAGAGAGTAGCACAGAACAGCACAAGAGAGGCCGGGAGAAAAGCCAGTTACCACACCTAGGACAGTGGAGTGCTGCCGGCCATCCGGACCAGCCTGTGGCAGGAGCGTGGTGGCCTGTTTTCTCACCAGCGTTGAGCAGGCAGATTATCTGTGGAGGTTTCCCTGCAGGTCTAAGCCCCTCAGGGCAGAAGGCAGTGCCAAAAAGCCAGCATGTGAGCCTGGCTGACTCATGCTCCTAAGTCCCCAGTCCGGTTTTCTGTGTGCTATGCAAGCTGGTGGCCTTCACATAACAGTTTGGGGGACTGCAAAGTTGTGTTTGCAGTGACCTGGGTCACCGGGGAACCACAGAGGTACCACAGGGGTCTTCAATACCTACAAGTGACCATGCCTGTATGGAGCCAGCTCATGCAGATGTTTGCTCCAACACCTCCTGCATTTTTCTTTCCAGATCTGTGGCCCTAACGATGGACTCCCTGAGCACCCCCTTTCCTGCCAACCAGCTCACAGAGCACCGACTCAGCAATTCCTGCTACCAGATCCAAGATGAGTTCCTCTCTGTGACGCTCCCTGTGATGTACTCCCTCATCTTCATCATCGGGCTGCTCAGCAACACCCTGGCGCTCTGGGTGTTCTCGTGCGGCACGCAGCGCAGGACCTCCATCACTGTGTACATGAGGAACCTGGCGCTCTCCGACCTGCTGCTCTCCCTCTGCCTGCCCTTTCGCATCGCCTTTCAAAGCAAGAGCGAGCCTCTGATCTTCTGCAACATCATCGGGGCCTTCTTCTACCTCAACATGTATGTCAGCATCACATTCCTCAGCCTGATCAGCCTCGACCGCTACCTGAAGATCATCCGGCCCCTGCAGAAATTTAGGATTCATACTGTGTCGTGTAGCACCGTGGCCTCTGGGGTGGTTTGGTTTGTGCACACAGTGTTCATGCTGCCTTTCTTTTTTGAGACGAGAGGAAAAGGGTCCTGTGACCACAAGTGTTTCCACTTCAGGAGCAAAAGCACTACAGCAGCAGCTTTAAACATGGTCGCAGTAGCTACTTTCTTCATCCTGCTGCTGCTCTTCCTCTACTTCTACAGCAAGATATTTGCCAAGCTCCACAGAGTCTCTTCAGTGAAAGCTCAGCAGCTCAACAAAAGGACCGGCATGAGAGCCATCGCCAAGACCTTCGTAGTCCTGATCATCTTCATTGTATGCTTCACCCCCTATCACATCGTCCGCATTCCTTACATCCTCGCACAGGCGGGGGCCATTTCTAGTCTGCCCTGGAAGCAGGGTCTGCACCTCGCTAATGAGCTTGTGCTCTGCTTCTCAGCCCTCAACAGCTGCCTTGACCCAGTCATCTTCTTCTTCTTGTCCAGCAGCTTCCGGAGGGCTGTGCTCTGCACCATCCAGGGCAAGCTGAAGAGAGCTCTCCTAAGGAACCAGGGTGGGCTGAACCACAGCAGGTCTGTGACAGAGGCATAGGGGCCAAGGTCTCAGGCGTGGGACCTTCTCATCAAGGATTTGCTCTGACTGATGGTATTTACCAGACAAGACTCGCTGGGAAGATGGAGAAAGAAACTGGAACCACTTCATGTTTCTTCCACTGACATCACCAGGGCTAGAGCTTCCTTGGGGGGGTAAATGAAGAGGAAAGGATGACTGGGACCTTACTTTTTCCTGCACCAGCTCTGCTGACACAGCTGAAGAATGTATTACCCAGGAAGAATGGACACTGGAAGCGTCAAAGGAGAAACAGCCTTGGCCTAGGTCTCCACCCAGCCTGGGGAAGGGCAAGTACGGAGCGCAGGACTGAGACAGTCTCCTTCACTGGGAGGAAGAGGAACGACGGGAAGAATGGGGGAATCTGCTGTGAGTGTTTTCTAAGCACCACATCATCTCCACGCTAGAGAAAGCAGAGAAAGGGAAAGGGAGACGATGAGTGCAGAAGCATTGGGAAAAGAAGGAGACACCCATCAGAGAACTACCTGGGGAGTGGGTGAATATTTTGCTTCATGATGGATCCCAGAAATGTGCACTGCGGGCCTTGGAGGACGTTGCAAACCTGTAACCCCAAACCGGGACAATGGTAACTTTTCCTCTCCTGTTACCACTGTCTTTGTAACTCCAGGTCAGCCTCACTTTCCTGTGTATTCAGACAGCTCCGGGCTTCTTTTAGCAATTCTCCTTTGCTCGTTTCACTGGCACGTTTACCCAGGATCAGCAGCTTTGCCTGGCCATTGCACAGCACTTGTTTGGCGTTTAGACCATGCCAAGAACATCCAGCCAGGGGTCCAACGGCCAAAGGGAATGCACCACAGAAATGCCTGGCAAGATTTTCTGCCTTTCTTATTCTTTGGTGTCCATCCTCTTCCTGCAGAAGGGAACATTTTCCTGTTTGTATTTTTTTCTGTTTCACATGTCCATCTGTTTGCTTATTTTAGAAGACTGCAGACTTGGAGATACAAACTGAGCCACTCACGCATCAGGCAAACACAGTCTGGGCAATGAGGAGGAGGGAGGACTTTCATTCAGACTGTGAACTGTTCTAGTAACTGCAAGTAACACTTGAATAATACTTGGGGGAATAAAATGTTACGTGAAAGACTGAATCCTCTGATCTTTTCGGTTAAGGTCTGAGCAACCCAAAACCCCACTGTAGCTCTGTCGAAAGAGCACCTTGAAAGTCAGAGGTCAAGGCTCACTGTGGTCTTTTATCTCTGCTACTGAAAACGTTAAAAACAGGAGAGGGATATTTTTCTTTTTAATGGGGGTGGGGGGAAACACCAAAAGCCAAGGTCTTCCTGTGGAAAGCTGCAAATAAAGGTCACAAAAGTGTTCTCATTTCCCAGCTATCAAGAGTTGAAGCAGAAACGGTATGTGGTTCAGAAGCCTCAGCACCGCAACACCAGAGTACGTGTGCCCTATACAGCTTGTGGGAAGTCAAGTTTCCCCCCTTGCGAGGCAGAGTCCCTCGACACCTCCCTGCCTGTACAGTAGCACAGAGGCTAGAAATCCTCACGACCCCACACCTGGCCAGCACCCCGTGCCCGTTCCGCAGCGGAAGGACACACAGCACCAATGCAGGTTTCCTTTTGGGGAAAACAAGAGGGATGATGGTGTGGGTGAGAGGAGATGGAACCCTCAGCACGGCGGGTGGGCTGGCAGGCAGGAGGATGCAGGAGGCAGGCAGGGAAGCGGAGGCGGCCCCCGGGCGGTGGGAGAAGCCA
>NW_009649308.1:64578-69066 GCF_000708025.1 Charadrius vociferus
GGCGAGCCCCGGGCAAGCGCCGGCCCCGGGCAAGCGGGGCCGCTGAGCCACGGGCAGGGAAGGGAACGCCGCTTCCAGCCGCCCCTCGCCGGCGCAGGGCCACTCGCTGCGCTGCCAGCAGCGCCCGGCAGCTCCGAGCAACGCAGACATGCATCCTCTGGGTGTGTTTTTAAACTAATTGGTTTCGTTTCTGGAGCGGAGCTGGTGGCGAGCACGGTGTTTTTCTCGACCCGTCTCCAGGTGTGTAGCCGAGGTGGAGCTCACAGCCCCTCTCCTTCCCACCATGGCTCTGTCCTGCACATTGAGGCTACCGCACCGGCAACTTCGCCCTTCGTGTGCTTTCCTGAGCAGCCTGCCCAGTCGGGACCGCAGCCTGCTGACGGAGAAGAAGACAGCGGCAAAGTGGAAGGAGAAGCAAAAGGCCAGGGAGGGCTGCAGCCTGCCGGGTTCCTCCTGGGAGGAGAGGTACCGCTCCTCCAAAATGACCAAGCACCCTTCCAAAGCACCGAGCGCCTGAAGTGTTTAGAGCAGCGGAGCAGGGGTTTCACCTCCACCCAGCTCTTCCCAGTAGAAGAGCCAGGGTTCAGCTGGCTTCCCTGGAGCTTGGCCTGGGGATAGGAATAATGGAAAAGACAAAGGAAAAGGTCTAAGAGGAAAGGATCAGAGCAGTTGCCATACCAGCAAGCAAAAAGTTAGCAAGTCGGTAATACCCTGCCTGCTACACACAAACTGTGCATTTCACTGTGGTGGATTTAATCTAGCACAGCATTAGCAAAAAAGATGTAGTAGTGGCTGGAAATGTGAGCTGGTAGGTGATGCAGGATGGATGCATTGAGTCAGGAGAGAAGCATCTTGCTCTTCTAGGGAAAAACTCCAGGGAGACAGGACTTAGGCTGTCCTTGGAGCAGCAAGGGATGGCCAAAGCCTCTGATTCAGTGGGAGAAAGCAAGAGAGCCCATCTGAAGCTACAATGTGATCTCTTTTTTTTCCCCTTCTCTTCCTGCACTTTGTTGTTTTGTTTGGGTTTTGGTTTTGTTTGTTTTTTTTTTTTCCCCTCTGACCCCAGTAACATTTGAATACTCATTCCCCTGGCTTTACCAGGCTGGAGTCAGATGTCACCAAGGGCTCGGCAGGGCCTCTCAGTCCCTGTGCTGGGAAAACGCTGTTCCTGGCCCTGTCCTCTAATGGGGGATCAGAAAGACACCTGGGTTACCCAGGACACCCAGGCATCGCTGGTCCATCTTATGCCAAAGGCTCAGCCTGTCCTCTGAAGAACTGGTCGTTGTGGTTCCTGGGTCCGTCTTCCAGCCTCAAGTATTCAGCACCAGGAAGGTGCCGTGAAGAGGGAGTTAGGATGTTCACAGCCTGCTCTGGTGCAGAGCCTGTACCAGAACAGCCTGGCCCATGAAGCAGCTGGTGGGGATGTTATGCCATAAGTATCAGGAGGTGAGTAGCTCTGGCCACTACAGTGATGATGTGCTTTCCAGGTTAGCAAACGTGGCAACTCCACTGTGGAGACTTCCCTATCAAGAGCAGCTGCAGGTAAGATGTGCTTACGTGGACTATTCTCTGTTGTGCTGCCCCAACTGTCCCTCCTATCTCCCTTGAGCAACAGCCCCTAGCATCTTAGTCGCTTAATGCTGTAAACTCTTCAGACCCCATTTACTGCTGCTTTAATTCTTCAGTTATTGTGAAGGATAGAACTGGGAAGCTCCCTGTGGGTGGTGTGTGTGGTCACCAGCAGCACAGAGGATGGGCTCTCGCACAGTGATCCTGTCCAGTGCGGGACAGCTGGTTCAGTGGGGCTTCAGGTTGGACCAAGTGCTTTGGGCCAGCGCTTGGGGACCACAGACACAGGATTTCTCTCTCTCACCGTTGCTCCAAGCGGCTGTGGTGATGAGAAAGGCAGAGTTCCTCTAGGGCTATATCCCACTTGCAGTATTCCCGCCTGTTGGCCTTCCCAGAGGTGGGCGATGAAGAGCTGCCCACCGTCGTGTGGTCCTGTGAGAGTGTTTCTGGCTTAGGACTCCTCTGCAGGTGAAGTATGAAAGCCAGAAGAAGGTTTTGCAGACACTGGCATCTCATCTTGAGGAGCTGGGCATAGATGCGCAGAAACCTGATGGACTCTGCTGTCCTCTGCAGCCTGTAGTCCCTTCGGTGAGTATCCTGTGGGAGTGCTGTCCACTCTGAGCCACTAACAGTCTTTAACTCAACTCTTGAAGAGTCTCATAGTGGGGATCACTTGGTTGCAGAGAATATGTCTGTGGCAGCCCTTGCTAGCTTCTGCTTTGCAGCCTGTGACCGCCGGAGAGTGAAACGAGCCCAGTGATTAGGAACACTTTTTATGCCCAAGCCTTCCGTGATATATCTGTCACCATTCTGTCACAGAGAGCCATTTCTTCTTCCCAAGGGGGCGTACTAGGGGTCTCATGCACAAGCTTCGTTTCTGTGTTTTGCACATTCAAGTGTATCTTCCTGTGTTGCCAACAGAACAACCAAGCTGGGTTTTGGCTTCCATTACTCTTTCTTTTAATCCAAGGCTTTACTTTTCCTTCTTTTCTCCCTCAGCCCGTCGTTAATGGCTACCGAAACAAATCTACTTTCTCTGTGAACCGAGGACCAGATGGGAACCCCAAAACCGTGGGGTTGTATGTGGGAACTGGCAAAGGTCAGTGCAGGACAAGGAGCTGGGTAGAAAGCTGCTGGCATGGGCTCAGTTGGGGTGAGGCTCTGCTGTGCCAGTCTCCACCCGAGTTAGAAGGCTGAATCCTGCGGGATGCCAACAGAAACACCACAAAGTCCAGGGCAGCAATTTTAAAACCTCAGTGCATTAGTTTCTTAAGAAACACCAGCTTCTAATTTGCTAAATACAGCAGTAAGGATGACAGCTGTGGAGGCAGCCCCTCCAGAATTTAGCTTTGTTATTCTTAATTACACTGTTTCTGTGGTTTTGGCATGCTCCAGGAGCTGAGCAGGGAGAGCATGGTGGGGGTGTGCACATCCATAGGCAGCGGAGTAATGTTGGAGCGTCTGGGACGTGTGAGGCGGTTTGGTTTTGTGCAACAAAGATGTGAGCTGTGTGCTCCTTGCAGGCTGCTCAGTGGTGAACTCGTTCCCACCATCAATACTAGGTTTTGCTTCTCAACATCCACAGCAAGAGGCGCTGTGTTCTTTTCTCATTGAAAAAATAATTCCATGGATGCACTTTACCAGCTTGCTCTGCTCTGGCTCCCTTAGCTTAAGAACAGTGCAGTGGCTCCTTTGGGAGTTGCTAGAGGACATTTAAAAAGCTCCCGGAGCTCCAACCTCTTAATGGAAGTTAGTGACAGTAATCACTGGCAAATGGAATTCTGGCAGGTCCTGCAGCCTGGGGGTATCCAGAACGTCACAGGGTTTAGTGGGGCACTTACATAATAGTTTGTTGGGGTTTTTTCTGCTTTTTGTTTTTTTTGGTACAGTGGGAGAATTCATGGAAAGGCCTCTCCACAGTTTATCATGTCAGATGCTACAGTGGTTTAGGTGCCCTGAAACAACAGTTAAATACCTGTCTGTTTCTCTCCAGCAAGAAATATTGTCTGTGTGAAAGCCAACCACATGGAGAACATACCCCCAAAACACAAACAAGTAGCGCAGGTAAATAAATAAGTCTGTCTCTAGACTGTGGAATAGAGGGACTGCCATAACTCTTATTTGGGAGAACATTGTAATTTTGGTTACACTGGGTTTTGAAGTCCTTTTTCATGTTCTGAAAAGTTTCAGGGCTGACTCTGGTTGATGGATAAATATTTTTTTTTTAAACTTGCCTGTTATTGTTGCAGTCTCAAAACTGTCCCAAAGAGTGAAGTTAAACAAGTGACAATGAATTCCTGCCAATCTGTTACAATATGTAAGAATCACAAATTGCAATTATTTAAGTGTCTTGTCTTCCAAGAACTTGGAAAGAGCTTTCACTCAGTGTATTGAAACCAAACAGAAAAAACAGATGATACTGGTGGAAGGGCCACACAGTTGGGGTGCACAGAATTATGCTGAGACCGGGGCAGTTGTCTTTGCTGTCTCCTACAATGGCTGTTTCGCCTCCACTCAGTGCTATGAGGAGTTCATCCGTCGCTCCCCACTGGACCCCTGCATCCTTTTCCACGAAGGTGGACACTGGCGGGAGCTCGTGGTACGTACCACCAGCCGTGGTCACACCATGGCTATCATCACCTTCCACCCCCAGGAGCTGGGCCAGGTGAGTACGTGGAGGACGGGGCGCCTGGCAAGAGGCATATCAGGCATCGGGCTGACCTGAGCTCGCTGGGTGTATCGCTGGGGAGAGGTGGCTAATCAGATTACCCAAACAGCCAGGTTTTCCTTTCTCGCTCTTGACAGGAGGCACTGGCTACTCAGAAAGCATTGCTTAAGGAGTTCTTCACGTGTGGACCTGGAACAGTCTGTGCCTTGACTTCACTTTATTTCCAAGAGAGGTACACGTCTTGATGCAGG
>NW_009649308.1:69121-73453 GCF_000708025.1 Charadrius vociferus
TTTTATCCCCCCCACCCCCCACTCCCCCCCGCCTCTGATCAAATTCTAATTCTACCAGTTGAGGGAGAGCTTGACGAGAATGACAGATGTTTGGATGCCTCTTGCAGACGTGGTTTTAAGATGGCCACATCTGTTTTTCCACACCTGAAATACTTGAATACACTATGGCTCTACTTCATGGGAGTTAGGAGCCTGGGAAACTAAAGAAAAAAAACCTACAGTGACTTTCCCAAGACAGTAAATCACATTAGCAGCAAAACTGAGGAATAGACCCTAGGACTGCTGCCTTCTGTGAAGTCATCTTGAGACTTTTAATGAATTCTAGGATGTGCAAGTTACAGATCCCTTACAAAGAATCAAAATTCTTTGATCCTGTTGAAAGGCTCACATGAAATAGGAGTTGGTGGCGGGAGAAGCATCCTCCCCTGCACACGAGCACCCCAGGAATGGAAATGGAAATCAGCTGCCTCCCTGCTGCCTTCTAACAGCTGTTTTTTGTGTGCTCTGCTAGCACCATGACACGCTGCTCCCACGAGCAGTCCCCCTTCCAGCTCCTTCATGGAGAACCGCACATCTTTGAAGAAGTGCTCGGCCTGAAGTTTCGCATCTCTCCAGATGCCTTTTTCCAAGTAAACACGGGTGGAGCAGAAGTTCTGTACCAGGCGGTTGGGGAGCTGAGTCAGGCTGGTGGGGACGCTGTCCTCCTCGACATCTGCTGTGGAACGGGTGAGCAGTGGCTGTGTGACCCTGGCTCCCGGGGCTGGTGCTTTGTGTGCCAAAAATGATCCCCACTTTCTAAAGGCTTGTTTCTTCAGCATGGATGTACAGCGTATTTTTATATCCCTCTTTTCCAGGCACAATTGGTCTCTCTCTGGCTCACCAGGTGTCCAAGATTATTGGTATTGAGGTGGTGGAGAAGGCAATAGAAGATGCCAGGTGGAATGCAGCGTTCAATGGTGAGTTCAAACTCGCCGTGGCGGAAAATTTCAAACTAACCACTGAAAAATCGGAAGCAGAAGTGAGCGGGTGGATCCCAACAGGTTACTTCCACGCAGCAAAGAGCAGTACTACATGTTATACCTAATGTCTGGTGAGACTGACTCTGCTCAGTTCATGTGGTTGCTTTTTGCTTCACAGGAATTTCAAACTGTGAGTTTCACAGTGGAAAGGCAGAGGCCGTGTTACCACAACTCCTGTCGTCGTGGGAGGATGCCCGACCCCTTGTTGCTGTGGTGAACCCATCTCGGGCTGGGCTCCGTGAGAGAATATGCTATTTATTTGCATCTTGAAAACAGAGAATTTTTAACAAGTTCTGTGAGACCCGTTATACTGGCTCCAAACCCTCTGCTCACTTAGTCTCTAGGTTCTTACCTTGTTGCTGACAGCAGCTAAAATCCCATAGAGTCTGCTGTTTTCAGTGCCTTTATCATGCTTTCTCTTTAAAGCAGCCAGCTCTAATCTTTTTGCCACCTTTTGTAGGCTCACAGAATTATTTAGGAGAGAAGGAGCCTCTGGAGGTCTGTGGTGCAATCTCCCAGCTAAAGCAAGGTCAACTTCAGAGTTGTATGAGGTTGCACAGGGCTATAAAGCCCAGTTGAGGTTTGAATGTGTCCGAGGGTGGGTACCCTCTCCGGAAAATGTTTTCCCTAATATATTTAATCAGAATTTCCTCTTGCTGTAGTGCATGTGTTGCCTCTCATGCTCTTCTTATGCCTCCCTGAGAAGATTCTGCCTCCATCTTCTCTGTAATCCCCCATGAGACCCCTGAAGATAGCAAATGGATTCCTGCTCACCTTCTCTTCCCCTGACTGAATAGCCCCAGCCATCACGCTCTCCTCATGCGTGCCGTGCCTCAGCCCTCTAACTGTCTTAGTGGTCTCTGCTGGACTTGCTCCAGGGTGTACTGGGAAGTCCCAAACTGGTCCTGGTGCCCAGATGCAGTCTCACAAGTGTATGTGGGAGGTTTTACATGCCTCTGCTTAATTAAGTAACAATTTTTGTCTCATCCTTCATCTCCCCGGGAAGCAGAGGGATTTCCCCCACTGCTCTTCCCTCCCAAGTTGGCTGAGCTCTTAGCAGCATGAGTCGCATCGCTGGCCTCCTAAGAGCCTGCATCTGAGACAGGACATGGCAAAATGTGTATATTCTTTTCCCCCTGTATTTTTAACAGTTCAGTGAAGTTCTGTGATGCTTACTGTGCAATCATTCCTTCTGGAGAGCTCACGGTGGTGGTGGGTCACTGGGAAAGCATGGTATCTGTTTTTGCAGATTACAGGGTTGTGCGAGCCATCCGAAACTGCAAGTCCATCCGAAGGCTGCTCTACATTTCCTGCAAGCCAAAGGGAGAAGCCATGAGGAACTTTCTTGAGTGAGCACCCTCCTCTCTTCCTTTCCACTGGCCTTAGTGGCAGACCCTATTATGTCCAGACAAGGACATAAATATCTGACTTTGGCTTAGGAAGGTTTTTCGTGCAACTGAATTTCACTGGGTGAGTTCTGCAGGTGTGATCCAGGACTAGTCAGTGCATGGTCAGAAGTGGTTTATGCTTCTGTGTTCCTTTGGGTTTACCTGCAAGCTGCACACGCTGGTTTAAGGTAGCAGGTATTCTTTGGGTTTTATGTTCCAGCAGAATGCTTTAGTTTATCAGTAAAGAACAGAAAAGAATGCAAACATGCTATAATGTCATTGGGCATCCTTCCCCAACAAAACAACACATCTGGATGCAGGATACGGAGTCCACTGGATTCACTGCAGGAAGGTTGGCCCCTAGCTGATGAAGTGAAGCCAAGGGGATTAGTCACCTGCTTAGGGTTAATCATATAGCTAAGTCTTCATCTGGGGCAGGCCCATTTGCAGGTGATAAATCTGTCTGCAGGTAACCAATGAAGGTAGTACAAAACTTAGTATTATTTCCTACGGGTATTAAGTGTCTCTCAGCTGGGATGGCTCGTGAGAAAGGGAGCTTTAATCCTGCCACTGACTCTCCAGCTTGTCCGTGAGGTTTTCAGAGCTGGTTTGGGATTCAGTTATTGATGGTTCCAGACCTCAGCCACTGCCAGCTGCAGTCTCTGAGGGATGTTAGCCAAACACACGATACCTCCTGTGTGCATCCTCTGTGCTGTTGTGCTGCTGACAATGTGCTGGCTTCTGCTGCTGGTCTAAAGGATGCTCTCTTTGCTTTCCACAGGCTGTGCTGCCCACCTGACCCAAGGAAGAAGCTGTCAGGAGAGCCGTTTGCCCCCACGTTGGCTATACCTTTTGACATGTTTCCTCATACTGTTCATTGTGAGCTGGTGCTGCTGTTCACCCGCTGACGAGGAGGCAGGTATGCCAGCTCTGAGAGCTTGGGCAGCAACCTCCTACTGTCCTCAAGACTAGAGTCGATGTAGTTGGGATTTTAATTTATTTTCTTTAAAGTTGTATGAAAATAAATAATTTTGCTTTTGCTCTTACTTTGGGTTGCCTAACTACACTGTTCTGTAAGAAAACACTTGGGTTTCTGGGGTGAAAATGTTCTCTGTAGCCTTTCAGCACCCTTTCCTCCCCTTCAATCCTCCTCTTGGGCTGGTCGTTGAAGCAGCCTGGAAAATACCCTCTCCCTGGTATTGTGGGTTTTCACCATCAGCATGTGAATATGAAGTACTAAAATCCACTGTATTTTCTAATACTGCCATGCCATTAGTTCTCAGCTTGCTTCAAGGATATTTCAGGTGTTTTTCGAGTTGATAGTGAACTTGCTATGAAGAAACTGTAGGAACCATAAATCCTTGTGCTTCACTGGGAAAATGCTGACTCTTGGGGTCAGGGGAATATTGCCTGTATAAACTTCCAAACCCAATATTGAATCGCTGTCAGTCATCTGGATAAGTTGAGACAATGAGAAAGATTTTTCTATAAAACAAAATGAAGGGAGAACAGATTTCAGTGTCTCTCCTTCAACACCTGTCCCCCCTTCTCCACTAATGCTTGCTGATACCTAAATATGAAGCGGCCTGTGAAAATGTCAGCAGCAACAAGTTATTTCCTCATCAGGTTGCTTCGCAACAGCTAATTCAGAAACGTGGTGTGTTTTGTATCTGTCCTGCTGTGCTTAGTGACTGGCAAGCTATGAACTTCATGAAGTTCTCTCCAGCTCTTCAAAAGACGGAGAGGCTACAACCTGGAGGTAGGTCTGAGAGAGCAGAGTTCCCTTGTGTTTTGTGAACTCCACATTGTTTTGAGAGCTCCTTTTATTTTTAGTTTTTACTTTTGTGTTGAATTAAAGTTACCTTTTGGTTTATCCTGGTTACCTAGGCCAGACCAGTAGCAGAACACATTTCTACAGGCAGGCT
>NW_009649308.1:73494-80311 GCF_000708025.1 Charadrius vociferus
AACTCCCAAGGAAACAGGGAGAGCTGCCTGTATTTTTCAGACTTTAAACTCCAGTCCTAAGGAATCCTGAGCTTGGAATAATAACAAATTCTCAAGCCATGGGGGCTTAAAATACATGGGTGTAGGACTTAAGACTTACTACACCAGAAAGGAAGGTGATGGAGAGATTCCTGACGCATGGGAAGCGTCGCTCTTGTACTATCCCACGAGTGTAAGATTTTTGCACACTTTTACAGCCTCTTTCTTGCAGTTTATACCAAAGGCTGCAGTCTTCCAGCAGTTCTGTTTTTTGTAATCATACCTTGGCTTCTCGCTGTGAGATCTGAAGTGATCTCTGCTGAGCCTGGCCATGCTTTTGTCAAAAGGAAATTTGTTGCAAATTGGAAGGGGAGAGATAGTGACTTTAAATCAGAAAGTAATAGAGGATCAGGAAACCTTTCCACTAATCTCTGGAGAGCTGAACATACAGGGCAGGTTTTACCTGCAATGATGGAGGGTGGCACAGTGGCCTCACTGTCCCTTTTGGGCATCAGGTTCCAGGACAGCCACAGGGGCAAGACATCTTTTTTGCTTTTCTGGGGCAAATATATGAAGCAATTTGTTGTTTGCTGTGTATTAGCGTCTGATCATCTGAAATTGGAAGCTGCCTATGTGCAAGAGACCTACAACCACTTTTCCTCTTGTAGTGGGTAACTCCCGTTGCCCTCTGTGAACACCTCTTTGTTTTCCCACCTGTGAGCGACCGTGCCGTGCCTTCGGCTGCCATCCCGCATCCCTACAACCGGCTCAGTTTCGGCTTTCCGTGGGTAATTTACGGAACGCGCAAGGAAAGAAAGGATGACTTGGTGGCAGGAGCGGTGGGAACGCCGCTGGCTCCGGCCGCGGGGCATTAGGACCCGGCGGCAGCTGAGTGGAGGAGGCTGAATCCCCCTCCCGCTGTCACCCTCGCTGCCTCCGCAGCTTTATTCCTCATCTCCTTCAATGGTGACTGACTACCTCCCGCCCGGGCTGGCAGCCAGAGCCAGAAGGCCTCGCTAGGACCGGTTCCCAGGACCGCTTGCCGGAGGCTCCATGGCATCTCCCAGGACTATCACCATCATCGCCCTCTCGGTGGCCCTGGGGCTCTTCTTCGTCTTTATGGGGACCATCAAACTGACCCCTCGGCTCAGCAGGGATGCCTACAACGAGATGGTGAGTACGGCAGCATGGAGGGAGACGCATTAGGGTTCTCGCCCATCAACCTTGCGGCAGAAGCAGCATTTGCAGTGGGATACACGGAGGGTGTCCGCTCTGAAGCCCTGAGTGATGGGAGGGAGAGGGAAGCAGCTTATCTGTCTGCTTATTTGATGGACACAGAGAAAAACAAATAATACGCAGTGCTGAGGATATCCTAGCAGCCCTCGCCTGGGCTCCGTCTGAGCCTATCCATGGAGGATATCCTCTTGTGGATAAGGATGGGGAGGGGAGGCGAGGAGGACGGGGTAGCACAGCACAGCAATGCCTGCAAAAAGATGGGGACGCAAAGGTCTCTGAAAAGCAAGGTCTGAAGAAGTGCCAGGCACGTAGCAGGCAGGTACGGCTGAGCCCGGGGAGAATACCTGCCTCCTGGACTGGGGGTAAGAAAAGCAGATGCCTGCTTTGGCAGCCAGATGATCGTCCTCAAAATTCTGTGCTTTAAAGCAAAGATAATGACACTGACTGTCTCTGCCTCACCAGACTTGTGCAGGGATTAATTCATGGCCGTAAAATGCTTTGAGATTCCTAGCTGGCAGAAGATGGTATTATTAATAGTCACTTTCTTTTGAGCCTGGGCAATGAGCCTCTCCTCCTCTTGCCTAATGGGAAAGGGGTGAGGAGAAGAAGGAGAAGTCACCATGTGCGTGTCCCAGCTGGTGAGCTGGTTTGTGCTCCCCTCTGCCCAGGGCCAGCCCTGCTGCAGAGCTTTGCCGGCAGCGAGCCGCAGGCAGGCCAGGCACCGGCTGCCACCTTTTGCTTCCTTGTCTGTGTTTGTTTATTCTCCTGCCGCCCTCCCTCCTCCTCGTCATATGTATTGCAGTGGCTGAAAAGCGTTGGTATAATTTTTGTGCCCCTTAAAAAAAAAAAAAAAAATAGTGCTGGAAGTTTCCAGCACATTCTGTTCTCTCCCTTTGCTCCACCTGCCCAGCTGCTTTTCCTCAGCTCTCAAATAACCTCTGAATCGCAGTGCCTCATCTGCAGCCCAGCACAGGGATCTCGCAGAGAAGAATCACCAGGAAGTAACTCAGGAGCAAAAGACTGAGATAAAGTGCCCAGAAATCAAAGCTCTTAAGCTTCTGCTACATAAGGGACAGAAAAAAGCACTGAGACTTTAGAAGCATTGCAAAATCCTTGCTCTGCAAAATATTTTGCTTCTCTGTCCCTTTCTGCTTTACCAGGAGTCAGGCCTTACAGGTAGGACTGATCTCTGTTTTTACAAAGAGAAAGCAGAGGCACTCAGATATTACACAGCACCATCATTCTTAATAGCCCGTATTGTAACATGCTCATGGCTCATTAGGCTTTCCTGCTTTTGCTGTGCTGCATACCAGGGTGGGCTGTCACATCACAGAGTTACGTGATAACCCCATTAACATAATCAGGTTAATGAAAACCTGATCTTGGCAATCAATAAGCCCTGAGCAAATACAGACCCTCTGTTACCTACCTACAAACACCAAACTTGCAGGTTTTCATTCAGCAAAGAATAGGCATGCTGGTTTGTCTGTTCAAATACTTAAAATACCAAAGTACTCTAGGACATGCCAATAGTACATTTCTTTATAAAGCTGCATTTTTCATAACTGTTTAAAAATACACTGCTCTGAGGAGAGTTTTTATTCACTGAAAGTTTAAAATGTATCCTTACAAACACACAAATATGTCATGAGTTCTTCAATTACTTAGTGGCAAGAATGACAATGCTGTATATTTTCCACATGTGAAGTGTCAGCTCCTCTTAGAAGGAAGTAGCAAAATTTACAGAGAAGTGGGGAAGTTCTGTGTGCCTGTAGTGGATGTTTCCAAAATTACATGGAAGTAAATCTACAATCTAATCGGCCCCTGTGAGAGCTGAACAACTCTGTACCTGAGATTTGGCTTCCATTTCCCTCTCCCTGATCGGAAAGCAGAGAACACAACGGCAAGAATATCTGCAGGGATAGTATACCGTAATAATTTCAAAAGAGGAAGTACTTGATTGAAAAAAAAACAAACAACAAACATTGAACAAAACCAGTAAGCTCACAAGCACCCAAATGCAAGAACCTAAATATGTGTAAGGACAGAGGTTGTTTCTTCCCTGAAAGAATGAGGCAGCCATGTGAGGAGGCTGAGTCTTGCAACTTGTACTGCTTCTAAATCCAGCACAAACCAGGGAGCAAAGGATGTCAAATGTCAGCTTGCTTGCACCTGAGGAAAGAAAGGATCATACAGGTATGTAAGCACAGGATGGGGTTGGTGAATCTCAGCTTTGATGTACAGTCCCATGCTAAGACTGTGCTGCCCATAGACAGTGGCATAGAGTAAGATGCTTTGAGGGAGAAAGACACTTCTGTTTTTACATGCTGTGCCTTGGCTTTGCAGAGACTCGGTGTGTTATTTAATTATAAAGGCTGAGCTACCCTTAGACAGGTGTGGGTTTTTTTAACAACATGGTTCTGCATTGCTAATTCTAGCAATTGTGACTTCAGATTTCAGGAGAAGGTATACCTGGCCTGGTCCTAGCTCCAAAGATGGGTGCTAGGTTGCCGAACTGTTTTCCATCGGGGAGACAACAGCTTATAAAGGGGGAATTGCAGGTTGAAGGTGTTAACATCCCTCCAACAGAAGCTTTAGGGGTACAGATTGGATATTGGGCCAGAGGGGCGTGTGATGATTGAGGGGATCTTTAGGTCATATTGCACATCAATCTATTTCAGCGGAAGTCACCTTTGCCTTTGCTTTCTCACGTTATGGTGTTCTGTGCTATTACTGCTTGATTTCAGAAACGAGCATACAAAAGCTACGTGCGGGCCCTCCCCATGCTAAAGAAGATGGGAGTCAGCTCCATCCTTCTCCGCAAGAGCATTGGTGCCCTAGAAGTGGCGTGTGGCATTGTCATGACACTGGTGCCTGGTCGCCCCAAAGACGTGGCCAACTTTCTCCTCCTCCTCCTGGTGCTGGCTGTGCTCTTTTTCCACCAGCTAGTGGGGGATCCACTCAAGCGTTACGCCCATGCCCTAGTCTTTGGGATCCTCCTTACCTGTCGTCTGCTGATTGCCCGCCAGCCTGAGGAGCAGCCACCAGAAAAGAGGATCCTGTCAGTGAATGGGGATGAGCAGCCACTCATCCATGAAGCAGCTCCTGAGAAAGGCAAAATGAAGGTATCCTAGTTGAGCGTGTGTGAGAAATACGGACCCTCGAGGCAGCTCTCTCCAAAATCACCCAGAAAATTTGTTTTTTATTTACCTATTTATATTTTTTTGTCTGTCTCAATAAAGTTGCACTTGGGGTCTGAGAGACACGTGGTATGTCTACACTGTAGTCTTGCTTTTGCTGCTGCCCTGTCATGTAGAAAAGTACAAGCTAGCTTTCACCAGGACAGCTCGGAGGCAGTTAGCAGCCTGGCTGGAGTAGCGCTGGCCTCTGCAGGAGCTGCAAAACCAGCCCGAGAGCGCCGGCAAAGACTGGGGCAGGTGCTCGTGCTACCTCGGCACTGCTGCAGTGGGGAGATCAGTCCCCAAGCATCAGCCCTGAGCCCCACAACAGTTGAAAACTACCCTGGATGCACTCCTGCTACGTGGCAGCCTCGGCAACAGCAGCTGGGTAGAGCATAACCAGAGTGCCCCTGTGCTGGCTCGTGCAGCCCCATCCACAAATCTGTGTGTCCTTTTCCGTAGTCAAGGGGAGAAAGCACCCTAGCGAGCATAACAGTGCTGTTTGTTGTGTTTGAGAGAGGGATCCCTTAGCCTTTCCTGCCTCTGTGCCCAGTCCTTTCTTTGGACTGGTTATCCAGGGAAAACATAGGATGCCCTATTTGCATCTCCCTCAATTCCCACACTTCCGAGGCTCTAAAACTGGGACAATGGCCTAATAACAGTCATTTTTTGCTTGCTTCACATGAGGAAATGGCATCTCTTTACCCCTCTTGGCAGGGAGTAAGGATCCCCAGTGAGGGGATGGGGAGCAGAACTGCCCAAAGAACTCCAAAATATCTGTCTGCTGTTGGCAAATAGCATCATGCTCCCCATTTCCTTGCAAGAAAAAAAAAAATCCCTTTTCCCACAACTACTACAACTTCATAGAATTGTCGGTTATTGCTGATAGATGAGGGTCTGAACGTGTCCAGGTACCTCATTGTTCATCCCACATGAGCTTCGGTGAGATGGGGGAAGTCCTGTCACCAGAGCCTGAATCCCTGTGTGTTGTATCTGAAATCTTAGAGTGTCATAAGAAGCATGTGTTAACTCTTGAGTTTGTTTGTTTTTCTTGATGTTTGTCTGTTTTCAGTTTTTCCTTATTTTCTTATTCATGAAAATAAACTTTTTGAAATTTGGAGAAAAATGTCTTGACAGAAACAAATTTCTTTTTTTGAGAGATACATCTGAAAATATTTTTCCTCTGCTCAAACACTGCACCTAAAATGGGCAGAATCACGTCAGGGGAATTTCAGAGAAACACAAGGTGATGCAGGATGGAAGCCACTGGAACACTACTGGACTACATATTAATAACCATAGGCATTTAAAAGAGATGTTTAAACATTTTCATGCAACAGCTTCAGATAAATTTCTGCTTCAGTACAATATGGCAGCAAGAAAAGATATTAAAACTCCAGTAAAATGTCAGTATTATATCTCTATAAAAATTGATGATGTTCATATGCAGTATATCCAGTTTGTTTGCTGCTGAAACAGATGTAGTCCCAAACATATATATGCTGAAAAATGCTACTAGAGCCCCAAAGAATGACTAATTATCTCGTTAGATGTGCACCCTGAACAAAGGAAACTACCAACAAGACACTTTTGTTAGACAATCTCTTGTCTTTACAGGCTACCTCAAGGTCATCCCAAATACATACAGAATTTGCTTTATTTCCCAAATAACACTTCATCTACCGTGCCTGGACTGGAGCTATTAATCACTTTTTAATTCAAAACTAAATAACAATATCACCAACTGAAAACCACACCATGATGTGTGTACTTTTGTACTGTTCTTCACCAACACCTGTATAGATGCCATAATAATAAATGTAAAATATTCCACATAGCAAAACTTACCCCTGCAAAAAGGCTGTAAGTGAATTCTGAAAAAAGTCCCCCTCTTTTCACATTTGCAACATTATGAATTAATCATCTGCAGTAGTGGCTACATGTTCTTTATTACAGAGGAAGACAAGACTCCAGTTGGAGTCCAGCAACAAGAATTCTGTATTTATCTATAATGGGTTGACCTCCAGCATTGCCCCCCAGCATTAGCAAACTATTTTTGGAAGCTACCAGTCATCTTTGCTTGCTAGAGGTGATAAGGTGACAAGAACTGATTTAGTCCTTTTGTAAGACCACGACGCTAATTTACTCTTCCAATTTTTTTCCCCCCTCTGCGCTTTTCTTTCTTCTCTTTATCTTCAAGCCCACAATTCCATTCCCGCTGCTCTCATCCCGCTGCTGCCGTGAAGGACCCCTTCCGTCGCCGGCGCAGCGGCCTGGGGCGGGGGGTCTGTGAGAGGAGAGGTGCCCGGCTGCGGCCTACCGGGCTGAGGGCTCACCACCGCCGCCCCGCCGCCACCGCAGGGCCCGCCCCGGCACCTCCCCCT